>NC_054371.1:130815984-131187234 GCF_017654675.1 Xenopus laevis
GGGTTGATGGGACTATAGTTTAACACCTGTCCAAATATTGGATATCAATACAACAACATGGAGAAGATGGCAGGCCAATATGGTCCTCTCCAGTGTTATTTCCCAGCCTGCCTGAAGCCCAACCAGTAGGGGGGCCTACATACACTGACCAATATGTTACTGAATCATTCAGGAATGTCCATGTTGACAGGCACCACTTATCCAATGACCAGCTTTAGTGTTTTTTATCCTTGAACTAGCCTTGATTATATCTAAAAATATTTACATTACTAATGAAGTCTAGCTTAAACATAAAGTGGACCTTTGGGGATAGAGTCCTCTTTGTGCAAAACAGAAGTTCTTAATAAAACCTTATATTGCCATAGACTAAAAGAGGCCCTTTCAATTCAAGTATTTCTGTTCAATGAGAATTAAGCTGCCCCTGGAAAACCCCTCACTGGTTGTCATACCTGGGTACAGCTTTGTACCAATTCCATTGTACATATACATGTTACATAAATGCTAGGCTTTTGCTGTGGGAAATGAGGGGGTGGAGACAGCAACAGTCCTAGGCACATGGTGACCTAGTTTGATAGATAAATTCATGTCAACATAACAGGAATAACTTGTTGTGGCAGTTTTCCTGGGAAAAAAGCCCTAGCATTATGTATTATTCCAGAACATAGGAAATACTGTTCTGTGCCATAAACAACTTTACCTGACGCATAATTACATGTTTTAAATTTGAGTATAATTTACATTTTGAGTGACACTTCAAAGGAAAAATGCTTCAAAGTGTGCAAAATGAGTCGCTGAAAATAAATGTGTGATGCGCAGTATGGATTATGTAAACATAATACTTTTATATGTATATTATTATTATATTTATTAATGTACTGGAAATGTTCTGCTTACATGTACATACATTATTTTTATATTTTATATATTATTTACATATTTACACAGCAACTTACATACTGGTAGGCACATCTTATACCTGACGTTTAGGGGCTTATTTACTAAAATCCAAACTTATGTTATAATTTAAATACAAAAAAAGCTTGACCAAACTCCCATCTTCGATTTTGCTGTTTTTAATGATTAAATAACTTGAATGAATCGGAAAACCTGATACAATCGAGAGAAAACCCAAATCATACGATTTTTTCAGATTTTTTTCCCAAATAGCTGTATTTTTGGGGGTTTTGCTAAAAAACCCAGCGCAAACCACAATAATTTCCAATTGGGATAGGGACATCTCCCATTGACTTTAAAATGACCTCGACAAGTCTGAGATGGTGGATTTACGATTTGGGCTTTTTGCAATTTCTCGGGTATAATAAATCTCAAAAAATTTGAGTTTTATTTCCAAGAAAAATTCTAGTTTTTGCTCCAAAAAACCCAACCAGATAAATGTGTGGTTTAGTAAATAACCCCCTTAAGGTCTGTACATGTGGCCGGCCCATGGGGTTACTATGCAAGGCCTATGCACACACCCCTATATGTGTAACATTTATGACATGCAAGCAGGTGTAAGGTACATTTAAAACCCTGTACTTAATTTTAAAATATGCTCCTTATATAATCTGCACATGCAGCCGGTAGATACCAAAGTCCTAAATGAACTATTCATCCACAGAAACTTTTCCCAAAACAATGTATTCTCACATGCTCAGTATGGAAAATGATGCTTGCTGCTATCAAGAAATATATGGAAAATTTTCTACATTAGAAATAATTTAGATTTTATTTATGAAAGAATTAAGCAGGAAGAACAAATATTTCCACAATTTAAAAAAAAAAAATCCATTGGTCTTTAATAGCTTTGCTTTTTCCAGAACACGTCATGGGAATTTGGTACACTTTTGAAATGTAAATTTTTGTTAAGTCCTTTTCAGAATACACCTCATTCAGCATAGTGAGGTTTATTGACTTAAAATAATGACCAACATATTGTCAGGTGGGCTATCACTACATTATCAGTATATCATATTCCCCATTAGCGTACATGCCAGACTCTGTTATATCAGATAAAAAATGTCTAAAAAAAATGCTTTTTGCAATCAGCTGATCTCATCCAAAAGCTACGTAGTTGATGTAATTCACATAAGACTAGTGAGCAATTCAAAATGAAGCTCATTTAATTACTGTCTTAACATGGTTTAGAAATAAAGCTGAAAAGTTGGCCATCATATTTAGCACATTTCTAAGGGCTTAAGTGCAAAGTTGTTTTGTCTGAAGCTGGGTTTTTTTTTAAACCTAAACAGAACTAAAAAAAAATTTGATGACAGATAAAAGAAAAATAGGAAAAAAGGAAGCAAAAATTATAATGAAAATGAAATAGTTGCCTTTTCACAGAGTACGGAATAGGTATTCTTAATAACAAAAAAATGAAAACAGAGTCCCGAAGGGACGGTCATTAACCAATACCTTCCCATCTGTGGTGCACAAATATCAAAACCTGGGAAATTGAAGATTTTAGCTATGAGTAAGTGAAAAAAGCTCTATTCATATGCATTAATATCAAGACACTATTTCAATTAGGTATACCTGTATCTCATTCACTGGTGCCCACATGACTACTTGGCACTCAAGCTGGGATTAACCTATGTTTAAAAAGAGAAACACTTTTTGCAAAAAGCATTATAGTTGTATCTTGGTCAGCATTCAGGAGGGAGGAAACTATAATTAATTTGCACCCATCCCCCCATGTACTTAAAGGAGAACTAAATTCTTAAAATGAATCTTGCTAAACATGCCATATTCTATACACTGGACTTTCACCAGCCTAAATTGTCAGCTTGTTAATAGCAGCAATGATCCAGGACTACAAACTATATAAGCAATTTCCACTCATCCCCCATGTACTTAAAGGAGAACTAAACCCTTAAAACGAATGTTCTAAATATGCCATATTTTATATACAGTACTTTCACCAGCTTGCCAATAGTAGCAATGATCCTGGACTACAAACTTGTCACAAGGGGGTCACCATCTTGGAAAGTGTCTGTGACAATCACATACTCAGTGGGCTCTGAGCAGCTGTTGAGAAGCTAAGCTTAGGGGTTGTTGCAAATTATCAAGCAGAAAATTAAATTGGCCTATCATATAAGTAGATGCTACAAGGATGATTATTACATTCTGATGCTAGTTGGACTGGTTTCTGTATTACCATGTAGTAATTATCTGTATTAATTACTAATCAGCCTTATACTGTGACATTTATATTCTATATGAACTGTATATTGTGAGTGGGTCCCTAAGCTCAGTAACTGACATCAGCACAGAGCATGTGCAGTGAATCGGCAGAGAAGAAGATGGGGAGCTACTGGGACATCTTTGGAAGCAAAGATCTTTCTTGCTAAAGGGCTGTGGTTGCCTTGGGCTGGTATTGAAGCCTAAAACATAATGTACGACATTTATAGCTACTTCTTTAGTTAAGCTTCAGTTCTCCTTTAAACCCAACCACCAGAAAAGGGACTGAACTGACTGACTACGATTCAGATTTATTTCAAAAACCTTCCTATGTTTAAAGGAATTGCTTTCACCTCTTTTGAGTAGAGAACTAGTGATGTGCGGGTCGAGAAATTTTCGACCCGCACCCGACCCTAACCTGCCCCCTCCCAATCTGCATCCGGCCCGCTATAACGCTGGAAGTGCTAGGTCACGGGGAGAGCAGGAGAAGTGCTCGACCCGATGATTTGGTGCAGGAGTCGGCCAGAACCCACCCACGGGTCTCGGGTCGGCCTGCACATCACTATAGAGAACCCTTTAAAGTAGTGGGTCACCTTTAAATTAACTTTATGATGTAGACATTCAATTATTAAGACTGTTTCCAATTAGTTTTCACTTTTTATTTTTTTGTTGTTTTGAAATAATTTCGCTCTTCAGTTTGGAATTCAGCAGCTATATGGTTGCTAGGGTCCAGTTTACCATAGCAACCAGGCAGCGATTTGAATGAGATACTGGAAATAAATAGGAACGAGCTTGAAACATAATTTATAAAGAGATACAATAACAGTACAATTGTCATCTTACAGAGCAATATATTTTTAGCTGTGTGTTCAGTGACCCCAGAATAGACCATCCTATAACATGCTAAAAAATTAACTTAAAGATGAAAAACCTGCTTCTTTGTAATTAGGGCTCATTTATAAACACTGGGCAAATTTGCAACTTAGTAACCCATAACAACCAATCAGTTATTAGCTTTTCTTAGACAGCTTCAATGACAACAAGCAGCTGATTGGTTGCCATGGGTTACTGTCCAGTTGCAAATTTGTTCAGTGTTTATAAATGACCGATTTGGAAAAATAAGTCTAAAAAACCTGTTTACCAACAGTTATTATTATTATTATTATTAGTGCATTTTCCAAGGTATTGTAATCCAACCAAACAGTCTATTGGGAGTGGCTTCATAACATTCATACAAGTCATGCAATGGAATAAACGTTTGGCCTGGAAATGGATGACAAAGCAGCAGAGCATGTAAATGAAGCCTGTTTTGCGGTTACCACTAAAGTTATGGAATTGGTGGTTTGGCAGAAAACACACACATCTGCAGCAGGCTTGCTTGTTTCCTTTTTGGAACTATGGTCGCCAGTCATCTTTACCCACATTTGCTTTTCTCAAGCATAAATGTGTTTTCCTAGTTTTTTTTTATCATGCATTTAACCTAATTAGGTATTAAATATCCTTAAAATATCGCCTTCTCTGCTCTGTGCAAACACCTAAAACAAACAATAAACAAAAAATATATATTGCCAAGCCAAATGCTCTCTGAAAAAGATCCTAAATACGATTTCACATTTTAAATTTCACACACTTTCAGTGCCTTTATTTGATGTAGCATTCCATTACCACACACACACTGAGCCACTTGAACTGATCAATTAAATATGGCAATAGTTACATGTGGTCTGTCAGCACCACTTCAAAGCAAATGTTACCAAGGTCAGAGGAAGGTGGTTTACCATGAGCAAAAGATGGAATTTACTTACTTGGATGTAAATGCTTTTTTTTATATTATAGTAGCAATAATTCATCTGTGTGTAAGATTAATATTCTGTATGCTGGCGCTGTGTATCTACATAAGGGATGACACACTCCCCTTCACCGTAGCATGATATACTTGGCGAAAGTTGGCTCAGGTATAAAAATTCGGTTTGGGGTGATCTTGATCTGAATGGTTTTCAATATAATCAAGGGAAAGGCAGCCCATTGTGACCACTTAAAGGAGTGGTTTACCTTCAAGATAACTTTTAATATGGTATAGAATGGCCAATTCGTAGCAACTTTTCAATTGGTCTTAATTTTTTAATTGTTAAAGTTTTTTTTAATGATTTGCCTTCTTTTTCTAAATCTTTCCAGCTTTCAAATGGGTGTCACTGACCTCTCAGTCTTTCGTTCAAATCACTGCTTGTTTGCTAGGGTCATTTTGCTATATATACATAAGTTGATGCTTGATGCAGTATATTAAATGTAATTGTGATTTATTTCACATTATTTGTTCTATAAATAAGTAATGGCCACATGGTATCCACTTATATGAGTGTAAACTATTAGACTGCAGTGGGCCAAAGGCCAAAGTAATGGAATTTCTTTGGTCAGTCAGTGGCAAAGGGTTAAAATGCAGAGCTGTATTTAGAGGGTGGTAACAGTGGAACTACCCTAACAGCAGCTATAAATATACAACTGTAAAAATTAAAGATGCACCGAATCCATTATTTTGGATTCGGCCGACCCCCGAATCCTTTGTGAAAGATTCGGTCGAATACGGAACTGAATCCGAACCCTAATTTGCATATGCAAATTAGGGGTGGGAAGGGGGAAAAATTTTACTTCTTTTTTTTGTGACAAAAAGTCACGTGATTTCCCTCCCCACCCCTAATTTGCATATGCAAATTAGGATTAGGATTCGTATTCGGTTCGGCCGGGCAGAAGGATTCGGCCGAATCCGAACCCTGCTGAAAAAGGCCGAATCCTGGCTGAATCCCGAACCGGATCCTGGATTCGGTGCATCCCTTATAAAAATACATATTTAACATGCATGGTAGGGTAAGCATTTAATGAATGATCCTAGATTCTTATATAGAATAAGACTATGTTTAATATAATGATTTAATATTTAATACAATGACAAATGAGACTTTTTGTACGTTAGAATGGCTAATTTAAGCAACTTTTCAATTGGTCTTTATAATTTGTTTTTTATAGTTACGGAATTATTTGCCTTTTTCTTCTGACTCTTTCCATCTTTCAAATGGGGGTCACTGACCCTATCTAAAAAATGAATTCTCTGTATGTCTGTTGAGGCCTTTCCTATTCATATTCCAGTCTTTTATTCGAGTCACAAACTGTAGAGCTGCTGAGTGCTGAATAAGAAGCTAAATAATGGAAAAACACAAAAAAAACCTAGTTGTAAATTGTATCAGAATATGAAACTCTACATCATAGTAAAAGTTAATTTAAAGGTGAAGAACCCCTTTAATATAATCTGTTGTCTGAAGCAATTGATTTTTTTCATAAAAAAAGCTACTTTCTATTTGCCCCACATTATAATTTTAACTTTATAAATAGCATATATAAGCCCAGAGGAATTTGGTTGAGCTTCTTAAAAGCTGTGGAATTTTCATAAAGCTCCTTGGCCACTTTTATTTCATTATTTATTTAAACTGGATTCCTATCATTCATAATTGTATCAAAGGCTGCTTCTGAAATCGGAGATAATCATCGATAATTTAAAGGTGACATTGCAGTTCTTATGTTTGTGATTACTAGCTAATATTATATACCTGTGACCATCCTCATTATCACATTGGAACACAGTATGTGCACAAACAAGAACTGAATTACTTATGGTCTGTATATCTGACTTGTTGAGTTGATACAGGAATTTAGGTAAAACATTTGTGTACACTGGGGTACAAAGACACGATTCTGAATTATAAAAGCTTTCAGCTTCTGAGTAAATATAAATCTAAAATATAAAATAAAATATAAAATAAATATGAAATATTAAAAATATGTGGCTAGAGAACTCAACATATAAATTATGCAAACAAACTTGTTCTCTACAAATGTATAAAGTGTTAAAACCACAAACCTATTGGACCTTTTTTAAAGCATTTGGATTTTTATAGGTTTTTGGATTTTTTCTGTGCTGGTAATTATCTGGAAAACAAGAAACATTAGATCTTTCTGATCTTTTAATAAATTATAAGATATTTGTGATTTTAACTAAATAGAGTTTAATCGTAGTTTTGAAAAACTCTGAAACCACTAAAATTCAAATGTTGATAATGTACTTCAAATAAAACATACAAATGTCATGGCCAACACTTTAGCCCCGCAACAAAACACACTGCCTATACTTTTATGTGTCCTTAAAGACCTTATGAAAAAGTAGCCCCACAAAAGCATAATCTTAGCATGTAAAAAAATGATCATTATCATCATTTATTTATTTATGTAGCGTCAACAGGTTATACGCTGATTTATGTAAGATAATGAACAGGAAATAAACGATAAATAACAAACAAGGGTTTAAAGAGTACGGTAGGATAAGAGGGCCCTACTCGAAAGAGTTTAGAAACTAAAAGGTAAGGGTACCTTGAGAGATGACAATTTTAGATTTATTATAGATTAATTATTACAATAGTTATTACATGAATAAGCTTCCCTAAACATGTGGGTCTTTAGGGAGCATTTGAAAGTTTGGAAGGAAGGAGAAGGTCTGACTGATTGAGGCAGAGAGTTCCAGAGAAAAGCAGAAGCCGGAGAGAAGTCGTGTAGATGTGAATGGGCTGAAGTGATGAGAGGAGGAAAGAGGCGAAGGTCATAAACAGAGCGAATGTAATAAACAGAGCTCAGGTTGCGAGAACGAGTCTATTTGAGACCAGAAATGAAATATAAGGAGGGGCTTTATTGTTAAGGTACATGAATATGAGTGTTAGGGTCAGAGCACACAGGCGACTAATCTACCCGAACTGCCTCCCCGTCGGCTAAAATGTAAATCGCCGGCCCGATGGCACTCGGAGCTATACGTTTTCTGAAGTCGCCCGAAGTAGCCCAAAGTTTTGATTCTAGAGGAGATTGGGAGTCTGTGAATAGAGATGTCGCGAACTGTTCGCCGGCGAACTTGTTCGCGCGAACATCGGGTGTTCGCGCTCGCCGGAAGTTCGCGAACGTCGCGCGACGTTCGCCATTTTGGGTTCGCCATTGTTGGCGGCGGCTTTTTTTTTGCCCTCTCACCACCACAGACCAAGCAGGTACATGGCAGCCAATCTCAGGAAGCTCTCCCCCTGGACCACTCCCCCTTCCCTATAAAACCGAAGCCGCTGCAGCGTTTTTTCACTCTGCCTGTGTGTGCTGAAGAGATAGTGTAGGGAGAGAGCGTGCTGCCTGTTAGTGATTTCAGGGACAGTTGAAAGTTTGCTGGCTAGTAATCGTTTTGATACTGCTCTGTTATTGGAGGGACAGAAGTCTGCAGGGGTTTGAGGGACATTTAAGCTTAGGTAGCTTTGCTGGCTAGTAATCTACCTTCTACTGCAGTGCTCTGTATGTAGCTGCAGTGGGCAGCTGTCCTGCTTCTGATCTCATCTGCTGACTGCTGCAATAACAGTAGTCCTTGTAAGGACTGCTTTTATTTATTTTTTTTTTGTTTTACTACTACTACTACTACTACTACTATAAGAGCCCAGTGCTATTAGTCTAGCAGTGTTGGGGAGTGGGACTGGTGTGCTAATCTGCTGCTCCTAGTAGTTCAGCAGCACCAACTTTAATTTTTTTTTTTTAATATTCATTTTTTTTTTTATTTTACTTTTTTTATTTTAGCTACACGCTGTAGTAGTGTATAAGTTGACCTTTTAGGCATTATTTGCCCTGTAGGCATTATTTGCACACTGTTTTCTTCAACCGCCGCCATCGAGCTGTGTGACCTTGTTCACATTCTGTCTAAATATCCATAATATTACCGTCTCCAGAAAAAACACCGGAGTCACTTTTTTCAAGCAGCCATAATATATTTTACGTAATCCGTATCCCACCGCTGTAGTAGTGTATACGTTGGCCTTGTAGGCATTATTTGCACACTGTTTTCTTCAACCCCGCCATCGAGCTGTGTGACCTTGTTCCCATTCTGTCTAAATATCCATAATATTACCGTCTCCAGAAAAACACCGGAGTCACTTTTTTCAAGCAGCATTCATATATTTTACGTAATCCGTATCCACCGCTGTAGTAGTGTATACGTTGGCCTTGTAGGCATTATTTGCACACTGTTTTCTTCAACCCGCCATCGAGCTGTGTGACCTTGTTCCCATTCTGTCTAAATATCCATAATATTACCGTCTCCAGAAAAAACACCGGAGTCACTTTTTTCAAGCAGCATTCATATATTTTTACGTAATCCGTATCCACCGCTGTAGTAGTGTATACGTTGGCCTTGTAGGCATTATTTGCACACTGTTTTCTTCAACCCGCCATCGAGCTGTGTGACCTTGTTCCCATTCTGTCTAAATATCCATAATATTACCGTCTCCAGAAAAACACCGGAGTCACTTTTTTTCAAGCAGCATTCATATATTTTACGTAATCCGTATCCACCGCTGTAGTAGTGTATACGTTGGCCTTGTAGGCATTATTTGCACAGTGTTTTTTTCTTCAACCCGCCATCGAGCTGTGTGAGCTTGTTCACATTTTGTCTAAATATTGATAATATTATCGTCTCTAGAAAAACCACTTGAGTTACTTTTTTTCAAGCAGCATTCATATATTTTACGTAATCCGTATCCACCGCTGTAGTAGTGTATACGTTGACCTTGTAGGCATTATTTGCACACTGTTTTTCTTCAACCCGCCATCGAGCTGTGTGAGCTTGTTCACATTTTGTCTAAATATTGATAATATTATCGTCTCTAGAAAAACCCACTTGAGTTACTTTTTTTTCAAGCAGCATTCATATATTTTACGTAATCCGTATCCACCGCTGTAGTAGTGTATACGTTGACCTTGTAGGCATTATTTGCACACTGTTTTCTTCAACCCGCCATCGAGCTGTGTGAGCTTGTTCACATTTTTGTCTAAATATTGATAATATTATCGTCTCTAGAAAAACCACTTGAGTTACTTTTTTTCAAGCAGCATTCATATATTTTACGTAATCCGTATCCACCGCTGTAGTAGTGTATACGTTGACCTTTGTAGGCATTATTTGCACACTGTTTTCTTCACCCGCCATCGAGCTGTGTGAGCTTGTTCACATTTTGTCTAAATATTGATAATATTATCGTCTCTAGAAAAACCACTTGAGTTACTTTTTTTCAAGCAGCATTCATATATTTTACGTAATCCGTATCCACCGCTGTAGTAGTGTATACGTTGACTTTGTAGGCATTATTTGCACAGTGTTTTCTTCAACCCGCATCTAGCTGTGTGTATTATCGTTTTCCAGAAAAAACCAACTGAGTTTTTGTTGTTTGTTGTTGTTTTTTTAAAAATAATGCCAGGCAAAGGCAGGCCGCCACGCAGAGGCCGTGCTAGGGGCCGTGCTGCTATGCAATCCTGTGGCCCTAGCAAATTTCCCAGTTTTTAAAAAGCCAATGACCCTGAACTCCCAAAATGGCTGAAGAGGTAGTTGACTGGCTTACACAGCACACCCCATCCTCTACCGTTTCTAACTTTTACCACAACATCCTCCTCATCCTCCACTGCTATGGCCACCCCACGTAACACTTCCTCCACCACCGGTGGCCCTTCTTCACTGGGGTCAGAGGAGTTATTTTCCAATGAGTTTCTTGAACTGAGTAATGCGCAACCCATTTGCGCAGAAGAAGATGAAGGAGATGAGGACCTTACACCAGATTTAATTCTGGCAGAGAACACGATAGAGATGGACATAATGAGTGATGAGGAGGAGGTCCCCGCTGCTGCTTCCTTCTGTGATGTGTCAGAAGAAATTGATGCATCTGAGGAGAATGATGATGAGGAGATTGATGTTTTGTGGGTGCCTAGTAGAAGAGAGCAAGAGGAGGGTAGTTCAGATGGAGAGACGGAGAGTCAGAGAGGCAGTAGGAGAATAAGACTTAGAAGAAGCAGGGAGGACAGCCCGCAGGGATCAGCAGGGCAACAACATGTATCGGGCACCTGTGTTCAGCCGGCCAACGCACCCGCCATTGCCGCCAATACCGCCAACTCCGCCAACTTCTACTGTTACCGCCAAGATCGCACACTTCCAAAAAGTCAGCAGTGTGGGATTTTTTTAATAGTGTGTGCCTCTGACAAAAGCATTGTAATTTGCAATGAGTGCAGTCAGAAACTGAGCCTTGGTAAGCCCACAGCCACATAGGTACAACTTCTATGGCGAAGGCACATGAGCGGCAAGCACAAAGCAACTTTGGGAGCAACACCTCAAAGGCAACAGGCAAACTAAAAGCCACACTCCTTCTGGTCCAGCATCTTACTGCTCTACCTCTGCTCTCCTTGACCCGTCTGAACCACCCTCTCACTCCGCCTTCCACCTTGACCACCTGTTCCCATTCCCAGTCATCTGCCACCAGCCAAGTTTCTGTGAAGGCCATGTTTGTGAGCGTAAGAAGCCAATGTCTGACTGTCACCCCCTTGCCCGGCGTCTGACAGCTGGCTTGTCTGCACTCTTAGCCCGCCAGCTTTTACCATACCAGCTGGTGGACTCTGAGGCCTTCCGCAAATTTGTAGCAATTGGGACACCCGCAGTGGAAGGTACCCAGCCGCAATTTTTTTTTCTAAAAAGGGAATACCACACCTGTACCAACATGTGGCAGAGCCAAGTTACCGCATCTCTGTCACTTAGTGTTTGGGCCAAAGGTCCATATGACTACTGACGCATGGTCCTCCAAGCATGGTCAGGGGCAGGTATGTCACCTACACTGCCCACTGGGTGAACTTGGTAATGGCTGGGAAGCAGGGAATGGGTAGCTCAACAACAACAGTGGAGTTGGTGTCACCGCCACGGATTGCACGCGGTTCTGCCACCACCTCTACTCCTCCATCGCTCTCTACCCTCGTCTTCCTTTCTTCTTTCTTTACTCTGCCTGCTGGGTCTCCTTCTCCTCCTCCACACACCTGTGCACCCCCCAGCTCCCCCTAGGCTATTCGACGTGCCAGGTACGCCGTTGTCACGCTGTCTTGGGGATGACGTGCCTGGAAAGCAAAAACCATACCGGATCTGTACTCCTGTCATCTCTGCAGTCGCACAGGCCGATCGTGGCTGACCCCACACCAACTGCAGATCGGAAAAGTGGTGTGTGACAATGGAAGCAATCTGTTGGCAGCGTTGAGACTAGGCAATTTAACACATGTGCCCTGCATGGCACATGTGTTAATTTAATAGTCCAACGTTTTGTCTCCAAGTACCCAGGATTCCAGGACGTTCTCACCCAGTCCAGAAAGGTGTCGGCCCATTTCAGACGTTCCTACACAGCAGATGGCACGCCTTGCTGACATTCAGCAGCGCTACAACATGCCAGTCAGGCGTTTGATTTCTGACAAGCCAGACTCGCTGGAATTCAACGCTCCTTATGTTGGAACGTCTGCTGCAACAACAAAGGGCCGTCAACGAGTACCTTTTTTGAACTGGGTGGTAGGACTGGATCTGCACAGCTGGGGATTTTTTTCCCCCGTTACTGGGTGCTTATGCGCGATGCCTGCAGGCTCATGCGACCTTTTTGAAGAGGTGACAAATATGGTCAGTCGCACCGAAGGCACCAATCAAGCGACCTAATACCCTTCGCTTTCTTCCTGGAGCGTGCCGTGCGACGAGTGACAGATGAGGCTGTAGACCAGCGTGACGAGGAGCTGGAAGCGCACGATTTCTGGTCGGAATCACCAGAAACGAACCCAGGCACCTGCTGCAACGCAGGGAGAGGTGCCAGAAGTGGAGTCAGAGGAGGAAGGTGGCTTTGTGGAGGAGGAGGAGGAGGACCAACAGGAGCAGGCTTCCCAGGGGGCTAGTGGTGACCTTTTGGGGACCCTGGTCTTGTACGTGGCTGGGGGGAGGAGACCGTGGATGATGCAGTCCTTGATAATGAGGAAGCGGAGATGGATAGCTCTGCATCCAACCTTGTGAGAATGGGGTCTTTCATGCTGTCATGCCTGTTGAAGGACCCCCGTATCAAGAGGCTTAAGGAGAAGGACCTGTACTGGGTCGCAACGCTACTAGACCCTCGGTACAAGCATAAAGTGTCAGAAATGTTACCAACATACCACAAGTCCGAAAAGATGCGGCATTTACAAACCAGCCTGCAAAACATGTTGTACAATGCTTTTAAGGGTGATGTCACTTCAGGAACTCATCAACATTCCAGGGGCAGAGGTGCCAGTAATCCTGCCACGAGCACACCTGCAAGGACAAAGCCCTTTGGCCAGTCTGTAACGTCAGACATGCAAATGTTTTTCTGTCCAAGGCAGCGCCACAACCCTTCTGGATCCACCCTCAAAGAACGCCTCGACCGGCAGGTAGCGGACTACCTGGCATTAACTGCAGATATCGACACTCTGAGGAGCGATGAACCCTGGACTACTGGGTGCGCAGGCTTGATCTGTGGCCAGAGCTGTCACAATTTGCCATGAACCTCTTGTCTTGCCCAGCCTCAAGTGTGCTCTCAGAAAGGACCTTCAGTGCAGCAGGAGGGATTGTAACTGAGAAGAGAACTCGCCTAGGTCACAAAAGTGTCGATTACCTGACCTTTATTAAAATGAATGAGGGGTGGATCTCGGAGGGTTACTGCACGCCGGAAGACTTGTTCTGACTTCTATGCAGCTGTCCTTCTCTTCAAGCCTCATGACTCCACACACAGCTGTCCTTTAGCGTCCTCCTCCTCCCTCCGCCACCGTTACAAACTAGGGTGCAAACCCTACTGGTTTAATTTTTTCTGGCCTCTGTGCTTCAGTGGCTGCAACCAAAAAAACTGGGCAAACAATGTCTACAAGGTCAACGTATGGCAAAAAATGACTATTTTCAGCATTTATATGGCATATTTTTTCTGGCAACTGTGCTTCAGTGGCTGCGTCCAAAAAAATGCATATTTTCTGCATTTATATGGCATAATTTTTCTGGCAACTGTGCTTCAGTGGCTGCGACCAAAAAAATGCATATTTTCTGCATTTATATGGCATAATTTTTCTGGCCTCTGTGCTTCAGTGGCTGCAACCAAAAAAATTTATATTTTCAGCATTTATATGGCATAATTTTTCTGGCCTCTGTGCTTCAGTGGCTGCAACCAAAAAAATTTATATTTTCAGCATTTATATGGCATAATTTTTCTGGCAACTGTGCTTCAGTGGCTGCGACCAAAAAAATTACTATTTTCAGCATTTATATGGCATATTTTTTCTGGCCTCTGTGCTTCAGTGGCTGCGGCCAAAAAAACTGGGCAAACAATGCCTACAAGGTCAACGACGTTGACCTTGTAGGCATTGTTTGCCCAGTTTTTTTGGCCGCAGCCACTGAAGCACAGAGGCCAGAAAAAATATGCCATATAAATGCTGAAAATAGTAATTTTTTGCCATACGTTGACTCAACGTATATGGCAAAAAATGACTATTTTCAGCATTTATATGGCATATTTTTTCTGGCAACTGTGCTTCAGTGGCTGCGACCAAAAAAATGCATATTTTCTGCATTTATATGGCATAATTTTTCTGGCCTCTGTGCTTCAGTGGCTGCAACCAAAAAAATTTATATTTTCAGCATTTATATGGCATAATTTTTCTGGCAACTGTGCTTCAGTGGCTGCGACCAAAAAAATGCATATTTTCTGCATTTATATGGCATAATTTTTCTGGCCTCTGTGCTTCAGTGGCTGCAACCAAAAAAATTTATATTTCAGCATTTATATGGCATAATTTTTCTGGCAACTGTGCTTCAGTGGCTGCGTCCAAAAAAACTGGGCAAACAATGTCTACAAGGTCAACGTATGGCGAAAAATTACTATTTTCAGCATTTATATGGCATATTTTTTCTGGCAACTGTGCTTCAGTGGCTGCGTCCAAAAAAACTGGGCAAACAATGCCTACAAGGTCAACGTATGGCAGTTGTTTAAAGAGAACAGTAGATTACTAGCCAGCAAAGCTACCTAAGCTAAAATGTCCCTCAAATCCCTGCAGACTTCTGTCCCTCCAATACAGAGCAGTATCAAGCAGATTACTAGCCAGCAAGCTTACTATCATCTGTCCCTGAAATCACTAACAGCTCTCCCCCTACACTATCTCTTCCAAGCACACACAGGCAGATTTTTCAGATACATTTTTGCCCTTGATCCCCCTCTGGCATGCCACTGTCCAGGTCGTTGCACCCTTTAAACAACTTTAAAATCATTTTTCTGGCCAGAAATGTCTTTTCTAGATGTTAAAGTTCGCCTTCCCATTGAAGTCTATGGGGTTCGCGAACCGTTCGCGAACCGCTCGCATTTTTGCGCAAGTTCGCGAATATGTTCGCGAACTTTTTTTCCGACGTTCGCTACATCCCTATCTGTGAAGGGATATGCATATGGGAGCAGCTGATGTTGAGCGATGAGATGAATGAGTCTAACAGCAGCATTTAGAACAGATTGGAGTTGTGAAAGGCAACTTGTTGGAATACATGCAAGGAGTTGGTTGCAGTAGTCAAGGAGGGAGATAATAAGAGACTGGATAAGTGTTTTGGTTGTATCTGAACTGAGATCGTATTCGGGCAATGTTGCGCAGCTGAATATGATGAGATTTTGTGAGTGTTTGGATGTGCGGTGAAAAAGACAGATGAGATAATTCCCAGGCAGCGTACCTGTGTGGTCAAGTGAAAGGGGATGTTGTTTACTGTGAGTGATACCTGAGGGACAGGGGAGGATCTTGAAGAATTAGTTCTGTTTTAAAAAGATCCAGTTTCAGGTGGCTCTGTGACATCCAGGAGGAGACAACAGAAAGGCAGTCTGTAACTTGGGAGAGGTCAGAGGTAGACAAGTAGAGTTAGGTGTCATCAGCATAAAGGAGATATGTTTTCCTAGCGAAGTAGTTTAGAGTAAGAACAGCAGACAGCCTAAGACAGAGCCTTGAGGAACTCGAACAGAGAGGGAATGTAGTAGAAATAGAGTTAGAGAAAGCAACTTTAAACAGTCAGACAGATAAGAAGAGCAGTGTCACAAATGCCATCTTAGTATAGAATGTCTAGGAGGAGTAGGTGCAATGGAATAGTGAGCTTTAGACTTCACAAGAGAAGTCCATTGGTTACTTTGGTGAGTGCAGTTTCAGTTGAGTGTGTTGTTCACAATAGAACATATTGCACATACCCCACAACTAAATAATTGTCAATGGTTTTAAAATGTTTAACAGCTGACTTGAATGGTGACTTACAGAGAGCAAGGAATAGTTCAAAATGTCTTAGTGCACAAAAATACCAAATTAGTAATGCCATTAAAAAGTCTTTATTGCCACCACATTAATGCCATGATCTGTGAGTTAAACTGACCCCTGACTCCCTGCTGTGCACTCATGCTTTACATACTGTATGAAAGGGGTGGTTCAACTTTAATTTAACCTTTAGTATGTTATAGAATAGCTAATTCTAAGCAAGTCCATTGTTTTCTATACACCTACTTTTATCCCACAAAAGAAAACACCTAATTGCACCCCTTTCCGTTTATTATAAATAATTAGCGCCCTCAACTGGCCAAATGATCATGCTTGTTTTGTTTTACCTCATAAGAACTTCAGGACTGAGCTTCTTTCAAAAAGCAGTATTGTGATACTCAGAAAGAAATAAATGTAAATTGTTTCTTTTCTTCATAACCCATCATTCATCACTTTAACATGGACTGCAGTTCAGTTTATTTCTTGTTGACATCCCTTTATTGTCTTTCACTTATATTGTATGAATGTTAATTGTTCAAATCATTGAAGTAAATTAAGCAGTGCAGTCATCATTGTATCTAGGCCAATGGTTCTTCATGCAGTCAGACAGACTAGAACTTATAGGAGAACAAATCGATCTTACAGTACAATGAAGTATTCTTAAGGAATCAAAAACATGTGCAAAGCATCCATCAACCTTCTAATTCTCTGTTCAGTCAGGGCACAAAAGCACATATCATTGTATCTAAATGAAATTCATTATGTTCATGACATTAGTGGAGAAATTTGTTTAGAATATTAGCCCTTTTTGATAGCTCTCCTTAAGTGCATCTTTCTATTAAAGCAATTATTTGCCTATGTCTACATGGAGTTGTACGTCTGTCACTAAGATGAATTCCAGATGCTCAACTGTTTGCACAACTAACAGAAGTGCTCCTTTAGTAATGTTGCAAAAACAAGCCTTTTTGTAAAAAAGTAAGAAAAAAAAAATTAGGTAATTTAAGTTCAGATACTTGTTACATTGTACACGGGGTTGGAGATGGTAAGAACAGCCGAGGTTGGAATGTGACCTGATTATGGAAGGTTACAAATGCATTCTCTGTTTTCAGAACTGTTTTTTTTTCCATTAGTTGATTAACTGGAAATACTTAGAAGCAAACTCGTGATTAAGTAATGTTTTCAAATGACATGCAAAACAAATGATATTTTCCATAAAGAGGTTTCAAATTCCCTCAGTGCATAGTAAAAGTCTGTGTACCATTACTGAACGGGCTTACATATGTACGTTGTAATTGTACAATATACTTTTCATTTAACATTTGGAGTGATTTACCCCTTCCTTGCCATACAGTATATTTCGTAATACAGGTATGGGGTATCTTATGCAGAATCCCAATAAACAGAAAGATCTAAATTACAGAAAGGCCATCTCCCGTAGAGTCCATTTTAAGCCAATCATTTAAATTTTTAAAAATAACTTTCCTTTGGAATTGGACTTGGAGTTTTCAGGATAAGGTGTCTTTCCATAATTTGGACTTCTATATGTTGTCTAATAAAAGATCATTTAAACATGATTAAACCCATTAAGATTGTTAATTATATCTCAGTTAGGATCAAGTACAAGGTACTGTTCTATTATTACAGAGAAAAAGGAAATCATTTTTTAAAATTTGGATTATTTGGATAAAATAGAGCTTCTTGATAGTATCTAAGTTGCATGAATCCATATTGTTTGCAAAACAGGCCTATTGGGTTTCTTTAATGTTTTTTTTTAGCAGATTTAAGGTATCGTGGTCCAAATTACACAAAAAACACCTTTATCCGGAAAAACCTAGAACTGATTCTGTATTATATATGCCATATCTGGTCTGGATTCTTCCAAATTTTAGTGTGAAGAAGATATACTGATTCAATCAAAATGAGCAGTCATAAATACAGAATTGTACTGATGTTGACTGGGTACCTGACTGGGACTGGGTACCTTTGTGTAAATGTATAAGACTAATAACAGCAGTCAGGAAATAAGGTAATATTCTCAAGAGTTAATCTGATTTTACTTTGATATATAAGTGCTACAAAACTTCCTATCTTTGTATTAATGTAAATGTTTATGGGTGACAAGGTGAATTTATTAGCAAGCAATATGGACCTTATGTCAATGGAAAGCAGCTTACACTGTATGCATCTTATCCTCAGTTACTCTTAGTTCCAGAGTTTATTGCTTATCCCAGGTGTAGGGTCCTGAGAGCTTGTATAGTGTATTATAGGTTATAATTAATATTATGATTTATTTATAAAGGACGGCATATTCTGTTCTGCTGCATAGTCCAGGTTTCCAGATAATAGATCCCATACATGTATTTACAATTGTACTAGGCATCTGTACTGAGACAATATTTATACACTCCCTTTGATCATTAAAGGGGAACTACTGGAAAAATTAAGATTTATTATAAGCTTCATCATACTGAAATAAGAAACTTTCTAAATACTGATTTCTGAAATGATCAAGTTTATGTTCAACATAACTGCCTTTGGCACAAATCCTGCATGTAGAGAGACATGATGTCTGGTGATTTTAATAGAGTGTGCTCTAATACATCTTCTAGACAAAAGGAGCCCCCTAAAAAAAAATATTGGATTCAACTGTCATTCAAAACTCCCAACTCCTGCATGAAGAAAGACTGGAGAAATAGAGATGTTGAGAGGGGGGATAGTGAAGAGTAAATTGAATACTTCAGAAACGGTTCCAAATATTTAATTGATTATATTTAGAAAGTTTCTTATTTCAGTATCATGGAGCTTATATTCAATTTTCATTTTCACGATAGTTCCCCTTTAAGGAATTTCTTTGATGAGAGTTTATTGATGTCCTCTTTGGCCTGCATCAAAGCCTCCTTCCATTGGTCTACACCAGTTTCCACTGTCGGAGGAACATTATTTCAACAACAGCCGAGAGGCTTCAGGTCTTACATCATTATACATTGTAGTTAGAAGTATTCAATATTTACAAATGTGGCGGGATGTTGCAGTTGCTGTTGGCTGTCAGAGGGATCTGTAGTTAAGCAACATCTAGTAGAGTAGAGTACAAATTAGTGCAATTTATCATGGATTTTTTTAAGAAATTCAGCGTGATTACAGCAAGAACGGTATGGGTGCAAATTTCTTGTTGGTGTTAGTAAAAAGAACCTGTTATTCTCAGCACCAGACAATTGTCAGACAATTACATATCCCTTGCTCCTCTGCAACTGCACCAACTGTCTCATTTACAGGTGCACTTACATAAGGCACAAGGAAACATTGTTTGCAGGGACATGTTGTGCCTAGTGATTACACCTAGTATAATCTTCTGTCTTACATCCTTGTGAAGCTTGGTTATAATACATATATGAAAGATAACACTACAGTATAGTGTTTTTATTCCATGGTGAGATAAACTAACTGGTTAACTAGACATGCTTTTCTCTGTGCACAAGAAGTACCATATATTCTTCTGTGCATTCACATGTTCTTCCAGCTTTTTTCATTATTTGGTGCTTGTTTTCTGTAATATTGCAACACAGCACACACAATAAATCTATTCAGTAACAAGCTCAGCAGAACAAAAATATATTTAGGATAAATTGTGCTTTTGACATTTTAAGAAACTGATAATAGGAACTTTGTAAAACGAGCTTAATTTCCTGCCAGTGGTTTCTTACACAAAGCTGCCTTCTCCCCACCAAACCCAAATTTCTTTATGCTTATTGAGACATGGATTGCTGAATCGCATTTTGCAGTGGATGTGACAGGCCGTGTTATTTTTGTCTAGTATGTGACATAAGTCTTATTAGCAAGGAACAATGTAAATATTATATATCTTTATAATATTCGCATTCACAAAACATAATCAGAAAGTCATACTGAAAACACAAAGCTTATTAATCAATACTACTTTAGCTTTGTAGTATCTCTTGCAACAACAGCTCTCCTAACATACGGGTGTTATGTTTACTTGGAAAATTCCTACATTTAGGCCCAAATTTATTTGCAGAAACATTTTTTTATATTTTATTCAGATGTTAAAATCCACAGTTATTTTTTCTATTCGCATGTTAACGTACAATCATTACCTTATGTGCAAAGTGTCTGAAACACATTGACTACTGCTGCATATATGGTACATACAGTAGATGCCGCAAACACTTACTTTCAGTTTCCAGTACAGTTGCATTACCAGGATCTACACAAATGTTTTTTTAAAGGCAAGAAGCATCAACATCATCTGACGTATCTTAGAAATCAAAAAAACACATTTCTGCCACCCAAGTGTAATAACCAAGTCAATCAACTAAATAAGTAAATAAACCAATATTTTTTCATGTTTGTGAGCAGTGATGTACTTACAGTAGCTTTGAATTCTGTTTTTTTGCCTTCTAAATAAGAAAGAATGTCAATTTACTGCCAATCATTTAATTGTAGCTCTCTATTAAAGGGATAGGGTTGCCAAAATACAATTGCCTCATTATGCCTTGAAACAAGGAGCGGAACATTTCTTGAAAAATAAA
Organism: Xenopus laevis; assembly: GCF_017654675.1. Classification (NCBI taxonomy): domain Eukaryota; kingdom Metazoa; phylum Chordata; class Amphibia; order Anura; family Pipidae; genus Xenopus; species Xenopus laevis. Next base: position 130,836,873 of record NC_054371.1, read on the forward strand.
AAAAAAGATTTAATTTACTTCTGAAAAAGCTAAAGACACTTTTTATACAGTCTCAGAAGCAGCATGGCAGCTTCAATAAGGCATGTATACATTTACTCTGTGCCTGCTTGAACTGATTTAGGTAGATATTGAGGGAATGTAATAATAGTCATAAATGGGAACAACATTAATAAATTAGGACAAAAATGTGTATCTAGCAATGTAATACTTTTCACTAGACGGGTATTAGCTTGCAAAAGAAAGTTTTTGAATGGTGCAAACTTTAAATTCAGCATCTATCTTCCACCACCAGCTGAGGTTGCTAAATAGTTTCCATAAATAACAATGCCATTCATCTCTTCAAATACATAAATATTTGATATATTTTTCCCCACAGAATTATTTAAGCGTGTGTAAAAGACAGACAGTGGGTAATCATGTGTTGACACTATCTATTTAAAAATATATTTGGTCCTTAATATGTCACTTATTCTGTTCATGCTTCTCCAGGTTTTTGTTTTTGTTCATTATCCCCACTTAAATAAGAATGGAACAGCAGTGGAGTACACATCTGGAACAGCACACCATTCCTTTCACTAGGGAAAAGGGTGGAGCATTCTGTGTGCCAGATGGATGATCCAAACGTTTTTCTACAGTCTAAACAGTGGGTTTTTGGAATTTTGATACAAATATATAAAAATATTGCTGTATCAACTGTAGCTGCAAGAATATCTAGAGCAATAATATGTGTTCACACAAATCCTACCCTAATTAAACTCTGACCAGGTTTCCAGGGGAAGAGCAAGCAGGTGTTGGGGAGCCAATGAGTGGGAAATTTAATTCCATAGGCCTTGGTATAATTTGTGGCCATTGAAATATCCATGCTTTTGAAACCTTTTACTCCCACCACCATCTTCCAGTAAGCATTCTTGCCTTCATGATCCACCTGCTGCCAAAAATGATTTTATGTATATTTTACACTACCAGAAACATGTTCTTAAAAGTAGTTTTTGACTGCCTTCCATTCTGATGATCACTTTGTGCTCATCATTAGACATTAGAGATAGGATTTCCTTCAAAGGGTATCACACTGTGATCAGGAAGACAGCTGAGCATGGCTGTTTTGTTGCTGGTAGTGTGGAATGTAAATAAAATATTTAGAGGCACGAGGTGGCCTAGGCAGGAGGGGTATGGAATGCAGTAGTGCTGTTTTAGTTTAGTCCTGGTAGAACTTGGCTTTATAGGATATTCCCACTCTTGACACTGGGCCCTATCTACCATGTGGAGCAAAAAATTAATCAGTTCATGTGTAAAGGAACATTATACTACAGTGCCAAACAAGAAAATAAACCAGCCAGGGCAAAATAAACCAGTTTCTTAGGACAAAGCAATGTCTGACATGCATACATGCATTTGAAGGTCAAATAGGAAGTGTGTAGGCAAAGGAACTAAGGGTCTGGGACAATGCAGGACTGGTCAAGACAAGAATGTGGTTCCATGGTTCTTCACAATGCTATGCTGGGTGATTTTGTGGTGGCAGATTCTATAAATGCCTTTTGCATAATGTTGTGATTGTAAGATATAGGTACTGCTATATATCCTTTATATTTGTCGGTGTATTGATAGGTCTGTGTAGGTGTATAGAAGTGTTGACTGACAGAAGCCAATGTTCTGAACAAGTTTTAATATAAAAAAGTGCACAAAGCTCTGCAGACAGATATAACAGGGCAGCAAAAAAATGTTCAGGTTCAGGCCAAAAGTCAAGGGCATGCAGCAGACAGAGAGTATCAGGAACAAGCCAAAGGTCAGGACAGGCAGAGTACATGCAAAGTTTATAAACAAGCCAAGGTCAAAACCAGGAGATCAATATCAAAGGAACAAGGACCAGACAGGAACAGGACAGGAACGAGGCAGGAGCAAGAGAAGATTACCAGATCAGATTCAGGAACAAGAGCAGAAACTGGAGCAGGATCAGGATCAGGAACCAAAACAGGATCAAGATCAAGATTGCTACAAGGCTTGGCATCAGCGGTAAGGAGAATCCAGCAAGGGTTATCTGGGAATCAGGCTTTAATAACCCTCAAACAAGCAATTGCCCGCAGCTGTATAGTGGGAATGGACTAGGGAAAATTGACACAAAGGCAGCAAAACAAAAGGCATCCTGTCAAAGCCAGACCACAATGCCTCCTGTGGCTCAAACAGGAGGAGCAGTGCCTGGAATTTAACAGGTCCCTGGATATATATATATATATAACAAAGGGAAAGTTGTGCTCACCACTAATTTTAAAACCATTAGGCAGGGGTGCAATGAGGCTGTGACCACAAAATACATTTAGACAAATACAAGAGTCCTCTGCACTCAACCCATTATCAATATATTTAAGACATTGAGACATTTTGTGCCTTAAGCTACTAAAAAATGCCTTACCCTTTAAACAAAGCAAGGATTGTTTGTCCATATATTGCAATATATTTAAGCTGGCCAACTACTTCAAAGTCATCCCATATCTGGCCAGTCCTATGCTCAAATTGCATCTGATTCATTAAGAATTCTATTGCTTCATTTTACAAAGGGACTAAGTTTTACCTGCAACTTACTAGTTTGGGAGTTTTACATTTGAAAGCAGCTAGTAAGTTGCTAGTAAAAAAAGTCTGAATTTATCTCAATATTTTCTGAAAAAAACTCTGACCAGGTTTTTTGTTCTTATTTATTAATACACTTTCCAGAAAATTTTGTTTGCGGGACCTATGTACAGTTTAATGATATAGGGAATTTGGGATTTATAGAGTAATTTCGAAAGGTGTTTAAAAAAAAAGAGGAAAAACAGAGATGTTTTTAAATAATCAAAATGTCTGACAACAGGCCAGGTATTTGAAAAAGAATAAATATAGTGAACCAAGACTTTAGATTGCTAGACTTTCTATCCACAATGCTGTCTGCAGTCTCCAAAATAAAGCTACAATATAATTTGTCACACAATAATGCATTTGTTCATATTACAAAATGTCTTGCATCATGTGCAATTTAATAACTATGGATATAGTTGAAATACATTTACAATATTTTCCTAGACAGGTCAAATCCCTGTTGTTGACTTGATTTAATAAAATCATTACAAATGGATCAGTTTTTGGAAATTGGTCATTATAGGAATGTCATATGTAATACCAATAACTCATTTTATCACTCTATATTACAATGTAATATTGTTATCCAGTACAAAATAATTTCATTTACGTTAAATGCTTTTTCAGACCATGATGAAGTGGAGTCAGCAGGCAGGAAATTCCAAACTTTAAAAAATACATGCATTATCCAAAGTGTAATACATAATTCTATTTTTTATTTTTTTTTACCCTTTTCTATGATTTTTTTCTCATTAAAAAAATGACATTGTGAAAAAGTTATGCCTGTATATATATAAGCTATAATTTAGTAGAAGAAAGAAAAATAACAGTTGGGCTTTATTGAGTATTAGTTCACAATCTAATTATATATGCATTTATGATATTATACCAAGAGAAAAATGATTTTAATTAACAATACTGTTACAGGGTATGTTGTTATGCATTTGATGGAGTTATATGTGCCCTGAAATTGTGCCCTGAAATTTCAAGTGCTTTTAATGAAGAATACGTCTCTATAGTCTCTTCCTAGTCAATCTTTATTTGTTGAAACTCGATTTTACATCTCAACTGCAGGTGTCTATAAAATTCATTTTTAATTGAAAATATCTGTATCCTTACAGTTTTCATGCAGCCTGGATAAGTTGCCATGGCAAGTAATTAAGTGCTTTATAGCTATGAAACAAAACCACAAGAGCAAAAAAATGTTTCCACCTCAAAAAAACAAGTATGGTTTCCATAATAACGGGAACCTTAGAGCAGGAGTTATGCAGTTCCTAACATTTATAAAAGTTAAGAGCGCTCTACTATTTCCCCAGAGTTTTTAAATGTTTATTAAAATATTTATTATTTAAATATTTTTATTAGCCTTAAGGGATGGTGCTCGATATTACGGAAAGGATAATAGATCCCATACCTCTATTCATCTTTCACCAAACATCAGACAGGTAGGTATAATGTAGGTGTTTGGTGGTAGAACTTGCAGGTGCTTAATTTCAGTAGAAAAGAAAGCAAATTAAGTCCCTCAAAACATAACATACACAGAATCCAAGTTATAGAAACCATGACTTTCAATTTTTCAGGAAAAATCCCCACCCAAAGCACAAGCAATCTTGAATGGGATCCATAGTATCAATTTTGATCCCTGTTTACCCACCTTGCACTGTAGTCTAAGACCTTTTAAAGTAACTGGGTATATTATGTTTGTAGACTTAACTGATGTGTGCAACTTACTCTGGCTAATTGTCAATTTAAAGGGAGAAGTTTCCGATGTTTTTAATAAAGATTTGTAGTGGTGTTTTTAGTGACAAAATTAGGGTTTTCTCCCCTCTTTTTCCCCTTGTGACTTTTAGTAAAAAATTAGCGAATTTCGCAAAACGGCGAAAAATTCACGAAACCGCGTGATGCCGGCGCCCGTTTTTGACACCGGCGCCTGTTTTTTTGATGCCGGCGCCCGTTTTTGCCGCGAATTTTCGCGGGCGCTTCGCGAATTTATTTGCTGGCGGCGGATCGCGCAAATTCGCAGCGAAGTCGCGCCTGGCGAATAAATTTGCCCATCACTAAACAGTATATATATATATATCTCTCAGTATATATATATATATATATATATATATATATATATATATTCTATTTACTTTTACAACAATTGTTTGGCGTTACTGTGTAATGATAAAATGTTTCCTAGCTCATTTGGGAAACCATCTTATGTTGTATTTGCAGTCAAATGGCATTTGGGTAAAGATCGTTTATGTCCAGCAATCTGTGTGCTCTGGCAAATGCCAGAGGGGCCGCTTTAGCATAACATAGACAGACAGTATCTAGAGGGCCAATGGGGGTCTGTTTGGGCCTCTTTGTACTAGAAATGCCAAGGACTATTTTGAATCCCAATTCAGACCTGCATTAACCCTTATTAATATGTTGGTGTTGTAGTCCAGTGACATTTGGTTAACCCAGGGTTGAATATCAGTGTTTAAATCTCCTTTTAAAGGAATAGTTCAGTGTGAAAATAAAAACTGGGTAAATAGATAGGCTGTGCAAAATAAAAAATGTTTCTAATATAGTTAGTTAGCCAAAAATGTAATATATAAAGGCTGGAGTGACTGGATGTCTAATAAAACAGCCAGAATCCAACTTCCTGCTTTTCAGCTCTATAACTCTGAGCTAGTCAGCGACTTGAAGGGGGGCCACATGGTACATTTCTGTTCAGTGAGTTTGTAATTGATCCTCAGCATTCAGCTCAGATTCAAAAGCAACAGATATGACCCATGTGGCCCCCCCTCAAGTCTCTGATTGGTTACTGCCTGGTAACCAGGGTAACCAGTCAGTGTAAACCAAGAGAGCTGAAAAGCAGGTTCTGACTGACATGTTATACATCAAATCACTCCAGCATTTATACATTGCATTTTTGGCTAACTAACTATATTAGAAACATTTTTTATTTTGCACAGGCTATCTATTTAGCCAGTTTTTATTTTTACACTGAACAATTCCTTTAAGTAAAGATTGATCCCTTTTGAGTCATATTATGGGTGCTACATAAAGAAATATCTTTAAATATAATCAATTTCATGCACACTGAATACATTTAATACAATGCACATTAACATAATCCTAGATGAGACCCTGTTTAGTATTTTCTTTACTCTCAATTTTAGAAGCAGATATACATTCAACACGACATATATACAGTATACACAGTACAGTAAATGGGAAAATGCTGAAGTCATTGAAAGGCCTCAGCTGTGCAGAAATAAAATGCCTATTTCAAGAATGTTAAGAGGCTAACTTTTCCTGCTATAAATTCCTGGTTTTATATTCTTCTGTGTATAGGAAAGTGGGCCCTGCTCTTCATGATATGCAAGCGAAATGTGTTTCCCAACTGCATGAAATGACACATATGGACAATAAAAATCACATGAAAATCAATCATTCCAAAGGTGATATTTTGATGGCCTGCTTATTGCTAACCATCAACTACACTAAGTGGCCAAATAAAAAGGCATAAATTGAAACTGAAACAACTGTTGGCCCAGGGACAAGCAAGACATCTGTGGAAGAGGCGTTAGGGTTTCCAGTTACATATTTGCTGCTGCTAAGCAACAAACTTTGCAGTTTATTTTCCATATTTCCACTGTATCTTGTGTTTTCTATGTAATTATTGATGTTACATCATAATCCTACCATAGGGCATATGGCACAGGAGCTATTCTTCTGAGCTAACAATGCTTTCCAAGCTTTTCACCACAGACAGGCGTGCAAAATAGCTTTATTTTGGAATTATCAGTCAGCTGCAGTTAGAGATAGAAGTCTCTTTTGAACTGTCATTTCTCATTACAGGGAATTCGCCTTTCTGAAACTTACATGTAAGAAGAATGGAAAATGTTTCTGAAGTTGAGTTTTTGTGTCTATATACACACTTAGAGAGCTTTTATAGTATACACATCTGCCCACACATGTATGGGTTATTTCAGAAACAAACTTCTTTCATTGTTCTTAGGGAAAAGCCACTTTTCTTGGTTACCCAAGGTTTGCTGGGAATTATATTAGTATTGTTGACAAACTTCACCTGGATCCAAAAATCACCAAAGTTTTTTCCATCTGCTAAAAAATGCTATACAGGTATGGGATGCATTATCCGGAAATCTGTTATCCAGAAAGCTCAGAATTATGGGAGGGCCGCCTCCCATAGACTCCATTTTAATCAAATAATTCACATTTTGAAAAATGATTTCCTTTTTCTCTGTAATTATAAAACCATACCTTGTATTTGAGGATATCAGATATCATTAACCCTTATTGGAGGCAAAACAATCCTGTCGGGTTTAATTAATGTTTACATGATTTTTTTTAGACTTAAGGTATGGAAATCCATATTACAGAAAGACTGCTTATCCAGAAACCCCCATGTCCCAAGCATTCCGGAAAACATTTGTATTTCAACATATTAATTATAAATAAAGTATGCAGCATTCTCACAGTTGATCTTTCTTATCTAATTTCTTATGTAATTATGTTTTTGGTCATCTTCTTTAGATAACTAGAGGGTGCAATGGAACAGTGTTATTGAGGGTTTAGACACAGACCTACCATGGCAGTATTGCTCAACCCATGTGTTAAAACATAAAGGAGCTGTAGTTTATCTAGCACAAATATGGATTCTTAAAGCAACACTGCACAATAGAACATTTTCCAAATCCACCAGGACCAAGTGATGCAGATGATCCTCCACTGAGAACTGTCTACTCTCTTCTTGGTTCCATTGGATCACCACCAAAAACATGAAACTGTTTTGTTCTACCACTGAATACCAAAAAGTACTAGGTTCACCGCGCTGAAATTTGAGCACAGTGTTATACTAGTCTTGTAATAAGACTAGCAATAGTAGTTTTGCGTTGTATTCTATGGTAATGGCAGACATGATTCTTATTGTCCTCTTACATCTGTATTTAAATTGTGTATAACTACTTTTGATCTGCAACATTGGTAATCTCTATGGGGAAGAGACAGGACCCCTCTCCTCTCACTTAGGGGATGATTTATGAAGGTTAGAGCACTCATAAATTGGCCCCTTTAGCATGAAAGCTTGAATGTATCTGTATTTTGTTTTTATGTATATATTATTTTTGTATTGACCCCTGTTTGTTTTAGGAATGTATTGTTCTACTGTACATACAGAAAGCAATGTCAGTATTAGTTCTTGCCTGATACATGGCTGTTGAACTGAATTGAAATGAACTAAATGAAGCCAAGAATGAAGAATCTCTGAGCTTTTTTTTTCTTGTCTAAAACAAGATACTGGAAATTCATATACATCAAGGGGCAAATTCACTAAGCGCCGGAGTGCCGAATGCTAGCGTTACTTCGCTAGCGTTTGGCATTTTCGTTACTGCGCAAATTCACTAACGAACGCTGGCGTAGTTTCGCTAGTATTACTACGCACCCTTACGCCTGGCGAAGTTTCGCTAGCGACGTAACTACGCAAATTCACTAACGCGTGCAGTGTACTGAACGCTACCTTTTACGCTAGACTTCCTTCGCCAACTCAGACCAGGCGAAGCGCAATAGAGTAGATAGGGGTTGCTTCAAAAAAAGTTAAAAATTTTTCTAAGTCCCAAAAAACGCTGGCGTGTTTTCTACATTATGGGTGATAGGCTGAAAAAGATCGAAAATTTTTTTGGGGCTCCCCTCCTTCCCCCCTGACTCATGGCAACTTACCTAGACAGTGGGCACATGTGTAGGGCAAAATAAAATTTTTATTTGATGTTTTGAAGGTTTTCTATGCATTTGTAGTGCTGATACGTATTCCTCCATTGAAATTTGAATTTGGCGCCATATGCAAATTAGCCTTCGCTAGCGTAACTTCGCTTTACTTAGCGAATCAACGCTAGCGCAACTTCGCAACCTTACGCTACCCCTGAGCGCAACTTCGGATTTTAGAGAATTTGCGAAGCGCTGGCAAAACTACGCCTGGCGAAGTGTGGCGAAGTGCGGCGAAGTTACGCCTGGCGCAACTACGAATCTTAGTGAATTTGCCCCCAAGTGTCTTTTCCATTTGCCATCTTTGACTTATATAGACAGTAATTCAAGGCTAGATTTCTCCAGTGTAGTGTGGGGTCTCTAGATTTTGTAATTTAAGAAGTGTATAGAGGTCATCAATGTTTTTTAAAGATAAGAAGAAAGAATATATAAACCCTTTTTATAATGTGCAGCTGAAACAATGCACAGTACTGGCTCGTCATATGGTTTTTGCTCTTTCATAATTGATACCATGTACCAGGATTATTTTTTGAGCCACCAACAGTCACTGAAACATTTTTGTGCTAAAAACAGCTTTGAAGTTGCCAAAGGCGAGAAAAAGTACACAAAGTAGTGTGTAAATAAATTAATAGTGTCTAACTTTCTGAAAGTGTTTTTTTTTAATCACATCCTTTTTAGGGCTCCTATATACTGTATTAATAGTTACTGTACCTATAAAGCTGTGCTTTATTAGCATAGTTATATGGTATCTGTTTGTATAACATTTTCCTATTTGCATATTCTAGTTCTCCCTACTGAGTACCCTATACATAATCATATGTACGTACTGTGTGTATAACTTTATTTATAGAGTGCTACAAGTTTACGTAGAGCTGTACAATCTTACAATATACAAAAGTACACACAAGGATGACACGCACTATAATGAAAGTATAAATACACAGAGATTAAGTGTCATGTGTTATGAAACACACAGGGCCGAATTTAACGCTGGTGTACCCCTAGACCACTTGCACCCTGTCGTCCCCTCACATACCCCTGAGCACACACACTCTCTTTCACTCGCACACCCCCTCCCACTCACATGTCCCTCACCTACCCTCTGCTGCTGCCGATTTCTGGCTCCGCTGCCCCCATTGCTGGCACTTTTCCCCATTTCAGATTCAGCCAACAGGCAGCATGCTGACCCCTGACCTTTGTCTGCCACAGTGGGAAGGATGTCCCTGCCATGTAGAGCTTACAGTCATAATTACAGATGTAAGATGGTTCTCCTATCAGAATTATTCCTACCATTACAACATCCTTCATGTCCCTGCTATCCAGTGTCGGACTGGGACACCAGGGGCCCACCCAAAAACCTTTAGACCAGGGGCCCACTCTAAGTATTATTTTCTTCCTCTGCTTACTCAATCTTTATTCTCCTATTTTATTTTATTTACACACTATACCCTAATATTCTATCTCTTAAGCCTCTTTATACTCATAGAAATAGGGAATGGCCATGAAATAGGCCAAATGTTTAGAAGCAGGAGGGCCCACTGACACCTGGGCCCACCGGCAGTTTTCCTGGTATCCCGGTGGGCCAGTCCAACACTGCTGCTATCTAGCATACAGTATAGTGAGATTATTGTATACTTTTAGGGGCAGATTTAGCAAAGGTCGAAGTGAAAATCTGAATTTATAAAATTCGATTTTCGAGCTAATTTTTCTGTACTTCAACTAGGGAATAATCCAAATTTAATTAGAACTTGGAAAAAATTAGAATTTCTAAATTTAAATGTACTGTATCTTTAAAAATTCGACTTCGACCAGTCGTCATCTAAAACCTGCCGAATTGCTGTTTTAGCCTATGGGGGACCTCCTAGAACCTATTTTTTGGAAAAACTGTGAATCAAATTCGAATCTAATGCGTTATTACTTCTATATTACTAAATTCTACTATTCGAATTTGATCGAAAATGGACCTATGTGATCGAAAACAGACCTATTCGGCCAAAAAAAACCTTCATTTAATTTTGGTTGGTCTTTTTTCGAATTCGAAGTTCGACCCTTGATAAATCTGCCACTTAGTATGCCAATATTAAACTAAATATCAAAAGTTTAGGTGTTTAGAGCTAGAAAATATATAAACAAAGAACAGCATAAAGGAGTACATAGAGGAGGAAGGATTCTCACAGAAGGGCTCCTTGGCATTAAGTGGACAGATGCTACACAATTAAAGGAAGCTGGAAAATTTAAGAACTGAGTTGTCCAGACAGTAATACTTTTTCTTTCTTTTTTTAAAAAAACATGGTTCTGTGGGGCTCTGGCTAGGGTCCTACTGCTGCATGGCACCTGGGGCCCCTTGCAATATCTATGCTTTGGTGGTAGCACTCACAGTCTGCAAGTCTGTGATTCTCTCACATTTCTTCTATACATCCTTAAAGTGGACCTGTCACCCAGACACAAAAATCTGTATAATAAAAGTCCTTTTCAAATTAAACAGGAAATCCAATTTCTATTTTTTATTAAAGCATTCATAGCTGTTGTAAGCTCATTTAAAAATCTCAGATGTCAATCAAATATTGTCTGCCCCTCCTCTATGCCTTAGGCATACAGACGGGCAGACAATTACTTTCACTTTCCATTCAGCACTTCCTAGATGTCACTGTTCTCCCCACATTCCCCCGTTCTCCGTTCACCATTTAATTGTGTAGCCAGGGCATGGGAATGGACATCAGGTCCCCCATTCTGGTGCACAAACAAGATTCTGAGATGATGCAAGGCTTTCCTTAAAAACAGTGTCCACAAAATGGCTGCTGCCTGCTTGCTATCATTTTAAATTCCCAGACTGAAGGAAACAAGATTCAAATAATTTAAACAGTGTAATTAAAGTTCATTTTGCTGGAATAATGTGATAAAATAGGATTTTGAATATTTTTCTTGGGTGACGGGTCCCCTTTAAGGGACACCACATTCTGGGAATCATAGAATTAATATTGGTACAAAGTCCAGTATCAGGATATTATGTATCTTTAAAACTCAGGTAGATGTCAAAGCTCATAGTCATATTGGTCAGTTAGTAATTTTTTATAGGGCTTCAATAAAAAAGGAGAATAATCACTAAAATGTGACCTTCCTTTGCAGGGATACTAGTACTGTACGTTGAACTAAATGTAGCTTTTCTACTGATGCAGTATTTATTAGAGCCAAGCTGGGCATGGTGTGTAAGCATCCTTTACCATCACATTGTTCCATTCAATGGGCAGAAACAAGTTTTAATAAACCCAGGGAGATTAAAGTTGTTGGAGATAATTCCCACTCACATTGGCAGCTTTTACTTCCTGGATTTTTTTTAAATGACTTTCACCTTTTTTTTCACTTTTTTTTCTTCCAGAAAGTCAGATTCGTCAAGGTTTCAGAAAAAACTTGTGCATATTATTGAATTTGTGTTTTTTTTCTCGAATCGAGAAAAAAAAACTCCAGCTCGATGTTAAACAACCAACCTAAGAATTCAAATTATGGTTATTAGCACAAATTCTCTGGACCACTGAATTACCCTATAGCCACTATACAAACATTTTTTTTTCTCAAAAGGAGTTTTAGTCATCTTAAATGTTAAAGGAAACCCAGACCCTGAGGACTCTCTTCCTTCTACCAAACTGCACCACGGGGACTCACAAAATTGTCTCTGCATTGCTCTGCCAAAAAAGCTAAGTACTGTATCTGGGGATGTCAGCACAAAAATGTAAGCAAAACCGCCAGTGCTTTTTCTGAAGTATGAACTTAAAACACAATTGCATGGATTAATGTGATGCAACATGAAATATTAAAATGAATGTTGGTGGATTTGCACAAAAACCACACCGTCTTATATAGGACTTATGGGACTGCGCAATAAAGTCTGCTCCATGATAATTTACATACCTTATTTGACTTTGTATCCATAAATCTGACATTGTTGGTTTACAACGGGATGGATTGAAGGTTATATCATCTCATCTTGTTGATAACTTCGGACATATTGTGCACATCAAATTTGCCATTTTCTCTTTTCCTGTCTCTTTGTTTTAAAGGATCAGGGTTTAACTTTAACATGAATGGTATTTTTTAGAAGAATTGGTAAAGTTTGTTGTATCTGAATACTGATCTAGTTAAGTAGTCAACTATTGGACCCTGTAGTACCTGTTTCATCTGTTTAATATGCATCTTTGTGAAAATGTTGTAATGTTTTGACATTATTCCAAAATATTTTAAACCTTTACTAAAAAAAACAAGAGTAAATCACTCCATTGGAGTACTGAATGAACACTGTGCCCAATGAGTGCTATGTCATGCCAATATCATATATAAATTGACCAACATTAGTCATATTATAGAAGTACAACAGTTTGTAAGATGTATTAAATGCAATGGTACAAAAGCATTATTATAAAAATAATCAAAATATCTTCACTATATATCCACTGCCCAATAGCAATGATATGGATCATTCCCATGCCCCTCTCAAGCTGAAACAAAAAAAAAAGCCTACTTCTTTTTGTCGCCATTATATACAGTAGATACACAATAGATCATGAGGGGAAGTGACATCAGTGGTACCATGAAGATGAGCAAAGGAAGTGATGAGGTTGGCCCGAACCCACCTAACCTACGGGACAGCCCTCGCATCACACGTTATTGGATTAAAATGCTATATTTACCTACTGATAATAGTAAGTAGGGGGGCATTATTTCCCATTGATTTATACAAAGATCTACAACTTGTACATCATATATGCTAAGGCATTCATGAAGCATAAATTATAGCTAAATACCAGTTTTAGAAAAGAGCAAGTACAGCAAAATAACCATAGGAAATGTATGTATTGCATTATAATGATAGCTTTACGTGTCAGCACAAGGTTTTCCAAGTGCCAAATCAAATATGCCTGTAGCGATATGAGTCAAAGTGCTGGCGTATTCTCAACTAGAAGAAAACTGAAATGTGAAAATTTCCTGATGTGGCATGTTTATTCCTGCATCTTTAAAAACAAACCTGTTTTGTTTATTTATTTACATTATTTGCATATGTTGTGAAACAGCAATATTAAGGTAGTTGTCGCTTGGGCCCATTATGAAATAAGGTTTTCTTAACATGCAATGGAAATAATTTCCTTTTTTAAGGGTATCCCAGTATCCAAAGTAAGGTTGGCGATACCTCCAATTAATGTTCTTTTGCCATTAACAATCATCTTTGTCTATACAAAGTTTTAGAGGCATACGATCACAAAAAGGCTGCTAAATACAATGTAAATGAAATGAAAGATAGGAACAAGCAAAAAATATAATACACAGTAATGACCAATAAAAAAAAAAAAGTTTACTTTCAAGAAAGAGGCTTATCTTTTAAAATGCGAATGTAGCCCAAACATTGTTATTCACTTTCCCACTAAGACTATAGTAAACTGAGTGGCACCATTGCTCTAACTATGAGTCCCATCCATGCTCTGGATGAGACCTAAACTTCCAGGGGATGAGCCCTTGTGATGGAGTGGAGCAGGGTGGTGTGTAACTCTATGCAATGCACAATAATTGGGCGCCCGTGGTCTTGAACAAAAACTGAACTGGGTTATTAGGTCATATCCGCATGGGAGAATAGCACACAGATACAGAAGGCAAGCATGGAGTAGTAATCAGACTTACAATTATGAACAGTCTACCCAGAGTGTCTCCTGTTTCCTCTGGAGACAGTTCTTATGGGAAAACCCAGGGGTTCTATTTAAGTCCCTATTGCCTGGTCGCTGGTTCCCTGACTGGGCAACAATGCCCTTGAGATCTAATCCCTTTTATCACATCTTGGTGGAGTCAAAGCTGCTCAATATAGGTAGCCCCAATCTATCTGGCTCTCTTAGAGAGACTATTACAGGGTCTAGCTATTCCTTACTAGTCCTGACTAATGATGACTCCACAGGAAATTGGCAATTACTCCCTTCCTTAGGGTCCCCTTTGGGCACAATCTGTGGGGAAATGCAAAGTAAATGCATTTATCAGTCTCTTAAACCACTAATCAACTAAAAGTTTTTATGTAATCACAGGCACCCTTAACAATGTGTTCAATGTGTGCAGTTATTCATTTGTTATTAGTAAGGATGGCTAACCCCCCCAAAAAAAATCTTCATATTCTTTTTCATCCAATAAATGAGATGGGAACCCCCTTTACTTTTCTTCTATAAATTGTACTAGTGTCTGTTTTTTTACATATGTGTCTGTTTGTATCTCTTTTGTTATAGCACAGTCACAGATGAAAGAACGCACACCACATATATATATATATATACAGTATATATATACAGTATATATATATATCTATATATATATATATATATATAAATATATATATATATATATATATATATATATATATATATATATATATATATATATATATATATATATATATATATATATACACACACACACATGGGATTTGTGTCAAAAACAGATTAGACGTTGGCTGATTTGAACATGAAGCATCAATACAACTGTCACGTCTTCCCTGGGGAGACATTGTGGAGTACCAGGAAGTTGTGTGCCTGAAGACTGGGTTACCCGGGGTGTAACCATACACAGCATTACAGAGATCCAAATCCATCAGACCCTGTAATAATATTTAATAAAATTAGAAGTGATCCCAAAAATTCTATTTTTTTCGAGGGTAGTTTCACAAAAAACTCAAATTTTTCGGATTAAAAAAACTTTTTTCGGGATAAAAAAAGTTGAGATTTATTATGCCCTGAAGCTGCAAAAAGCTCAAATCCAAAAATACTCCAACTAAAACCTGTTGAGGTCATTTAGGAGTCAATGGCAGAGGTCCTTTCATCCATTTGATGATGATTTTTGCCTTAATTTTTCAGGTTTTTTATGGTGGTTTGCGCTCGAAAACTCGATAAATTTGCGGTATTCTATGTTTTTTAGCCTATAACTCGATAAATTTGAGGTGTTAACATTCAAATTGTGAATTTATTCGAGGTAGAAAAAACCTCACAAGCTTGACCTTTGATAAATAACCCCGTAAATGTATTTGATCTCAAGTTGTAAGTTTTAGTGTGTAGACTGGCATTTCCCCTTTAGATATTTTGCTAGGAAAATGCCTGCTTTTTAAATGCTGAATTCCACAGATCAAAAGTTTGGCTAAGTATTGTTAACACATTTGCAAAAGGCTGCAGCATCCATAAAGCCCAGTAAATGGAATATGCAGAGAGCACTAGAAGTAATCCTAAACTATGCATCCTATATTTAGTCACTCTGGGAAAAAAATGCATTTTTCTGCATCCATTAATTCAGAACTCACTTATTTTTAAAGTTAAAATGTGCTATAATTATGAGATGCTTTTGTCTACAAACAAGTTCATTAAAAGACAAACTGTTCTGATGTTTTTCTCAGGAAAAATAGTATTGCTCTTTTGATATTGTTATATTAAAGGTGACTGAAGTGGCTCTTAAAAAAAGTATTGTATTACAATATTCTGGGAAATTGGTAACATGGCGAAACTCGCAAACCTGGATTTTTGACAAGGCCACAAAGGTCCAGGCCTAGGATGGCATGATATCAGGAGCGAGGACTGGGTGTACGGCAAATTTCTTAAAGTACTTACACGTGCACACTCTGTAAAACAGCGAGTGGGCAACTAAGAATTTCCATGCACATCAGAGGGAGAACGGAGAAGGGGAGATTGCACTACAAAGAATTGCAGGTTTCAGGAAAATGGTACTAGTTTTTAAATGGAAGTATACTGAAGATTGCTCCGTTAATGGGGGACGGGGGCTGATAATTGGCTTTTGTTTTTGAACTATTCAGCCTCTTTAAAAAAAACTAAGAGGCAGCAGGTTGGTGAATATTCATTGTTATACCTCGTCTCTGTTTTTTTTACTTTACACCTCTTTACCAACAATGACCAACAGCCCCAAACCCAGAATCCAAGCCCCATTATCCAAAAATGTATTATTACAAAATCTCCATAGAAATCTATTTAAGCAAACACTTGTTATCTAAAGAAACAAAAAGGAATGTGGCATTAACACCTATATACTGCATGTGTTGTGTTACTTAAAAACTTCAATATTGTGGCAGCAAGCTTAACCTCCATAAACTATAAATCCTTTGATAATGTGTGAGGACAGGAAGAATCCAGAGCTTTACATTCCGCAGTGGAACGCACGCGCTGAATAGCAGTTGCCGCTATCTTGGATTGGAGGGGAGAGAGGATTTCCAAAGTGAAATCCATATTAAGCGCCCAATAGTACTAGCTATAAATTAGCGAACAGAGGTGGAAGGTACGGTGCAACATCAACACAAGAAATGGAGCGTAGGATCTGGTGAGAGCAGTCCAACACTTTAGGAAAGAGGGTGGTGGGGGACACCCAATATACCCTTGCCCTTGAATTAACTCTATAGGTATCCCCTGTGATTAAAAGAAAGTGAGCCTCTATTCTCACTGGATTCTCTTCCTCCTTTCTCCTGCCTTCTAAATATCTGGCTCGGGAGAAATTGTGGACATTGACTTATTGAACGATAACTCACACACAAAATTTTGAAAAAGTTGAATTTCGGATTAAGAACTGTGGGGGTTCCATGAATGAATTTTATCTCATAGGAAATTTATATTTAGATATTGGTTGTTTTGATTTGTAACAAGTGACCATTAATTTTATCAATATTTTATGAATTTGTATGGATTAATTTGGGGTCCTGCCGGGCCAGGTTTTAATAGATTAAGGGGGTTATTTACTAAACTCCGAATGCAAAAATCTCGAAAAATGTGTGATTTTTTAAAAAAAATAAAATCAGACTTTTAAAAAATCATGAATTTTTTGGAATTTATTAAACCCCAAAGAAGGAAAAGTCAGAATCAGAAAATCCGGCATCTCAGACGTGTCGAGTCAATGGGAGGAGTCCCAATGATTTTTTTGATGTGCGCTGGGTTTCGTGCAATATCACGAAGAAACAAGAAATCGGAGTTTTCAGGTGAAAAATCCAAAAAAAATCATGAAAATTGGATAAAAAATCCGATAAAATCCACAAAACAAATTTTCAGGAAAATGTAATAATAAATAAGCATAAAAAACCAGAGTGGATTTGATCGGAGTTTGTAGCAGAAAATATTGAGATAAATTCAGACTTTGATAAATAAACCCCTAAGTATTTTATATAAGGATTAATAAAACTATTGTGTATATGTATATAAATTCATTTTTTTTATTATTTATATTAAACACTTGTTATCTCTATTAGTTTCACTTATTAATCTCACGTTTTGCCAAGAAATTCGCGAAATTACATAAAAATCTGCAAAACGGTGAAAAATTTGCAAAACCTATTGCTTAATCTGGAAGGAGAGGGGAGGATAATATGATGAGTGACATTTTTGTTGCACAGAATGGTACATTTTTGGCACCGTTTCACTAAATGTTTTGCCAGCTGTGAAACGCAGAAATTAGTTGCAAACTGATTGTTTTCCTGCTTCTTCTGTCTTCAAATTTCCCAGGGCAGACGCATGCACAGTAGAACTAAATAGACAGCTTTTTCATTAAAGTTTCTCTGCATGCAGTTTAAAGGAATGGTGGTCCAAATGACAGAAAGGCTCATTATCCAGTAAGTCTCCAGTCCTAAGCTCTCCAGCCAGGGCCGGAACTAGGGGTAGGCAGAGTAGGCACGTGCCAAGGGCACAAAGCTGGGGGGGCCCCAGAAACATGATTCTCGTTTTTTTCCCCCTAGTCCGGTCCCCTCTGTGCCCTGCTCCAGACTGTGAAAGTGCATATTGGCGCTGGTGCGCATGTGTGTGTGCCTATTCAGCGCATTGGCAGGCCAAGTTGCCTGGGGCGCCTGCCGGCCTGGCCCGGCACTGTCTCCAGCTAATAGGCCCCAAAATTGCATGCAGAGAAAAAGAAAGAAAAAACTATTTCAGCTGTAGTATTTAAAGAATGGCAATAGTCTTGCTGTTCTTTGTATTCGTTTTAACCAATTATTTCTGTTCATTTTTTATTGATTTTGTTACAGCTATTTTTACTGTTTACTAATATAACGTTTGCTATTTGAAAATAGACATACATATAAATATTTAGTGGTTTTATTATATTTTACTTCCCTAACAGTATTTATGGCTTAGTATTAATTATTGATGTATGTAATACAGGTTGATAAAGTGGAATAGCAGAAAAATCCCAGGAAGATTTAGTTTTCATCTTCACCATTCTTTTTTCGGAATGAAATAGGCTAATGTGATTCCCATTGCCAGATTTCACACATTATTACCAATAAAATGTGTCTGCTTTAAAAATTTCACTTTCTTTCTCTGCTTTGCTTGAATTGTTCTGCACAAAAGTGATGATCAGTTTATTTTCCCCAGGATACTGTAAAATGATCAACAGAATGTTTCCCTAATGCGGATCATAAATTGGTCATTAAAATCACAAAATAACTTCACTTAAAGGATTTATATTCATAAAATCTGTTTAAATAATTTTGCAGACTTACAGAACATTCAGTTATGCTCATTTCTAATTTCTATATAAATCCAGCGCATGCCTTAGGGTAGGCTTAAGAACAGGGGTGCAGGTTATGTTTCCTGCCACTCCATGTCTTGCACAGTTAGGGGCTGGTAGGGGTGGGCTAGGAGACGCCCCTCAACCCCACCTGCCTTGTGGGAGACCCAGGATTTTGTTTGCATCATGGATCACCAACGAGCCCCCACTACAGAGGAATCAGATATGGGCCCCCAGCAGCCACGGAGTCTGCTTCCTCTGTAATTACGCCACTGGTTTCCATTTTCCTGGGATACCTTTAATACCTAACTGATACTCTCCAACTGGGTTTTAACACACTGCTAGAAATAATACCCTATAAGCACAGTTTATGGGGATGGTGATCAGGTCTCAGATATATAATAGAAACGTTGTGCTTTGTTTCTCTTTTTGGAGCTTAACAGTGCACTTCAGGTTTTTATCAGGTATATTTGACATATGTAGGTGGCCTTTAGGTGATTTTCTTTTAAAAAATTTAGTTTGCTCAAAATATTTTCAGCACATTTAGGCACATTATTGAATCGAAGAGTATTTATTTGTGTTTAAACATAATAACTGTATGCTACAACCCCTTCCAAAATAGAAAAACATTTAAGGGGAGATAAACGTTCTGTTACATCTGTAATTAAGTTTGACTTGGCAAGCTGAGGGTGCAATTGGATAGTTTAATAGAAAGTTTATCTCCCCTTTAATTTTCCTATTTGGGAGGGGTTGTAGCATACAGTTATTGTGTTTAAACACACTACACACGTCACCTTGCTGTTATCTAACACCTTTTCCTAGTATCATGGAATTTTTCTTACCAGCATTAAATTGTATTCACATATAATATATAGTATATATATTGCTGTTTAGGCATACAGGACAAACATTTGAGTGCCTAAAAAACAAAACAAAAAGTATTTTATTTGTAATATTATTTAATATTTCCTCCACTTAAATACTTGGAAAACACTGATACATCTTAAAGTATATGGTGAACAGTGTCGGACTGGGACATCAGGGGCCCACCCAAAAACCTTTGACTAGGGGCCCACTATTAGTACTATTATTATTAGTCCTCTTTACATACTATAGTCTATTATTCCATCTATTTAGCCTCTTTATTCTCATAGAAATAGGGAATGGCGATGAAATATGCCAAATGTCTAGCAGCATACACCCTGGCCCACCGGGACTTTTCCAGGTATCCCGGTGGGCCAGTCCGACGCTGATGGTGAATAAGCTTTAGCTTTATATCAAATTAAAATTTTGACATCTTCAAATGCATTTTTATGACTTTTTACTGTAAGAAAATGTTGATTTTTTTATTGTTATGCTGAGTTTTGATTGTTTTGATCCCACTTTTAGGATCTGAAGTTGCCAAGGACTCTGGTACAGCACTCATGAAAGGTAAAAGTGAGCTTTTATTTCACACCATTAAAATCACAAATGCCTGTTCTGCTGAGTTTTGATCCCACAATAAGGAAACTGTGTATGAAATTATGATATAAATATGCAGTAAACAGCTGTGAATATTTTAGCACAGCTTTAAC
This sequence comes from Xenopus laevis, assembly GCF_017654675.1. Classification (NCBI taxonomy): domain Eukaryota; kingdom Metazoa; phylum Chordata; class Amphibia; order Anura; family Pipidae; genus Xenopus; species Xenopus laevis. Next base: position 130,857,314 of record NC_054371.1, read on the forward strand.
ATGACAATGGTGCGAAGACTTCAGACACTGTTTTGATATATGAAATTAACCAAACCAATCATTTTATTATTGTTTATTCATCCTTATTTGAGTGTTTTTACTTTTTTTTTTCAGCAAACAAACTGCGATATTTATACAATTGGGAGACGAGGAAATTTAGGACAAACAGATTGTTAGTTATATACTGATAATATTATATTAAAAATAAAGAAAATATTATATTAAAAATGTCCTTAAGAATCATGGAATGGTCTTCATTTAGATATGTAGAACAATCAGAACTTCTCTGCCTTCACTTTTTTATGTACAACTATTTTTTATTGGGACATAGCGCTTAACGAGAATTCTTGCTAGTTTTGCTATTCTATCCTTCCTTTTTGGTTTAAATAGCACTGATATATTCTGCATCACTTCACAGAGATTATCATCCTCATCAGTCCCTGTCCCAGTGGAGCTTACAATCTATATCCCAATTACATTCACATGCACTAGGGTCACATTTATCAGGAAGCAATTAACCTGCCTGTATGTGTTTGGAGTGTGGGAGGAAACCAGATTACCCAGAGGAAGCTCATGCAAGCATGGAAAGAATATACAAACTGTTTGCCAATAGTGGTCTGGCTGCAATAAAATCTAGGACCCCCGTGTTGCAAAGCCGCAGTATTAACCAGTTTCCACTGTTGCAGTATATTTCAAAATATTATCACCTGATGGGAGCAGCAACCTATTTTCATCTTAAACAATCTTCTAGACCAGAAAGTCTAAACAGCACTATATCAGTATCACCCTTCTGATGGTTGATTACAAGAGTAATATTGGAAGACTTATTTTGAATAGCAGTCTTATTGTGTTATATAAGAGCAAATGACTGACATAGCTTTAGTAGGGATCCCCAATGGAAGATATTCCTGTTTCTGTAATCTGTAATTTTGGGATGCCTACTTTAGAAAACTAAGGGGTTTAAATTGTAAAACTTTATGAAAGGGGTTTGCCCTTTTAAAAGGTTGTAGCATGAATAGGAGAAAATAGTACTTTAAGAAAAACTATGCACTAAACCTTCAAATTTATATAGTAAATTCAAATGTGAACTAGAATATACTGCCAAAACCAGAATACCACATGAACAGACTTTTAGAATGGATTTTAAGATATCAATTTTATACATGTCATGTCTTATGTTAAAGCTAAAACATGCAAGCACAAAGTAATTCCCAGTTACTTTGAAATAGGCATGCCTAGTAAATATTGGTAATCTTTTTTTTTTTTTTCATTTTTAGCTGGTGCCTAATAAATTTGCCTGGGCTCTGTTGAAAACTCCCCTTAAGAAGTTAATCTCATCAGTGCAAGAAAGATTTGCAGTCTATCACATTGGACCTGTTTTCCTTCATTCACAGCAGCAGGTAAATCTTTTTGCTGTTTGATTCGAGCCTTTTCGCCCTATATTCTCCAATGCTCTGTAGGTCTCCCCTGAATTGTACGGATAAATGAGCTGCTGTGACAGAAGTAAACCAGACATGTCCAGTGACTTCAGGACTCAGCAGCTGCACCAACAAATGAGGTAATACCTGACCCTTTTACCTCTTTGGGGTTGTAACTACATAAAGTTAGGAAATATACTGCCAAATGTAATCCCTTTGTGAATAAACAATTATCTTTCAAGGTACTCGGATTCAACCTACCTTCATTTTCTGATTTTCTTTCTCTTGAAACATAGCAGGAGTTGGGTTGACAGAATACAATGGTCTTCTTCCAGCTAATTATACTGCGTGCACTTCTCAGTTTGTTGGATGTTTGATTGTAGCATACAGTATCAACCTATAATTAAAGGTCAAGTGAAAATCATAACACATATGGCTCCCTACTAGACGAGGATAATTGCGGGAGCAAAGGGATTTACCTGACAATACTCCTTTTAGTTCTGTCTTTCTTTCCATTACATGTCAGTTTGACCCTGTGGGATATTATTGAAACGCTTTTTTTTTAAAATTTTGCAAGCATGTAGTAGTTGTGCCAGATTATTTTAAATAAACAAATTGTCAATAAAAGCTTGGAGCATGTCAAAAACCAGACCAAAGGAAAGTAGATTCATAGTTGATTCATAGTTATTATGGGTCACACACCAAGGGAGACTTCTTCCAAGACTTCTTCCAAGAGCTATAGCGGTGGAAAAAGGTATTCTTTCTAAAAATGTAAATATAATAATCTCTCAACTACTATATGGGATTTGGAGATTCTGCTTACTATTTCCTTTAGTATCATGACATCAATCATATACACACCTCCTCAACTAATTTAAAAGGACGTTTCAGGAAGTAAAATGAACAGAAATACTGTTACTTTTATTGTGTGCCATGTAGTGGAATTTTGGATGTTTATCGCAAGTATGACAACATTGCATGATCATATCAGAATCTGATGGTCACTGATAGATGACGAGAAACAGGCTCAGATCAGATTATCCATTTGGACAAGCATCTGTTTGGATCTCATTGGGCTGCAGGAAAGTGGGTCCAAACCATCTCTGGAGGAGCTCATAGTCAGAAAGTGAGAATGAAATCTTAAATGGAGTATGGAAAAACTTATTTATGTATACATAAATTATAATTCATTGTTTGTAAAATGGAGTTGGTCTAGCAGATGATGGATAAAAGAATGAATGAATGAAGGGGGTACGAACAGCAAGAAAGGTGTTTCAGTAACTTGTTAATAATAGCATAAAATCACATGTATATTCACTTTTTTAGTTGTAAAATTCAATTAATGGGCTAATTAGAAAGTAACAACATTTACTGATCCGTATAATTATTACTGATCCTTATAAGAGTGAGTGAAGATAAAGACAAGGTAGAATCCAGTTAAAAAAATCATGGACCAGTCATAGAGAAAACACAATGGATAAAGTGGGGCTCTTTTATAAACCCACAGCAACAGCAACCAATCATTGATTTGTTTATTTCTGTTTAATGCAGGAACATGAAGCTTCAGAGAGAGATCTCACACACACTCTCACGGGGAACAGGAAAACTTTAGATCAGGGAGAACCCCACAACCAATAAGCATTCACTTGCATCACAGCTACAGGAAATAACATTGTAATATCATACCTCCCAACTGCCTGTTTTTCGCGGGACAGTCCCGATTTTGACAGCTCAGCCTGCACTCCTGGATTGTTACATGTCCCGAATTTCACTTTGATCTCCTGCACTGATGCCAGTAAAAGATACAAAGGTTTGAAAACTTAATTAAATAGGAGTTTTTTTTTTTGGCAGGGAACCCGGAAAATTCCTGCACTTAGATACAACAATTTAAGATAAACAAAGATACAATTGTAACTATTTAAGATAAACAGGTCTCTTGGGAGAAATGAGACTCACAGCTTTTCACCTTCATTGTCAAAACTGTAATAACACTTAAAACATGACCCTAAAACCCCCAGAAATGTGTTCAGACTTTCCATAACCTGACAAATTTTGTAAAATGGACATGGTATTTAGGGGTGTGGCCACAACATGGGCATGGTCAAAACATTTGCCCCACTTAGTATGGCAGAACCTTTTGTCCCTCTTTCTGATTTTCAAATGTTTTGAGGTATGTATTATGTAGCATATGAATTCTGGGAACTGTAGTAGTCTGTATAACATAACTAACATATAACAGATCTGTAATAAACAGATGGCAAAATTTCACCATTTTGTTTTTCAAATGTTCCACCAAGCAAAAGGGAGCATTGACATATCACTAGTCAGAATAATAAACTGATGCACATCAAATGGTACCATACTGCACTGCTATGTACCAGACTATATTGTATTCTACCATCGTTTGCCACAGTTAGGGGTTTATTTATCAAAGGTGGAATGTTAGAGTTTTTTATACCTGGAATATGCTCACACCTTGAATGGTTCGATTCTGCATGTTGGGAAGACAAAAGGGGTCAAGAAATAAATTCACCCATTAGTGTTCATTTTGTCTGCACTCTCCACGTTGTGCTGGATTGAAAAGCTACTGGAGCAGAGTCGGTGGGTGATGGCCTGACCTGTGCTTTACGCATGACACAGGACAAGCAGAAAGGACAGGGCTCCACTGCAGTTGTGTATGCCACCACCCTCTAACCTCTCTCCAAGAGTATTAGTCATGTATGCAAGCACATGGTATTGTATGGGAGTTTATATGATCTATGAATAATATTAATGGATGCATATATGTTCAGCTTTGCACTTTACTATGCTAATATGGTTTTTTATTGTTTTTCAACTCCCCATATTACTATAATTATTACTATTACTATAATTTGTTCAGCTTTGTGATTATCTGGTTTTCAACTCCTCACATTACTATAATGCTAAAATGTTAAGATCTGAATGGCATATCTATTTCTCATGTTACTGATTAGTTATTTAGTGAGGGACAGGGGTGACTAACTGGTTAATAAATGGATTATTGAAGAGGGTAACTGTAGAGCTACCAATCCTTTACACAGCTGTTGTGTACTCCAATGTCATTTTCACTAGTACAAGTTTGATTGTATGCTGTTGAGAAGTAATAGTATAGACTATATGTAAGGCTCTGCTGGGATTTGAGCCAGGGACTTTTGGGTTTCTGGCTCTATGCCTTTTCTATTAGGCCAGGTGAACAACTAGCAGGGTTCCTTGTTATCTATCACCTGGCCTTTGCAGTGTATTTCCAGTAGCTGCCTAATTGGTGGGTTGGGGTCAGCAAATCAGAACTGACCTTGCCCTATATAAGGCCAGCCCTTCTCACCACCAGACCTAGGCATTGGTCTTTCTGAGCACTGTGATATTGCCCTGGTACCTAGCTCTGGTCTGAACCTTGCCTTGTCTGAACCTTGACACTTGCTCCAGACCTGCTTTGCATTCCAGTCCTGTTCCTGTCCTCCAGCTTTGTCCTGCTCCTGTCTCACCCTTCCCATCTCTGCCTACACAGTGCCCCCTACTTATCCCTGAGACTATAGGGGGATGTGCCAATTAGATGAGTTGAGAAACACGCCTTCTGTACCCTCCTGGATCCCTCTGCTGGTGTTGTGGACCACCCTCGACCCCCTCCAGTGCATAAAGGTGAGTGCGTGGGGGAAGGCGGCAGCAGCAAGCTGCCTCAGCCCCTGATGGGCCTAGTAGCCTATAGAAACCATATTTACTTTCAGATAGTAGGCCAATAAAGACTTGCTTTTGAGTTGCACTTGGTTACTAGGCATGATGAAAACATTTATGAATTTTATTACACTTTATACTCTTGCATATACATTTTGCTACATTTGCAGCTATAAGTTACTTCAATTTTACTATTTTTGCAGCTACCATGGCAAATGTATTAAAATTCTTTCCCCAATTTTAATGTATTGCAATTCATTGCCATAGTTATGAGCGTGGCAATATGTTTTCTTGACTCATCAACTGGTAAGGAAGAAGTTGCATTGTAATTCAAAATAACCATCCGCCCAAATAATTTTTTTTGCATCCTTTAAAAAAAAATATGTTCAGCAGTAATGAAATTATTAAATGCATTCTGCATCTTGGGAATTAAATTATATTGTGCTTTTTTTCACAGGTTGTACAATCTGTCATTTTTTAATGTTAATATTTATACACCATTATTACACCATTATTTTAAACATAAAAAATGATAACACTGTCATGGAAACAAGTGTCAGAAATATGAGGGATATTTAGTGGTATAATATGCTGAAATGCACAGATGTTTTCATGGTGAATAAAGCACAGCCCAAGTAGAAGAATCTCATAGGAAGGTTTGAATGAAGTCATTGCTATTTTAATTATTGCCTTAGGTATGGACAACACATACTTATATGTGTTCCAGAACCATCATTGTTTGGTTCCAGTCCAGAAATTTGCAGAATACATTTTCCCCTCTTGTTACTACAAACTGAGCTGAAAAATGTTTTACACCCTTCACGCAGAGGGATTTATTAAAGACACTCCTCCCTCACATTGACATACACACTTGCTTACAATGACATGACCTTTTTTTTTTTAAAGATGTCAGATCAGGACATTCCATGTAACACATGCTTTCCTCCATATACATTCTCACTCTACATTCAGAAATGTTTTATGGCACAGTTGAGTGAAATATAAATATCAGTTTCAACACTGCACAGTAAAAGTAGTAGGTTTCCTTTCATAAAATATCAGAAAGAAAATAAAAAGACCCTATAAAGTTCTATAAAGTTTGCATTTTGGGGTAAAAAAAATGATGGTGGCATAAATGTTGTTCTCTCTTCTGTTCTCTGTTTATTGTGTGCTAGTGTTCTGTATGCTCAGTGCAAGCTTTATTAAGCCTTGCATCAGTTTGACACCAAAATAATGGAAAATTTAACAGTGGGAAAAATAAATCAGTAGGATGGTGAATTAACCTCTTATGAGTCACGCTGCATGCAATCTATGAACCACCTGATAAACTACAGATAAATAATACAGCGCCATTTTTTCTCTGGCAACACACAGCACAGCAATATCAATCAGACAGGGGATGAAAATCCTTCGACTTCGAATATCGAAGTCGAAGGATTTTGCGCAAAAAGTTTGATCGAAAGATCGAAGGAATAATCGTTCGATTCGAAGGATTTTAATCCAACGATCGAAGGATTATCCTTCGACCAAAAAAACTTAGCCAAGCATATGGGGACCTTCCCCATAGGCTAACATTGGGTTCGGTAGCTTATAGGTGGTGAACTAGGGGGTTGAAGTTTTTACTTTGACTATCGAATGGTAGAATAGTCAAACGATTTTTTATTCGAATCCTTCGATTTGAAGTCGAAGTTGTAGTCGAAGGTCGAAGTAGCCCATTCAATGGTCGAAGTAGCCAAAAAAAACACTTCGAAATTCGAAGTTTTTTACTTCGAATCCTTCACTCGAGCTTGGTGAATGGGCCCCTTAATGTATACTGGGTAAAGTGGGAGGATTATACATAGTAATGATGACCTACTGCCTTGATGCTGCCCAGATCAACAATTATATACTGTTTACTAAATAAGCCTAACAAGCTTTGAATAGTTTAGCATAGTGTGCTGTACCAAAAAAATGCATTTCTCTGAACATATTTTTGTAGTCGGTTGTGGCAAAGTAGCAAGAAAGCGTTTTCTAACCATCTGTTTTCGAGTGACTTAATTATACAAATAACATTGGGAGAGGGTTCATTAGGGGCATATCAGTTTGTACAGATCCCAGAAGAGAAAGAAACAGGCCGAACTATGTGAGGAACAGCAAACATACATTTGTTGAGCACAGTTATTCTTAATTACATAGGTCTTGGAAATGTTCATGGTTATAATTTAATCATCTAAGTTTTATGTGACCTATAATCCTGCCCACACAAAAATGAAGTATAATGTCAGGGACATAAAAGATCATTGCTTTATTTGATCCAGATGCAGCTATGCTCCTCTCTAAAACATGGGTGTCAGATATATACTTGTTGAAAACTCAGCAAACTGTTTCTGTCTTTGTGATTCACATGTCAGCCTTCTCTCTTGCTTTGTGACCTGAAAACTGAAATTTTCAATTTTATTATGGGGTTTATATGTTATTTTTATCAGCTTAAGACAACAAATCTGCATAACAATTTATATAACTAAACCGATCATAAAAGATGTGTTTGTCGATTAGACTTTATTACCCAGTGCTAGCTATATATACATACAAGTTACAAAGTCAAATCAAAGTGGCAGCATCCTGCATGGAACCTATAGTTTTGCGCAATTTAGTATCATCTGCAAAAATAGAAACAGTACTTTCAATGCCCACCTCCAGGTCATTAATAAACAAGTTGAAAAGCAAGGGACCTAGTACAGAGCCCTGCGGTACTCCACTAACAACACTGGTCCAATTAGAAAATGTTCCATTTACCACCACTCTTTTTAGTCTATCTTTTAGCCAGTTCTCTATCCAGGTACAAATACTATGTTCCAGGCCAACATTCCTTAATTTAACCAGTAACCTTCTGTGTGGCACTGTATCAAATGCTTTAGCAAAGTCTTAGTAGATCACATCCACTGCCATTTTTCAGAGTTGAGGTTATTGCTCACCTCCTCATAAAAGGCAATTTAATTAGTCTGGCAAGATCTGTTTTGAATAAAACCATGCTGGCACAAACTCATGTATTGTGATTTTCACAATAAGCATTTTACTCATTATGACCCCTTTCAAAAGCTTTCCTACCATTGAAGTCAGTCTAAAAGGCCTATAGTTTTCTGGCCAAGAAGCGGATCTAATTTTGAAGAGTGGCACCGCATTAGGAATTCACCAGTATCTCGGCACCATGCCAGACCTGAAAATAATGTAATAATAAAACAGTACCTTGTACTTGATCCAAACAAGTTATTTTTTTTTAATACCAGTCCTATTACTACATTTTTACATTGATTTAGGGCCAAAAATGTCTGTTTCTGCCAGAGAGTTGACTCCTAAATAATTTTGGGGTAATATTTTTTTTATATTCCATATTTATCTTTTGCATATGAGTTACTCTTTTAAACAGTTCATGCATTGTAGTTGATCTACTATGCAATGCAGAATTCATGCTCATCCTGATGTTTTGCCCCAGGCCGTAATCTTAGACACCAATGAACTGGTAAGACTATAGGCTTTTTCTGGTGGGACACGCTAAAGTGTTTCTTATCATCAAAGGAAAACAAATCTTCTACTGTTTTCTTCCATCTTCAACTACTTAAAGATTTTTTTCCCCATATGTAACGTATCAAAGTACTAATTATATACTACAAACATTCGTACATGCACTGCACAAGTGCCAGGTGTTTCCAGGTCAGCAGATGCCACAATCCACCTGAAACAGCATTCATAAATCCAGCAGAGTAACCCTGGACCTTTTTAGTGTTGAAAAAAATACCCAAAAGATGGTGTTAATGCCACTCCAAGCTAACTATATAAAAACAACAGTGCACCAGTGTTGGCATTATTTGTATACTTTTTGTTAGAAATTCTGAGCTCATGAAAGTATATTTTTAGAAAAAAAGAGCATTGGGTTTAGAGCAGAAGCTTTGTAGTTGGATGTCCTAGTACATAATTAAGCAGCAACCACAGTTGGCAACAGCAAGATCCTATGAAAGAACCTCAGAAATAAAGCGAGTAGGAAGCAGGAAAGAGAGATTTAAAAAAAAAAAACGTAGGCACAAAGGTAAGTACAGACAGATGTTCATATGGTAAAGTGATAAAGTATAAAACCTTTTTTCAAAATGCTTACACTATAAATCAACAGCAGTGAGAAGATCTATTGCCAAATGTCAGAAATACAGTAGATAGAACGGAAAGGGCTCAGTTTACAAAAAAATGTTTTGGTTTATTCATTTTGCCAGGCACAATTAAAGGGCTCTACAACAGTCATTGCACAGTGACTTCCCAATAATGCAGAAAGATAAGAGTTCTGATGACGTTGGAGTCTGCAACAAGCAGGAGAGCAGTGATTATGCTCTTTTTGAAGGAAGCCAAGATATAGCCAAACTCTGTAATAGTGAGGGACAATGTATAGTATTAGTGACTCCTGGGTACTTGCCAGATAGCCAGGTTTAAATTGATATAAGCTGCCCTGAGCTCCTCTGCCAAAATAGACACAGAAGTCTCAAGGGAAAGATGTTGGAGTCACACCTTTCTCCAGTAAGGTGCAGGTACTGACTTAAATAGACTTTTAAGATGATTTAGAGAGTAATATTGTGAGACGATTTGCAATTGGTTTGTGGTTTTTGAGTTATTTAGTTTTTTTATTCAGCAGCTCTCTGGTTTGCATTTTTAGCAATCTGGTTGCTAGGGTCCAAATTACCCTAGCAAACATAAACTGATTTGACTAAAAGACTGAAATATCAATAGGAGAGGGCCTGAATATAGAAATGAGTAGTAAACAATAGCAATGACAATATATTTGTAGCCTTACAATGTATTTGAAAGCTGAGAAGAATCAGAAGATAAGGGCAAATAATTGGTTACTGTAAAAAAAATGAACAAAGACAAATTGAAATGTTGCTTAGAATTAGCCATTTAAGGTACAGTGGTGTAGATCAGCTGTTCTGTTAAAGCATCTCCAGCACTAATATTGCCTATGAAAATATACGCCTGCTTCTTCCACCTTTGCAAAGGTTCACAGACCTCAAGCCCATTGAAACATCATGCTGTACCCTTCAGGTCCCTAGACTGGACAAGAACTGTGTTTAATATTGTTGCTCTTTATACAGAGGAATCAGAATAAATAAGGAATATATATATATATATATATATATATACACACACACAGGTTGAAGGTTTAGTTCAGTGATTTGACATTGAATGACCAATGAAAATTATTTATTAATTCAACATTCTCATTGTGCTAATTAACTAATTTCATTATGTATCTTACGCAGCAAGTTTACCTCTAATGTAGGCCATTTGTAGAAACTTTTAATTGCACAAAAGCTGAAATATAATATAACTTGTATTTTCTTCTTGGTACCCAGTAAATTCTCCCTCCAGGAAAATAACAAAACATTATAAATACGAAAGACTTGTTACACGGAATGTCCTCAGCTGTCAAGCTTTCACTCCCTCCTCTTCCATTGACAGCCAGTTTCAGTCTATTTGATGATGTGAGCCCTGAGACATTGCTTCTGGCAACGCAGGCCTGAGATTTGAAGAATAACGAGCGCCTCAGGAACAATATTGAATAGATTGTAGACACTCCTTGTTAACCATTGAGATTAATTATGATTTCTACAGCACAGTATATAACAAAGTCAGAAAGATAAGATCATGTTTCATATTAAAGGATACTACTTTATCATCAACATAAAAATATGAAAAATAATCGCAAAACTGAAGAAAATGATACTTCATTCTTCTTTTGCAAAGAGAGAGAGAGACCTAGTCATTATTTTCCCAAGTCCAAAACCCAGGTTGCAATGGGAATTAAATCTGTAAGCCATATAAACTCACTTTTGGGGGGTCCAAGACTGTGTCATCTGGATGTGGACATGAAAATCTGTTAGTCAGGTGTCCAATAAAACGATATACACGTCCCAATGTAAAAATCTAAAAAGGTTATTGTGTGGGGCCTGGCTGCTATTGTCCCAGACCTACAGCTCGAGATGGAGGTATCCAACCAAAGAAGAAAACGGCAGGCACTCACACATCCCACAAACGGGCTTGTAAAGATCTGAGAACTTTATTTAGGCCACAGAGTAGATAAATACATAGCCAATGAATTCCAATAAAACGTTCCCTAACTTTGGCAAATTTCACATGAAAACATCAGACAAATTTTTGTGTATTTACTTAAAATTAGGGATGGGCAAATTTTTTCGCCTTGTTTCGCCGCAGAACTGACGACCATAGACAAAAAGATTTCGACGCCCATAGGCTTTAATGGGCATCTGCGACATTTCGCTGGCGGTGAATTTTTGGCGAAACGAAACGGGTCAAGTTCGCCCATCTCTACTTAAAATAATAAAGCCACTGGGAGCATAATGTACCGACACTTTCTAAATATGCCCCTGTGTCTTTATGGCTTAGAAAAACATTTTTAAAATACAATAGGCACTCTTTAACACATCCATGACATCTCAGGTGCTGAAGATGTTGACACAAAAGAATTAAGAACTGGTAACTTTAAAGAGTTCACCCAAGGTTGTAAAGATGGATTTCATCATTTTTGCTACTCTTGATTTTCTTCTCAAATTGCTAAGCCTTTCAGCAGCAGTGTGAGAATTAGTTTTACAACACTTCCCAGTACTGTTTACTATAAATCATTACCCAATTATGTTGCACGGTAGAAGCCGATACTTTTATGTAGTATAATTTAAATACATTTAAAATATTAATCTGCTAGATAAAATTGTCTCAACTGACAACTTGCTTTTAATCTTATTGATCTACTTATTACATGATAAATTACATGTTTTCTATGTCATTTTTTAAGAAAAATCAGCAACCACTGCTATGATGCACAGTTATTAAATTATTTTGCATGGATGAACTGCTGAGTTCACAAATGCTTTATTATTATTATTATTATTATTATTATTATTATTATTAATAACATTAAATGCAACTGATAACAGATACAAAAAGGTCACTCAAATGAGTTCACAATCTTCCTTTATAGGATGTATCATTTTTCCTGGATATGTTGACGCAAAATCTTAAACTAGATATTTACTATTTGTCATAAAGGACAAGAAGAGCCCAAGGCACCCCACCCTAGTGAATGCAATACTTAACATTATTATCTTACCTTTCCCAGGAATCCCTAGGCAGACCCGTCAATGTTAAATTAAACTATTGCAAAAAAAACTAGCGGGTCTTTCTAATACCACTTGCTACTGTATCTAAAGATATATGTTTTGGGCTTCTGTACCAGGTTAAGGCAACCATAACCCTTTAGCAGGGAAAAACTGTGCCTCTAAAGATGCCCCAGTAGCTCCCCATCTTATTTTTGCTGATTCACTGCACAAGCTTGGGCTGTTGTCAGGTACTGAACTTAGGGACCAAATCAAAATATACTGTAAATGCTGCATATAAATGTCACAATATAAGGCTGATTAGCAATTAATACAGATAATTACTACATGGCAGCACAGAACCCAGTGCAACCAGCATCAGAATTTAATAATCAGCCTTGGAGCATCAGTTTATATCACAGACCAACCTCATTTTCTGCTTGATAATTTGCAACAACCCCTAAGTTTAGCTTCTCAACAGCTGCTCAGAGCCCACTGAGCATGTGAGTGTCACAGACACTTTCTAAGATGGTGACCCTCTGTGACAAGTTTGAAGTCCTGGATCATTACTTCTATTGACAAGCTGAAACTTTAGGCTGGTGCAATAAGTTCAGTAAATAAAATGTGGCATTTTTAGCCCTATTCATTTTTAGGGTTTAGTTCTAATAATAGGTGGCATTATTGCAAATACAATATTCAAGGAAGTAATCCTTAAAAATGAAATGTAAAATTGCTCAGGATGCTTTTCTAATTAAGTGTGCAGAGATGGGAAAGGGCAGCTAAGACTTCTGATCTCTGTCCTGAGCAGAGCAACATCAGAACATACAGCAACATCTTCTAAAGATATATCTATGTGTTTTTACAGTTACAGGAACTACCCAGGTGCTGCTGTTATTACAAAATTCATTATATTAGCAGATAATAAAAAACTTAAATATCTCAAATAATGTAAACATCAAAAGTGCAAACACCCTAATCAATTTTACATACATTTTTAAAGGTTTCCTTTAAGTTTTTGACCCATTCATTGTAAATCTTTTTGCTGCCTGTCCTTCTCTCTTCCATTACCTCAATGTTTCTAGCTGCCCTACACTTTAGTAGACCACTTCACTTATGTCCCTTCTACTGACATTATGGGGCAGATTTATCAAGGGTCGAATTTCAAAGTAAAGGGAGTTTTTTTGAACTCCCGTAACTTTGAAATTCAAATAAAAAAAGACCAACCAAAATTTATTAAAAAAAAATCAAAGTTTTTTCCTGCGGGTGAATAGGCTGTATTTGATTGTTCGAATCGAAGTAACATCGTATTTGATCTAATTCGATTCGAAGTATTTTCAAAATAAAAACTTTGATTTTTCAAATTTGACTCCAAATAGGTCCTAGCAGGTCCCCCATAGGCTAAAACAGCAATTTGGCAGGTTTTAGATGGCGAATGGTCGAAGTTGAAGTTTTAAAGAGACAGTGCATGATAAATTTTGGTATTCAAATTTTCTAATTTTTTCCTTTTACTTTGAATTTTCAATTCGACCCTTGATCGAATCAGCTGAACTAGGTCCATTTCCCTAAATAATTAAAATAGATTAAATTTGGGACTTCAAAAGCAATAAGTTTCATATTAGATCAGTTTGAAGAAGACTTCTGCAATAGTGACAAGGCCTTAACTTGCCAATGCAAAATAAAAATAAATTTTTAAAAGTATTAGTAACTTTTATGTTCTCCTAGATTTATTATTTTGAATATTTTGTCACAAACAAAACTTTTTACATATTATCATTCCACTGTGTTGTCCCAGTCACAGCTACAATACAGCAAATGTGCATTATTTGAGCTTTTGCTTTAAAACTGCTAGCCATTTTATGGAATATCCTGATACCATTTTTATTTTACTTGTAAAGAGAAGCAGCAAAGAAAGATGAGTGAAATCATTGAGCAGCTTTTAAAATTATATGTATTTTGATGGTTCAGCTGAAAAATGATTTGACCAGCATTTTGTGATGATTCATGACATGGTAATCAGATTTCAATTCATGCTCCTTTCCTTCTGTGCCATTTGCTATGCAATAGTGATTGACAGGAGAAAGTATTGCCTGAGGCTAACACCATTTTTTTAGAGACAAGGTGAAACACAAGGACAAATTGAGAATGGAAGCAAGTGTGCGAAGGTCACCCTTTCAATTCATCTACAGAAATAGTGATTGGCAGCACTAGACATTTGCCTATTACATATTATACAGTCAGTATTTTCATTTTAGCCAAGCACAATTACATTTATACAGGAAATAATAGAGGAAAGACCCTAATAGCAAAATGGTTTATTCAGTTCTTTAGGTAATCAATGGTTTTGTCATTTAAAAACTGTAGTCAATATCTAAATATACACCCCCCAACAATTTAAAATAAACAAATTAGAGATCCTGTTGACTGTGACCCAGAACTGTTTTGACCATAACAGACTAAACTCACAAATACAGAACATTCAATTCAGGCTATATGAGCAAAGGGATTTTTTAAAAAAAAGGACATGCCCATCCAAAAAATTCTAAAGGTCTAGGCCTGTGTAACATTATACAAATCCAATCTTTGACACTGAAGGTACAAGCATTAAGGATTTAGGTGCAAACAACAGAACCTGTGCCTAGAACTGATTTAATAAAAAGGTACATTCAAATTAAATAGAATTTATTTCAGGAAATGCCATATAGTACAGAAGTAAAAGTTATATTATATTTATTGCTAGTGATAGACGAATTTGCACCATTTCGCTTCGACGGCGTCTCGTTTTTGACACCGGCATCCATTTTTGACGCCGGCGTCCTTTTTTCACCGGCGGCGAATGGCACGAATTCCCCCCAAATTTGCGCCTGGTGAATACATTCGCCCATCACTATTTATTGCCCTTTCTGCCATCTAAATCAACATCTTTAAGGAAACACCACTCTAGCTACAACATCCCAGGCATATTTTTTATTGTAGCTCAGATATGATCTTAGAGCCAAAAACAAGCTGTAGCAAGTTGTTCTCTTGCACATCCAAAACCCAATATGTTTGTGATGGGATTATGGATTGTGATGTAGGTATCCCCTGACACATTTACATTTAAAAAACAAGGCAAAATGACATTACAGTTAAGGTGTTCTTGGTTCTACAATAGCATATACATTGCACAAATTGTTAGAAAAGCTTCATAGAAAAAGCATCCTACTATGTAGATATCCTAATTCCCAGTTGCTCAGATCAGAAAATCTCCAAATCAGGTTGACCAGAACCTCCTTTTATTTTCCATTAATCATGCACTTTAGTGAACACAGCTGACTCTCCAGAGAACAAAGATGCAGCAGATGTAGGAGGCAGGGCAAGTAAATAACTCCTGGGAGGATTCTTTTTCTGTGAAACACCACATGCAATTCTAGCATGGATTTGCTGGTGAGTCCATGAATTTTGCAAAATTATAACATTGTAAAAGTATTTTATCCCTATTCTTGAACTGTGGATTTCATAAAGTTCCATAATGTGGGTGCTGCATAACAGAAAACATGAGTTCAAAAGAATTCTAGGGGCATATTAATCAAAATTCAAATTTGTTTGTTTTTCAGTTTTTAATTTGAAAAAAAAAATGGAAACCTCACCAAAATGGAATGTGTGCTTATTTATTATAAAAAATGTAAATACTGAAAAACAAATCAATTTTTGAAATCATTTCTACCAATATTTAAAAACATTAAAAAACTTGAACTGAAAAAATATTGCTTACATTTTGCCAAGGACTACTCCCCTTGACTCACCAACTTTTAGATGTCAAAGTTTCACATTCAAGTGTTTTGAGTTTGTTGTCTTTAATAAATCTGGAATGTGCTTTTCTGAAATTTTAATAGAAATTTGTAAGTTTCGGCACAAAAAAACTTGAATTCAAATTTTAATCTGTCCTTTAGTGGGTACCTTGTATTTTTCTGACTCTTAAAGGCACAGTAACACCAAAAACCAATATGTATCAAAGTACAGTAATTCATATAAACAAACAGCTGTGAGGCAATAGGGGGATCCATTAATGCTGGAAAAAGAAGATAGGCACAGGTTACATAGCAGATAACAGATAAAACACCAGATAAAACAATTGGACAGAGCTTATCTGTTATCTGCTATGTAACCTGGGCCTTTTCTCCTTTTTCCCAGCTTGAATGGCTACACAGCAGCTTATTTATAGTAGTCTTTCTGAAGCAAACAACTTTTCCCAGTGCTAACAGTATATTATATGTTAATTACTTTAAAACGCTTTCATTTTTTGGTGTTGTTGTTCCTTTAAGAATGGAGAAAATCAATGGGGATATGGAGATGTAGAAGTTCTTCCTGAAAAAAGGGGCTTGATTGTTAGAAGATTTAAAAGCAAGAAGGCTGATTTGTAGAATAGGGAATGTAGAATTTGTATAATGTGGCATTGAGGGGGGCTCATGGGTGGTTAGCTGTAAGCAGTGCAGTTTTGGAGGATACGAGGATACAAAAAAACATGTCTTCATTTTGGCATATCCACCACTCAAATAAATGTTTTAATTTTGCAATGTTTCTAAGATATCTCAGAAACATTGGACGTATAAAACATTTAAACATTAATGGTAGCTGAAACTTGTTTTTTGAAGGAGACATCCCTATCTAGAATCACACCCATTCTGTGCACCTGGTCTGTCAAATCTAGACTTCTAGTTTCAATTCCATTGACTGCGCTCCCATTCAACTTGTTATTAGTGTCTACCCTCCAGTTACAAGTACAGTCTTTTTCAGGTTAAATTTCCGCCAGTTTAGATTCATCCACACTTGCAGATCAGCTAAGCACCTATTGATTGTGGATACTGGATCCCTTTTGTCTGGTTTAAAAAAAAAAAAACAAGTGAAATAGTGTTAGGTGAAGATGATAACTGTTTGTGTGAATCCCACATAATCAGGAGGAGTTCTTGTCCAAGCTGTGAGTTCCTTTTCAACCCAGGCATTGAAGTCTCCAAGGATAAGACAGTTTGGGTGATCTAGAGTCAGAGCAGTCACAATACCAGTTATTTCCTAGAGAGAGTTTTTTCCATCATCTGGACGTCTATATATAAGAAGATTTTTTTTAAATATTTTCTAAAAATAGTTTTACACCTACATATTTAAATGAGTAGTTACCAGGCACTGCTGCTTCAAAATTATGTAATGAATTAGATAGAAAAGTTCTGATTGGACAGACATCTTTGTTTGATTGTAGCATGCCTTTGGTTGGCATTGTCCCTCCTTTGTTTGTCCTGTGAACTGGAAAGGACTGGGATGAGATTTTCTAGTTCATTCTAAATGCACCCAGATGGAGTGACTGTACAAGGAGTACTTGTATTTCAGTGAGCCTGTCTTCCTATGCAGTTACTGCAAGCCTTTTTAAAGATTCTCAATGATTTGTGGATGGGAATTATTGATGGTTCAGTACAATATAGGTATCAGCTCGGGTAGGTCTGCATGACAATAAAAATCCAGAGGAGTATGAGCATGTCTCTAGCACTGAAGGAGTTAAATCTCTGCGAATATATGTGGATTTTATGTCATTTGACACACTGAAACTAGTAATGGGCGAATTTAATAGGCAGGCGCAAATTTACCGGGAATTTACCTGTTTTGCCGCCAGTGAATAAATTTGCAAACTTGCAGGGAATTTTCGGCGGCAACAACATTCTTTTTGAGGCCGGCAACAGTTCCAACGGCGGTGACTATTCCGATGCCAACGACAGTTAAACGTGCCCATTGACTAATGTGCGTCAAATTGTCGCCGGCGTTTTGCAAATTTTGTCCGTAATTCGCTAATTTTTCGGCAAAGCGAAATGGGAGAAATTCACCCATCACTAATTGAAACCTTTGTTTTAAGAAAGTATGGATTCCTCATTAAAATATAAGGATATCAGAAGTCTCCTTGGGAGTTTTATGAGCTGCATAGAAGACCTTTGATAGCCCTTGTAGCACGTATGGTATATATATATATATATATATATATATATATATGCATGCAGGTGGTGAGGACATAAGATTATGTATGTGTATGTAAATGATGGGCGAACTTTATCCGCATGCGTGTGGTCACTCTTGTTGTTTAGAAATAAGGTATGTGTTACACGTAGCTCCTTGTTCTGTTTATTACCTTTATATGTGTTTACATGACTATATTTCTGTGAAGCTCCTTTTACCGTCATTAAAAAATCCCTCTTACATTATTTTATACATTTGAGTTCACAACATAGCTACAAATCCATATATTTCTGGAGATCATTCAGAATAATCTCATAGTAAATGTTTAATCATAAAGATTTAACTTATACAACCTACTATCAGGACAGATTTATGCAATAAATATTCTCCACTTACATTTGGTTAAAAGCATTATTCTCTTTCCACAGCCATTCCTCTATAATGGGAGCCAAATAACTTTAATGTCTGCACATGGCTCACAATTGCATAAAAGCAGTCATTTAAGAGTGAACAGACTTTAGATATTTGTATACAGTAGATATGTGTTTTTCATTGCTTATTTTTCTTAAAGAAAGAGTTAAATTCTTGTATTTCACATATAGGGAAAATATATCCACCCCCTTTTTTTATACAAACATACCTGATTCCACAGATCGAAATAAAACCATGATAGTCTGTGCTACAGGGACCAGCTCCATATCCACAATCCTTAGGCCACAGATTGAAAGAAAACTATGTTATTCTTACAAACTATGTTTCAAAATCCCTTATGTCAAAGTGAAATATAACACTTCCCTCACCTAGTTCTATTGTGAAGTCGTGTTTTCTGGGAATCACTCTAAATCCCTCTACTTTCCATAGTGGGTGGTGCATAGAATCAAAGCAAAGGAATCACAGAATCCATCACTAACTAAGAGGAGTGAGAAGGTGGTCTCTGCAGCACAAATCAATATTTCTGTTCTTTTCCTGGTGTGTCGGTGTACAGGGTTGGACCGTAATGGGTGGGGGAGGGTGTTAGATCATTTCAACTTGCAGTACAGCAGTAAAGAGTGACTGAAGTTTATCAGAGCACAAGTCATATGACTTGGGGCAGCTGGAAAACTGACAATATGTCTAGCCCCATGTCAGATTTCAAAATGAAATATAAAAAAATCTGTTTACTCTTTTGAAATGGCTTTTGAGAACATTTGCAGTGTATGCAATAAAATGTTGTGATCGCAAAAATGTATTTTGAAGCTTAATATTTAACGAAACTCCAGAGCAGGTGTTAACGCTAACCTTTGCTTAGGGACAATGAGCGATGTAATATTCACCAGCGAATGATTTTACATTGTGAGCAGCATTAAACATCCACAAAACACCATTTTAAGCATCTATAGCAATTTTTAATTCGATTTTTAGATAATACCAATGACTGGTCTGAGTGCAAAGTATAGCAACTCATAGCAGCACAAAAATAATTGTCTACTGAGTGTAACACAGTTCACACTAAAACTCATTTATAAGCAAGCTAAAACAATTCATGTAATTAATTAATTGGCTCTATGAATAAGGTGAAACTGTTTATGTAAAGGTCTAACCGATAAGTGGCATGAAAAAGCTTGTCTGTAAGTAAGGCAAAGCAAAGTGGCAATGCAGTTTAAAAGTACATTCAGCCAATTCCTAAACAGGATTAATATATGATTCGCCTCCTCCTGGATACCTGGTTTTCCTTAGGAGTATTTTCCCTGTTCTTTCCTATAATATTAGTACTGTTCTATATAGTTTATACATGAAAGTGTAAGAATCTAGGCTTTAGGGTCTAAGCACCACGTAGAAAAAAGTGCATATTTTTTCATGATAAAATTCTAACCCCCCCCATCTCTCACTCTTCCCTTTGTGTCGGTTATCTTTCTTCCACTATTTAGTGGGCTGGTGGAGGGCTGTTTTGGCCTCTTTGTATTTGGAATGACAGGTCCAAACATGCAAAGTTTGGAAGGGCTGGCCTATCAATGTCAGTAAAGTTTGCCATAAAGTTCTAATATAAACTTTTCCTGCTTAATTGAGCTTGTGCATAAATTTTATGTCAGTTATTTTGTTAGATTTTGTTTATACTGGAATCCGTTATTTGAGTGAGCTCTAATACATCTGTTAGGAAAGGAAGCCCCCTATAAGATATATGGGATCATTCATCTGACAACCAACTCCTGCAAGAAGATAGAATGAAGAGAAAGTAGTGAATATTAATTATTAATATTGATTATTTCAGAAACGGTACAGAATTTTTAATTGAGTGTATTTAGAAACTTTCTTATTTCAGTATGATGAAGCTTATATTAAATTTTCATTTTCGCGATAGTAATAAAACAGCACATTGTACTTGTTCCCAACTAATGTACACTTAATCCTTATTGGAGGCAAAATAATCCTATTGGGTTTATTTAATGTTTAAATTATTTTTTAGCAGGTTTAAGGTATTGAGATCCAGATTATGGATCCAGAAAAACCCCAGGTACTTCCTGAGGACACATTCAATCATTATAATAAAAAAGAAAGTTTAATGGCCATTTAAAAAACAGAACATTTGCATAAAGACCCTGTGTGCGTGACAAAGTCACATATTCAGACTATCTCCCTTCTTTATTGGAGTCATGACTAAACAGTTCTTTTCATTAAAGCAATTGTTGAGGGCTTGTTCTAACAGCTTGCACATTTTATTTGAGCTCTCATGAAACATTTCCTACCATGCAGTTATCTGACACATGTATTGCCTGCTTTTGGGGGAATACGGTGCAAATAAATACAAAATATTTTGAAAATGTGAATGTTTTAGGCAGTTCAGTATTATTTTTTAATCATTTTAGCATTTGATATCCAGGTATCACAATGTGCACAATACTTTTGCACATTGGGGCACACAAAAAACAGTAGCTATTCTAAAGAATCACTAAACTTCATTAAACCAGTTTCACAGATAGTCTCTATTATTTTTTACTTCCAGTTTTCTTTTTCCAATTATATTGGGTGATTTATATCATTCTGTAATAAATGAAATCTGGTCAGCTTAAGTTTGCTGTAATGAAATAGTATTTTGAATAACTTCTGACAGATGGGTGAGAACACTCCAACTTTTAGAATGCCTTCGTGCATCAGGTTTTGTAGCTTACACATGCCTCATGCTCTAATAGTATAACGACTACATCTGTAATTTGTTAAAGATGAGGAATACATTGAAGGAAGCTCTGCTGCAAAAGACAAATGTTTTTTTTTTGTCTAAAACAGTATGGATTATGCAGCAAAATGTGCCACTTTGATAACGTAATCACTACCAGACAAGAGCTAGTGTTGATAGTTGATATTAAGTAAATCTGTGCATGTCTTTGTGCTATAATCAGATCATTAATAACTATTATTGTAGCATTTTAATAGCATTGCACAAGCATGCTATTAGATGAATAATAATTCTGCCGGGCTAAAAAGATATATTTATTGAGTCACACTTTTTTAAAAGGTTCTGTGTTCCAAAAAATAAGAAAATAATACAGGAATGGAATTAACAAGTAAAGACGAAAAGAGAGAGGAATGGGAAGAAAGGGTCTATTGCATTAAGGGCTGAGGTTAAGACATAGCTGATCACCATGCCATTAACTTCAGTGTCCTGACCGCATTTCCTAATTTGGAAATCTGGACTAACAGTTTTTTTTACCTGGACAGCTCTTTCGAAAACTGTGCTCTCTGTGTTAAAACCAGACAAGTGGCAACCCTACTTACTCCCATGTATTTACAAAGTGGGTGCTGTCCTAATTTGACGTTCTTGTTGCCCTCCTGTTGGTGCTTTATTTTGGGTTTTACTTTTATTTCTTGGTTTATCTTGACCTGCCTTTTAAATTTCTTGAAACGTACAACCTGAAAATAAAACACATATATTTAAAGAATTTGGAGATTTCTTGACTCAGCTGTCATCTGTGTTTCTTGACCCAGCTTGTTTCTTGGCCATGGTTTGTCCTGAGATTGTGCGTACTACTTGCCTGTTCAGTCTGCTTTTGGACAGAACTACCAACCAAAGATCAAGTCTCCTTCTGTTCTGTAGCTCATTATCATCCTGGCTTGTTGACTTTGACTACAATTCTATCTCTACCAGTAAGTGCCTCTCTTAGTTGATTTGTTGGGGAGTCATTCTGTGTAAGACTGAAAAATCCCATAACATTGTAGTCTAGGAATTCATTTTGGAAAACTTACTATGGTCTTGTGGTACCTCATTAGACTGAATATACAGTATCTGGTCATTTTGTTGGTCCCTAAGGAAGAGCACATCAGTGCTTGTAATGTTGGATTTTTTATTTTCAATAAATCACATATTTGCACTCATTTCCCAAATGAGTGTGGTACCTTTTTTGGTTTGTTTCTTTTTCTTTTTTAACATATTGACGTTTCAATATTTGGACTTAATTCAGTCAGTATATAAAGATAATTGTGAACAAAAAAATAAGGAAACAATGTAATTTGCAATAATTTATGCAATAAAAAAATAACACATATGCTATTTTATTTTATGGAAAAAGTAAGTAAAGCTTACCTTACATTCTAATACCTTCTATTGCCCCTTTGGCAGAAACAACCTCAAGTAACTGCTTATCATTGTCTGCCAGAATCAGACATTGACTAGAAGAATTTTTTCCCCAATCCTCCATACAGAGTTTTTTTGAGGCACAGCCCATATCAGATTTTTTTTTTCTCCATACATCATGGACTTACTGGAATATGTAGGGCTATTGTTATGTTGCAAGGTCACCTTTTGCATAAGCTTCAATCTTCTGACACATGGAGGCCTATTTATCAAAGGTCGGATTTTCAAAGTGTTTGAAGCCACAACTAAAATCACAAACTCTATCTAAAACTACGATTAAAAAATGTACAAATGGAAAATAATATGCTAAAAAATCTGAATACCTCAAAAAATGTGAGATTCATGGACAATTCCTAGTAAAAAAAAATCTGAAAAACTCTAAGGGGCAGATTTATCAAGGGTCGAAGTGAATTCGAGGGAATTTTCAAAGTAAAAAAATTCAAAGTCATTTTTTGGATACTTCGACCATCGAATAGGATACTACGACTTCGAATTTACTTCGACTTCGATTCGAAGTAAAAATCGTTCGACTATTCGACCATTCGATAATCGAAGTACTGTCTCTTTTAAAAAACTTCGACTTCAATAGTTAAAATTAAACTGCCGAAGTGCTATGTTAGCCTATGGGGACCTTCTTATGCATTTTTCAAAGTTTTTTGTAGTTGAAGTAAAATCGTTCGATCGATCGCTGAAATCGTTCGAATCGTTTGATTCGAACTATTTCATCGTTCGATCTAATGATTTTACTTTGACCGAAAAACGGTCAAATTCGGTAAAAAAAACTTCAATATTCGAAGTCGAAGTGTATCCATTCGATGGTCGCATTTCGAAGTATATTTCACTTCGAAATCGGACCTTTGATAAATCTGCCCCTTAAAGTGCAAATTAATTTAAAAATGGTCCAATAAGATCAGCACAGCTCCCATTGGCTTCTATAGGACCTTGATAACTTTTACCTGACAAAGTTCATTAGTGGTTTTTGTGGTTTTTACAAACATAGGACAACCACAAATTTTTAAAGATTTGTGGAAAAAAACAAAATTCAATTTTTAGTAAAAGGGCCCCATGGTCTCACATTATCCTCAATTATCTTTCAGTACAATGAAGAATTCTTCCCACGTTCACATATTTCCATGTGTACAGTTCCACAGAGAATTGGGCCATGTACATCGGAGTTACACCATGATAGCACATCATATGCCAATACATTTCTTGTGACGGTGGTTAAGGATTGAGCTTTTCAATTGCAAAACGAACTGATCCTTATGAACTATTACGTTATTTTTCATCCATTGCATATAAAATGGTCTATCCCAGTAAGCCAGCTTTTTAGGTTTGATTGAAAGCTTTTCCTTCGGACACCATGGTCTGAACAAAGGTTATGGTTTCTGATTTTTGCTTTTTTCTTTTGTTATAGCTGTGAAATGATCTGGCATGAATATGTAATAGATATGTAAATTTGTTGCCAATAAGCGTGATTGCTTTTAATCAAGTGACCAGCAATCTGTTGTAGGGGACTAGACCTGAAGAAAACTTTGCAACATTTATTACATAACCCGCCTGCAGCTACCTGAAGTTTAATGACATTAAACAGTTAAAAAAATAAGTTTAAAAAATAACAGTTATGATATACAGGTCTGGAAGATGTTATCCAGAATGCTCAGGACCTTGGGTTTTCCGTATAAGGTATATTTTCATAATTTGGATCTTCATACCTTAAGGGGCAGATTTACTAAGCTCGAGTGAGTAGTTCAAATGAAAAAATATTTGCATTTCGAAGTATTTTTTTGGGTACTTCGACCATCGAATTGGTCAAATTCGATCGAATTCGATTGAATCGAATGATTCGAACGATTCGAAGTAAAAACCGTTCGACTATTCGACTTTTTGATAATCAAAGTACTGTCTCTTTAAAAAAAACTTTGACTTCATACTTCGCCACATTAAAGCTACCGAAGTGCAATGTTAGCAAATGGGGACCTTCCAGAGCACTTTTCTAAGTTTTTTTTGATCGGATAAAAATCATTCGATCGATTGTTTAAAATCGTTTGAATCGATCGTTTCAAAGGATTTTATCGAACGATTTTTATTCGATCGTTCGATCAAACCTTTTGCGCTAAAATCCTTCGAATTAGATATTCGAATTCGAAGGATTTTACTTCGAGGGTCGAATTCAAGGTTTTTTTTAACTTGATAAAGTCTACAAGAAAATCATTCAAACATTAAATAATGTAAATAAAAGGTTTTGCTTCCAATAAGGATTAATTATAGCTTAGTTGGGATCAAGTACAAGGTACTGTGTTATTATTACAGAGAAAAAGGAAATAGTTTATAAAAATTTGGATTAAATCTTTTTTTTTTTTATAAATTTGTATAAAATCAGAGATGGCCTTCCCGTAATTCGGAGCTTTCCAGATAACGGGTTTCTGGATAATGGATCCTATACCTGTATTTATACTGTTTTCAGTACTTTTGTGAGGTGGTATAATAAAGCTAGGCAACCTATTTTGTACAAATTTAGCATTCAGAACTATATTTAGTGGCAATGTACTTGGAATGCTAGGTTGGATTTGAACTGAAATGTGTTTTTCCTGGCCACATTCTCTGCTTCAGCAACATTAACTGGAATCCATACACATTGACTGGGTTAACTGTCTTGCCAGTTTTCAGCTGTATTATGCAAGAAATCTTACCTGGTCCTCCTATTCAGAAAGCGTTAGAGTGTGTCTAATTTGCTTAGGTTTTAATTGCTCATTCACTAAAGTGAGGTTGCACACAAAGCACGATGCAGTTTACTTTGCTTTTTACCCAACGTGTACCATTTTACCCAGCATTCACTCAGATGTTTGCACAAAAAGATTTTGCAATGCAACATATAGCAGGTTCATCAATACAACCAAAACACCTGTTACGTTTGTTAAAACCGGAGTTAGTTGTGGTGGCAGTGATATGGGCATGGGTATGGGCAAGTCTCAGAAGTACCTATTGTCGCAACACATAAATGCATATGCATATGCAAGAAGCAGGTGCTTTATTACAGTTTTTTGACTTGCACAATTCTGATTTTTATTATCTATACCATCATTGTTGAATGAGTAATTTATTTCATGTTACTTTACGGCATCCAGCCTAGTAACATTTTTATTTGAAATTTTCCATAAACCTCTGCCAGTCATGGAACTCATTCTCTGCATAGTATTAATGGTAGAGTCATTATCAGGAGACCTTTCAAGCAAAAGAGCAACTAAAGCCCCGGATCACCACTTCTTTATACTAAATGCTGTGCAGTCTTATGACTATTAAAGCTAATTTTCTAGGCTTTTGGTTGCTGTTAGTTAGATATGAACTGACTAGCCACATTATTAGGCATGTCTATTGTATATCTTACCCAGAAACAGCGCCCTACTATATTTGATAAAAAAATGTAAATAGTGGCACTGAAAAAACCCAAATCTGAATCTATAACTAGTTGTACCTTGTCACAGTTACACAAGTGGAGGTTACAGGTGCAGATGGCTAAAGAATTATGGAGGGATGGAAGAAGATCTTGTTTTTCAGATTCCGATAAACATAGGCCATTTACTGAGACCTTGGAATCTGGAGTTCTCACCAGATCAAACATTTAGTGCAAGGTACAGAATTTAGCACTGATGGGTGCAAGGCAGTTATGTGCCATGAGCCATAGAAATTCCAAGTAACAATATTTTCTATTTCTAGCTCACTTAATCCCTTACACTCAAGAAGGTGCATGACATAAATATGAAAAAATAGTGAGGGTGTTTTTATATGAAAATTTAGTCAAATCCTCAGCAATGCAGCTATGCGATCAACACCTCTCACCATCCCCAGCTGTAAGGTAATGGAAAAACCACATTAGCTTAGAGTCAAGTTTTTACATCTTAATGATGACGATAACGAGATGGTAAAATAATTCTAATTAACCATGCTCCCGCAGGAATGCAGAGACACCTCTAATATAAGCAGCCATTTATTTAGTGTTCACAAATAATAAACCTAATGTACCAAACTAAATATTGATGTATTAATTGCATCAGAGTTGATGTAGCAATGCAGAGAGCAATTATGTTAAACATAAACTTGAGCATGTTTTTGCCTGATAGTGGAACATCACCAGAAATAAATCTTTTGAAGGGGTTCATATTAATTAAATGCAATTTGCCTTCAAAGACATTGGCAGCAGCCACTTGTCACACTGGATAAACCAGCTGGAAGAACATTCTGATTTCTGCTTGCAGGACTCAATGCCTAAACACAGTTGGATGATTTGGTGCAAAATGCAGTACAAAAACTATTAGTTATAAAAACTTTCCAAAATCCAAAACGATCTACTGTATCTTTCTACCCATCTCATATGCTTTTTTTTTCTCATATCTTTTTTGTGATCTGCTATTGTTATCTTTCAAAGATGGCTAGTAAAATTCTTCTCCCTTTTCTATTACACAGTGATGTGTTGTCATGATGCAGTCTGTAAACTGTTCCTGCTCATTGCACCAAGCCTTGTTCTTGTTTCCTGCTGCCTATCCTTCCTGGTTTCCCCCTGTGACTTGCAACCAAACCCATCCTACTTTCAGACATTGCTTCCAGTCTCTCAGTTCACCTACAGTACTTTCTCAGTTTATATCCATCTTGACTGAACATCTTCAAAACCTTAAATTTTTCTCTGCACAAGCAGTTACCACCAAACTGTCCCTTTCAAACTACCTGCTGATATTGGTTCTATCTGCCACCGCTCATCTGTCTCCATTCTTCCTGCTCCGATTGATATCAGCCTGTTCCTCAAGGGAAAGCATAAGGAGACCATGTTAAAATGTTGCAAGCTTTCTAATCATCTATAGCAGGTAACATTTAAATGAAAACTAAACCCCGACAATATAGGGCTCTAAAAATATACTGCATAAAACCCTGCTTTGTGTAACAAAACCATTTTTATAATAATTATTTTTTAGTAGTATGTGCCATTGGGTAATCCTACAAAATTGCCATTTTAAAGGAATAGTTCAGTGTGAAACTAAAAACTGTATAAATAGATAGACTGTGCAAAATAAAAAATGTTTCTAATATAGTTAGTTAGCCAAAAATGTAATATATAAAGGCTGGAGTGAACAGATGTCTAATAAAACAGCCAGAATCCAACTTCCTGCTTTTCAGCTCTATAACTCTGAGCTAGTCAGCGACTTGAAGGGGGGCCACATGGTACATTTCTGTTCAGTGAGTTTGCAATTGATTCTCAGCATTCAGCTCAGATTCAAAAGCAACAGATATGACCCATGTGCCCCTCCCCCTCGAGTCACTGATTGGTTACTGCCTGGTAGCCAGGGTAACCAGTCAGTGTAAACCAAGAGAGCTGAAAAGCAGGAAGTAGTGTTGTAGCTGTTATATTACATATCCAGTCACTCCAGTCTTTATACATTACATTTTTGCCTAACTAACTATATTAGAAACATTTTTTATTTTGCACAGCCTATCTATTTACCCAGTTTTTATTTTTACACTAAACAATTCCTTTAAGAACAAAGTGCTGCCCCCTAGGATCCTACGATTTACGATGCACACAAACAAGTCAAGGGCAAACCTACATGTTAGGTCACATGAGCCAATCAATGGTCAAAGTTCTGTCTTTTACAGCTGCAGAATTTCTGGTCAGGTGATCTCTGAGGCAGCACACAGAGCATCACAAAATGGTGGTTCCTGGTCAGAGATGTAAAAGGGCAATATTTACTTAAATATATATACTAGTTTGGTCAAATTCTTTAATATGCCACTTAATATGATATGAACTATCTGCTGCTTAAGCATTCATTTTGGGGATTAAGGTTTCCTTTAATGATCACCTGTTTAAACGCAAACTTCTTATTGGTTACTATGCATTTTCTGGGAGTTTTTTATGGCCCAGTCTTCTTTCTATGTTCTCAGAAAAAAACCTGAGAAGAAATTGCTGAGAGTTCTTAAAGGGGAACTATTTGTGAAAATAAAAATGTAATATTAGATTCATCCTAATGAAATTTTCTAAATATGATCAGTTAGAAATTGGGACCTGTTTCTGCAAAAATCAAGTTACTCTTCACTATCCCCTTCTCATCATCTGTTTCTCATCATTAATGCAGGAGATTTTAAATGACAGTCACATTTAATGCAGCCCTTGGGGGGCTCCTTTTGCCTTTTTATTTTTTAGATTTTGTTTGTGTTGTATTCAGCTATTTGAGTGAGCTGTAATACATCTACTAGAAAAGGACATATTGGATCTAACTGTCAGTTAAAATCTGGCACCCAACTCCTGCATGAAGAGAATGAAGAGAAACAGATTGCTGACAGAGGGATAGTGAGGGGGGGATAAAGAAGATAACCTTGATTATTTCAGAAACGGTACAGACTTTTTCATTGATCACCTTCAGAAAGTTTCTAATTTCAGTGTGATGAAGCTTATATTTAATTTTAATTGTCATGATAGCTCACCTTTACGTGTTTTGCACCCTGGTGTCAGAGAGAGAGAGAGAGAGAGAGAGAGAGAGACTTACTATTGCTCCTAAGTATACTTACCTTAGAGCTAGCTCTCCAATGAACTCTTTCCAGCACGCTTCAGTGTCTATCACCTGCAGAAATCATTTTTATGTGCACTGGTGCTTAAAAGAATAAATATTATACTTACATTCAGCATTCTTACATTTTCTCAAGTCTTCATGACCAACCAGAATTAAAGGGGAAGCTAAATTTCAGCCTTCATCCCAAAATCTCAGCCTAGAGTCAAGAGAGCAAGGTACTCTTGCAGATTACACTTGTGTTTGGTAAAGTCCAAATGGAAGAATAATGTCAATTTAATATGAGGAAAATGTAACTGTAAGAATACTAAAATTCCTTTACCTTTAATCAATGACACCATAAAGGGACGCAATAGCTTCATGTTTTCCTGCAGATTTGATATTCAAATTGGGAAATAATTATGCTGAGTGCTTAAGGGGCACATTTACTAAGCTTGAGCGAAGAATTCGAATGAAAAAAATGTCCAATTTCGAAGGTTTTTTTTGGCTACTTCGACCATTGAATTTGCTACTTCGACCTTCGACTACAAATCGAACGATTCGAACTAAAAATCTTTGACTATTCGACTGTCGAAGTACTGTCTCTTTAAAAAAAACTTTGACTACCTACATGTACATCGCCAACTAAAACCTACCGAGCACCAATGTTAGCCTATGGGGACCTTCCCCATAAGCTTTCTTAGCATTTTTTGATCGAATGAAAATCATTCGATCGATGAATTAAAATCCTTTTAACCGTTCGTTTCGAAGGATTTAATCGTTCGATCGAACTAAATGCGGTAAATCTTTGACTTCGATATTCGAAGTTGAAGGATTTTACTTCGATGGTTGAATATCGAGGGTTAATTAACCCTCAATATTCGACCCTTAGTAAATGTGCCCCTATTTGTATCTTTCTGAGCAGTTGATATAAAAACCTTGGTGATATCTACAGTATGTGAACCATCACCCTCCTTTTGTTATTGAACTATAACTAGCGAGGGGCCGGGCGAATCTGACCCTGTTCACCAAAAATTTGTGAAACCGCAAAAAATTCATTGAAGTCAATGGGCAATGTTTTTGCAATAACAATTTTTTTTACTTATCTATTAGAGTTTATCAGAGTTTTTTCTTGTCAAAACTCTGTGAAACGCAGGGAAATATTTCACTCATCCCTAATTATAACACAAAGGAAGCTGGTAAAGGTGATAGGAAAGCTTGACTCAAATCTGGTTGAGCCAACATTTGATAAAGGAAGGCCAAATCAGCAGAATCTATTTGGTGAACTCTTGCTTTTGTCACCCAGCTATTTCCTGTAAAACTCTTTTACTTGTCTGATGTTATTTATAAAGGTAGATAGTAATGTACATAAATAAAAGACGCATAAAGGCAAAGGGTGCCCCTATATAAATATCTTACATAATGACGATCAGCTGAACTATTTTTATTTGGGCTTCTCTGAAAAAAATCTTACTTGGCAGAGCAAAAGAAACACATTTTGTTTATTCCATGGTGTTTCCCATACTTTGGCAAGACCATAGAAGGCTTTCAAAGGTTTGTTACATATGGAGAAAAACTCATAAGACCACATGCGTGTGGTTTAGCAGATATAATCAGAAGGCTGCACTTTCACTGGGCTCTTTCTGTTCAGCTCATTAGCCAACCTGACAGAAGAGAAAAGCCTAAGTAAGTGACTACTCATGCAGTTACATTCTTGCCCAGATGTTTTTACTATGTTTACCATAGTTAATAACTAGGGCAGATACTACAGTCTTTCTAAACTCAAAATATAATGTTGCCTAGCTATAGTTTGGTCCCTCCACTTCGGTTCCTATAGTACTGCAAGCACTGTGGAAATCTGCATTCACTACATTTAGGGGCAGATTTATCAAGGGTCGAAGTGAAACTTTGAATTAAAAAAATTAAAATTTTGAGTTATTTTTTTTGTACTTCGACTAGGGAATAGTCCAAAATCAATTCGAATTTCAAAAAAATTAGAATATTGAAATTTATCATGTACTTTCTCTTTAAAAATTCGACTTCAACCTTTCACCATCTAAAACCTGCCAAATCGCTAGCCTATGGGGAACCTCCTAGAACCTATTTGGAATCAATTGGTGGACTTTGAATCAAATTTGTTTGAATACAATGTTACTTTGGTTTGTACGATCGTATGAATTCAAACTAAAACAGCCTATTCACTCGAAAAAACCTTCTATTTTTTAATAAATTTCAGATGGTCTTCTTTTATTCAAATTTCACCTTTTTATCCAAGTTTCGACCCTTGATAAATCTGCCCCTTAGTCTGCACACACATACATAAAGGGTAAAAATAACTCAGTCTCCAATCCATGGTTTAATATGATTTGACACAGAAGTGAGTAAGACTGTGAGAAGGTCTCACACCACTAAACAGTGGGGCTCATTTATAAACTTCGCGCAGGGCAGATTGGTTTGCAAAGTGAATATATTTGCCCTGTGCATGGTTATATTTATAAAGCTGAATAAGAGGGTGCAAACAGAATTGCGAATTTTTTTTCCACAATGCGAATGTCTATAGGAGCTTTTTAAATATGTCACAATTTATGTGCGCACTCTGCGATTCAATTACACCACAACTTTGGTGGCGGATATAATATTTGCAAAAGTTACGCAAACTGCGAATTTAAGTTACTGTCAGCGCTATTTTTGCACACAACAACCTCGCATCATTGGGTGTGCTCATACAAACTTCCGTCTCATTTGTGCGCCATTTGTGAAAATTTATTCACACTGCAAATTAGCAAAAACCGGAAAGACGGGCAGAGCAGTGCAATATATATAATATAGGAAAAAACATGCGCAATACAACCGTTTGCGAAAAATATGCGAACTTTATAAATGACCCCCAGTGTGCCTATTACTGACTTTCTTAAATGTGTGTCTGAGCTTGCATGGGCATCCAAATTACCCTACCAACCATCCACTGAATAATAGACTTGATTGATTTGATAAGAGAATATGAATAGGAGAAGGCCTGAATAATATAACTTTTTGTATTTCATTTAAAAGCTGGAAAGAGTCAGAAGAAAAAGGAAAATAATAAAAAAACTATATAAAAAAAATAATGAAGACCAATTCATTTCATCAAAGGTTGCATTTCGAATTTATGTGAATTCATTTTTTACTCTAATAAATTTGAATTATACTCACAACTAAAATGGGAGGTTATTTAAGAAAAAATTTAAACGTCCATTAATATCCGATCGAATAGTCCCAACCCGAAAATTTGAATCAAATTAGAATAGAATTCGAACCGAGTTTTCCCTCCGAAAAAGCTTGAATGTCAGGAAGGCAAATAACATATTTAAATAGTTCAACGGACCTCTGCCATTGACTTGTAAATTAACTCGCCAGGTTTTAGGTGGTGAACATTCTAATTAGAACTGTTTCCATTTTAAAGGTGTGATAAATCTCATTTGAATTTACAATCGAATAGGGGGATTAACAGATGCAGAAAACAATTTGAAAATTCTAATTTGAATTTACTATTCGACCCTTAATAAATCTACCCCTTAGAACTGGCAATTCTATAACATAATAAAAGGTAATGTAAGTGTAAACCATCACCCGCTTTTGACATAATTCAGATTTCAGGAATTTACTTCCCCCAATCTAAGCCTTCTCACTGACATGGTAACAACCAATGAACACTCCCTACTGCCGGCATGTTCTTAGCTCAGCCATTCCTATGCAAATGCTACAGGTAAACTGTTGCCTACCAAAAAAGATGATTAAGGCTCACCTTGGGGTGGAAAGTACAAAAAACATTTTGTGTTGTTGGGAATCAAATTTACAAACAATTTCCTGGAACGAGCTGAAGCAGTCAGGGTGGGGAAACTCCCCTCTCTTGTCCCCTTCTGTGGACACCCATGCAATCATGTATCTCTTTATCTGTATGTCGGTGAAATACAAACTTTCTTTCTGATACAGGTAATAAAATTCAGTACTGTAGAATAATATTTTTCAGGTCCCTGCTTGCACCTGTGGCTTACTCATGGCCAAATACTTTCCCCCCTTTTCATCTAGGCTTGACCTATACTGTTTAAGTATCAAGTCTGGTCTGAGTACCAAGTATTACAGCCAGATCTTTGCATGTGTGGTTAATATTATGGTGCGTTGTGGAAAGAAAGAAAGATAGAGAAAGAAAGAAAGAAAGAAAGAAAGAAAGAAAGAAAGAAAGAAAGAAAAAAGTCATTATTTCTTGGGCCTGGGGGATGTACTTGGAATGCCCAGGCCTGTTCTAAATCCCAGTCTGAACCTAGGTTACGGTATTTTATATATGCAAGATATATGCAAGACAAGTTTCATTGTCTTATCTTATATGTACATTTCGTTATGTGCTTTGCTTCCAAAATTTCCATAAATATGAAAATTCTGAATGACCGATAAATCTACAGTATATTTTTGGGGGGTTGCAGACAGGCCTGGACTGGGAGTCAAAATAGGCCCTGTCATTCCAAGTACACAGAGGCCCAAACAGCCCCCTACCAGCCCAACACAGCCTCCTACCAGCCCACTATCTGGTAACTTTCTATGGAACCATACAGCAGCCCCTCTGGCATTTGCCAGAACCCACAGATTGCCAGTCCGGGCCTGGTTGCAGATTGGGAAAAGCGAGCAGACATTATGTCACTGACAAATATTTCTGATCAAGGCATTTCTCCAGCACTGCACGAAAGGCAAAGACAAGTCTTTGCTTGAGAGCTGTCAGGTTGTGTTTGTGTATATGTATGTGTGCGCATCTGGAAGCATTAGTTGTTATTTAGCAATCTCCACATCATAAAATTAAAGCCAGCCCAAGACATTTATAGCTGGTTTTGACAACAGATTTCCATGCTGAAATGGATCTATCGTGCATGGGAAACTGGTATGTTTTATAAGAAGTTATATTTTTAATATGCATACATTCATTTATTATTTTACTGACTGTCGTATAAAACAAGACTTTTTGAGATTTACTGCTATGATGCTTCTGCTGAAAACAGAGACGATTATGTGTGACCTACCTGTAAGTCCCACCCACAGCAACCCAGAATATAAAGAAAACCCTAGAAAAGCTGGTGCTAGGGAAGGTGACAAGTGAGCAGGAAATTAAACATTGCATTGCTTACAGTCTATATCAAGCATACCCTTTCACTGGCTAAATGATATTCCCTGGATGTGTGTAAGATTCACTTTAATCATTTGTAAAGTGTGTGAGTAATATATTTCTTTTGTGAGCACTTTTTAGTGGGTGACTCAATGCAAACATTAAATTATATGTGTGCTTTTAAAATTCTGTATGCTATAATTTCCTGGGTGCTGGTAATATAATTTGTATGCAAGCACAGATCTTACAGGGAATGCTGGATGCATAACAAAGCACATTTATAGTTATTAGCATTAGTTGTAGAAGAACTGAGAAAGAACAATAAGCAGCTTCATATATAAACCAGTGGCATCTGCTCTTATAAAATATTATTCTCGCAATATCACTGGCCTCCATACAGGGTAAAAATACACCTAATAGCCTCCTATATTAATTTAGTCAGGGCCAAGCCAAGAAGCCTTGGCATTCCAAGTCTGGAATCTGTGCCTACCCCTCCCCTCCATACTCCAACCTCACCATATCTCCTTTTTATTGGCAGGTGCAGACTAGCTGATACAGAAAAAGAGAGACAAGGAGCTGGTCTAATGATCAGCCATGCAAATAGTGTGCAGCTGTACATACAGAATTAAACATATTTTTTTTTGAATGGACCCCCTTCCATAATGGTTACACCTCAGCCAGGTGTCTCAACTTGCCTGCCCCTAGTTGTAGTTCTGGTGTTCAATTGTTAGCTTTGCCCCCACATATCATTTGTATGGCTATTGCAGAGCTACAGGTGGCCATACACGGGCCGATAAAAGCTGCTGACAGACCGAGTCGGCAGTTTATTGGCCCGTGTATGGGGCCCCCCAATGGGCTTCCCCAATTGAGATCTGGCCGAAAGCCTGCCAGATCTCGATCGGATGGGACGAAAAATCCCGTCGGATTGCGGCCGCATCTGTTCGTTGATGCGGCCCCGCGATCCAACCTCCCGTAAAGCCACAGTTAGGATCCAATCGTTGGGCCCTAGGGCCCGTGATCGGATCAGCCCGATATTGCCCACCTCAAGGTGGCCATATCGGGGAGAGATCCGCTCGTTTGGCGACATCGCCAAACGAGCGGATCTCTCCGTATATGGCCACCATAAGAGTTCCCCTAGCAGGCTTATTGTTAAGGGGTGCTGTAAGTTCTCTCCCAGTCCCCATAACAAGCCTGATGTGGGTTGCTGTTAACATGTACACCCTCAGTAACAGATAGGGGCCTATTTATCATGCTGTGTAAAGAGTGGAGTGAAGCATTACCAGTGATGTTGCCCACAACATCAACAGCAATGTTTCACTCTACTTTTTTATGATAAAGAGACCCCATAATGTGTACTTTATAATCCCTAACATAATGGTTGTTCTAATGGCCAGCATGGAGTAAGTAATCAATGCACCAAACACATATTCCATATTTTACGCTTCATGTCCATCCACCAATTCTTCAATGCTTTCGTAAATCCCCCTTGTTCCCGCATTAGGGTTTGTGCATGCACAGTAGAGTAACATTTGTCTGAACTTGCTGTGCATGCATGAGTGTCCTTCTGCGTTAGGGGCATCTGGGAAAAGAAAGTAAAAAGGTGGTGCAGAACTCTCCTAGGGTGCCTTACACATTGGCTTTCCTTGTTCATTAAGTACCCTAGTTCTGGAACAAAATGTTTTATTTTACTGCTGAAAGTGCTTTTTATGCCTGCACTGGGAAATCCAGTAAGTGGTAATGGTAACTATTTCTATTTCCTTTCTGGCAAACAAAAGCCTCATCATGTTTTGCGGCAGAGATTCTAGATATACTCTCAGGAAGGGAGACTGTGTCCCACAAGACAAATCAACATCTAATATCCTTCATCTGAATGGCTCATTAAAAAATGTGCAACACAAAATTGACAATGCTATAACAATATTGTTTACATATATTACAATATTACATGTATTTGTTATTCCATTTAGGGGCTTTAATGCATGCCCTTATTACTGTTTATACTCTATACATTGTTAATGATTATCTGCTTTATTTGCTACTCTCAGAAGAAAAGATGCACACTCCAAAAAGACATATATTCAGAGGAGGGAAAAAAAGCCAAACATTTGTCTACTTGAGTTTGTTTTAATTTTACATCTAAGCTAGAATTTTTCAAAACATTTCCCAGCATTAAGTGCAGAGGAAACACGAATGATCACAATTTAAACCAGATGGATGTAAGAGACCTGCATTTCACACATACATATTTCTATGCGGTTTCTTTCACAGATCCTGTTACTCAGATAATAGGCCAGATGCAAGTTGATGAGAAAGTTTTATCTCCTTATTCAATTCCAGATTTCCCCATAGAACCAGAAGCAATTCAGTGAGAAAAACTGATCCCACTGGGTGTCATCACTGGGCAAATTTGCCCATAGGTACTTGCCCATGGTTACTTACCCAATCAATAACATTGTTGCATTCATTGTACTCCATGTAGCTGCCTGAAAAAAGCCAAGCTCTGATTGGTTGCTAAGGTTTACTGCCCATGGGAAAATTTGCCCGGTGTTGATAAATAAGCCTCACATGAAAATTTTATTAAAGTCTATGGGAAAAAAACTTGAACTGAATTAGTAGAAAATTATTTTGTCCTAAAATTGAATCTTACCCATACACCCATCATGAGATTAACCATAATATGACATTCTCTCATCAATTTGAATCTGGCCCAATATATTTTGCCTGTTTTCTGCCTTCTGTAGCTTGCATAGTGTCTTGTCTGCTTCCTTCTGACCATTTCTATCTCTTGCAATCACCTTTTCCTCTTGCCTCATACCAAATACTCCCCTTCTCCCTCTGTATTGTGCCTCTCAGTAAACTCATTAGCATCTTACTCCAGCACCATAGCACTTAAACTACACAATGGCTACTAATGCCAACCTAATCATATGTCCACCTAATCATAATGTAAGTAATATGACTTTGCTTCAGTGGTAGAGGCCAAAGGAGAATAATGAAAATGCAGGGAAGCTTAGCCTCCCAAAAAAGAAACTATCTGCTATATATTGATATATTTTAATAATAAGCTCACCAATGGAAAACCCTTCTATTGGTTGCCTCCCCAAACAAAAATGTTACCCACCTCCCCTGATTGATGATTTGGGAGACTGATGGTGCTTGTAGAGCTATTGATTGTAACTAAGGAACATGTGTATTGGCAAAATAAATGGCAGGCACTTTCAACACGTTTTCTTTACCTGCATAAGTACAATGAAGTAGTTTGAATGTAGGCTAGAGCTTGCATGTTTATCATGTTGCAGATATGCCAATTTTGGGGGCTGTCAACAAAAAGTAGGTGAAATGGACAAATGGTAGCCTTTCCAACTTTTGTGTCTATGTCTGCAGGTTGATATTCCAACTTTATATGTTATTGACTTGATACTTGACAGTGGTACGGATGTTGAAGGGCTTCAGCAAATTGGAAATTACTTATTGCCTCCTCCATATATTTATGAAACGTAAGAATTCTTGTGCTATTAGGTGCTACTTATAAGTACATTTACATGAAGAAGAACAGAGATTGTTAATTTATTACAATGTGTGAAAAGCTGGCCTACTGCATCAACAGCATCTGGCTATGAATTGAACACGGTTATGTTTAATTCAGGAAACTTACTTTTCGGATTTTAGCATACAATTCACTATGGAGAGGTTAACTATACACAGTCATTTTAATTATAATAAATACATTCCAAAAAAATATTTGTCAGGCAGACACATGCCATCAGTCCATACGAACAAGGAAAATGTTGGCTCTAGTTTTCTTACCTTCATTTTACTTTGTGTTTTTTTTTTCACTTAAACAAGTTAATGCATCTTCTTAAAATCCGAGCACAATACAAAATATCAAATCATAAATAACTAAAATGTTGATGCAAAGAATAGTAATTTAAAATCATGTGGATTAGTCAGACCATATATATGTAAAGCATACATATAAAACAATTTAATGCCAGGCTTTCTACACTTAAATGATAAATATGACAAGAAATTCAGATCCGTCCAAGGGAAATAAATGGTTTGCCAAAACGTATTAAAGAAAAATCAGTTATTGTTTTTCCAGATTAACCATACATAAAGAATGAATCATAAACTGGGTACAGAATGTTAAACAGATTTCATTGGACAATTTGTTAGCAATACAAGTTTGTTTTTCAATTCTGGGTGTAATTTAGTTGTCAGTAATGGACGCGAGCTGCCAAAATTCCTGACATTTTCAAAGTATGCATCTCACAGTTATACAATTCAGTTGCAATGTACAGAGTGGAGATTAA
This sequence comes from Xenopus laevis, assembly GCF_017654675.1. Taxonomy (NCBI): domain Eukaryota; kingdom Metazoa; phylum Chordata; class Amphibia; order Anura; family Pipidae; genus Xenopus; species Xenopus laevis. The sequence continues at coordinate 130,896,111 of NC_054371.1, forward strand.
AAGCCAAATTAATAAAATGTCACGTCATGGGGGATATTTACTAAAATACGATTTTATTTCATATTTTAAAATAAAAAAGCAAGACCAAATGCCCATCCCCAATTTTGCCTTATTTTTTAATAAAATAACTCAAATTAATTGGATCGGGAAAAACCCTATTACTTCGAGGAAAAACCTGAATTTTACATTTTTTTCAGACTTTTTTTACCGAATCTTTTGATTTTTTTGTGGTTTTTGCCGAAAAATTTTAATTTATCAGATTATTGGGCTAAATCCAGTAAAAACCACAATATCTTCAAATTAGGATAGAGGCATCTCAATTGACTTATACATGACCTTGACAGGTCTAAGTTGTCTGATTTAGGATTCAGGCTTTTTGCAGCATTGGGGTATAATAAATCTCAAAAAATTAGATTTTGCCCCAAAAAACCTGACCAGGTTAATTCAAGGTTTAGTAAATAACCCCCATATGTTGATATGGCTGTCCCAAAATAAGTTAAATCTCTTACCATTTCCTAGAATTGTATAAATTGTACAGGGACACCTGATTTAGCAAAATGTGAGTTTAGAGCTTAATAAATAAAATCTCAACCATGTTTTATTCATTCCTATTGGATTTTTAGAATTGTTTTATTAATGGGTGAAAGTTGGAGTTCACCATTTGATAAATATGGTTCTAAAAATCCCATAGGAATGAATAGAGCACGGGTGATATTTTATTCATTAAGCTCTAAACTCACATTTTGATAAATCTGCCCTTAGGTTATCCTCAGGTTTCTCTTACCAGATCCAAATATTTATCTTAGGCCACTGATTTTGATAAATAAATTAGTTAATAACCACTTCTCAGTGGTGGGGTGAGCATATCACTATTTTCACCTTTACAAAAATTGCCTGAAACTTTCCCTTATGGGCAATTGTTTTGCTTGGGTATATGGTAATCCAGGTTTTAACATTACTATCACCTTCATTATTGCTTTCAGGAAATAACCTTAAGCTGAAGAGAGGACCATATTTAAATATCCATTAATAATTGCTCTTTATTTTTTTTTACCCTTCCTCCCTCTGCTCATAATTAGCCATATTACTTTAAGAAGAGGTAATGATCTATGTATATTAAGAACCTCCCTGTAATTATTTCCATTGTCTCTAGAAGATAACAGAGTTCACTATAAAGGGCTTTTAGCTATCATAGGGATTTTATTAAATTAATCCCCCCCCCAATAATTCATTCCATTTATTCCAACCATCATTTTTCTGGTGAAAGAAAAGGGTTGTACTCTATTGAAGTTTTGTTCTTCTCTTAATAAATTTCCAGCATTAACATTATTTTTATTAGGCTTGTGTTGACTTAAAGGAGAAGGAAAGGCAAAAAACTATACTACCTTCACTGTGTTCTCCATCCTTCCCCCTTCTGAAACGCTGCAGTTAAAACGCTTAAATCCGTGCTCAATCTGTGCACAAGCGCTTGGAAGTTTCTCCCGTTAAAGCAGTTTAGCGCCGCCATTTTAAATTTGAGCTTCTCTTCCGAATGCACTGCCTTCGTGACCCCGCTGACGTCACGTCAGTCAAAATAAAATCTGTATTTGACTTTATGGCTTAGTACAGACCTCAGTCAGACAGACCCGATCCTTGGCTGCCTGTTTGTATCGCCCCCCTTCCTAAGCTGCTGCGCTCGCTCACAATATTATTGTAAATAATATCAGAGCAGCGCAGCAGCTTTAAAGCTTCCCCGGGAAGCTGCCTCAGCTATTGGCTTAGATTTATGAGGCGGGGCAGAGAGGTCAGCGATGACGTGCGGCTGGGTCACGTGACCGTATCGTCATCGCAGCAAGGGGAATAAAAAATAGTCTTGTGCGCAGGGCACAGATTGAAGCTATTGCGCATGCGTGTGCCCTACTTGAACAGATTTCTTACAGAAAGAAAGGTAATCTTTTTCATACTTGTCTTTACTTTTTGAAAAATCGATTGGAGCAAAAATGTTGTTGGAAAAAGTAACAGGGGAATGCTTGCTGCAAACTATATGTACCATATATTGGCAACGCTTACAGCTAAAGTTTGTTTTTGCCTTTCCTTCTCCTTTAAGGGGTAAATAGATTTTTTTGAGGTGAACTAAAGGTATAGTGATCTATTCCAATTTTAACAGGAACTTGTCACTATGCATATATAAAGCTATAAAGTAATATTGCAGCTGCCTGGGGCAGTTGAGCTTGGCACAGCTGTATCAGATGCATTAAACATGCACTCAGTTAAGCTTGTTCTTCAAAGTAAATCGGATGCAATTTCAATGAAAAACTGTCACAATTCCTCAGAACACAATAGCTGGAGGCATTGATAGGCAATGACAACAACTGAAGCCATATTAGTATAGGGGATCAGAGAACTCTTGGTTTACCTGTGACTTCATCAAGTCAAGTTACAGGCAGGTGAGTAACCCGATTGGCTAGAAGCCCCAGAACACATCTGGGAAAGTGCCAGGATTTGGAGCCAAATACAGGGATGGGCCAGCAGAGGCTATAAAGAAGCCCCTTGCTGCAGCATCCATCCAGAACCAGAAACTGTGAGATGATTCATGAGATCAGATAGGTCTCTGTTTCATCTAGAGTGGAACTCTATGTGCTCCTCAATGCCCACCAGGTGGAGGCACTGGCAGTAATCCCAGTTCCTAGTACAGTATCTTTCAAATGAGCAAAGAGGGTTCAGGACTGCTGGATTGCAAATAGTAAACAACTATTTAAGTGATTCTGTTCTACAAGAAAGTGTGCCAAGAAAGGGTTACATTTGCACAACCACAACTGTGTTTATGCTTCATAAAAGAACCCTTCCAGAAGTTGGTCCATATAATTTAATCTTAATAAAAGTGGACCTTCAACAATGACAACAATGACCTTCGACAATTACTATTTATTTGTTATTAAGCAATTTTGCCATGATTTCTTGTCATTAAGGCCCAGATCAAAATCAACATTATCAAAATATGAGTTTAGCGCTTAATCAGTAAAAACCCACTTTCTATTCATTCCTATTGGATTTTTAGGATTGTATTTATAAATTGGTGAAAGTTAGAACTCACCATTTGATAATTACAGTTCTAAAAATCCCATAGAAATGAATAGAATGTGGATGTGTTTTTATTTATTATGCTCTACACCTCAATGTCTGCATATGTGGAATATAAATTTACATTTTTTTTTTATGAGTACAATACAAGAGTGTGGAATGGCCCTTGAGTTCAGTAGGCTTTGAGTGAAGGTTCATAGCCATTGTCCACAGGACTGGGCGGAGAATTGTTTGGGATTAGTGATGGGTGAATTTATTAGCCAGGCACGAATTAGTTTAGAATTTCCACATTTCGCCGCCGGCAAATAACAGACGCCCATTGACTTTAACGGGCGTCAAATGTCGCCGGCGTCAAAGTTTCACTATTTAGGATCTGTGGTAACTGCCAGGCTTCTGTCTTTTGGGGCTACAGGTGAGGTAATAGAAACTGTTGAGATAGGGAAAGATTTTGGGCAAAGCATCCACCAAGGGGCCATCATTAACTAGTGGATTGGTATAGAGGGGCAGAAGCTCAGCATTGCAAAAATCTACCCAGGGTTGGGTGTCAGGGTAAAAGGAGGTCAAGTCTATGAAAGACAGCACAGGAGCTGATAGGAAAATGAGCAATCAGGAGAAAGATCAAGCCGCAGATATACATAATGCAGAGACAGTATTCATGGCAGGATAGTTACTATTAGGCAGAGGCTTTAATGATTTCCCTATTTGTTTCTTTCTTCCTACTGGACTTTCTCCCTAGTTTATTCATCTTTTATAATGTGACTCAAATGTGTTTGCAAACCATCTAGCATTTGGCACATATTATTTCAGCTATATAGAGCCCTCAACCATGGTTTGTCCTCAAATGACCTTTAATTTTTTTGCAGTGCTTTCTGGTAAGCCAGTGTCTGTGCATCTGTTCTTTAAATTTCAAACTGAAGTTTTTATTTTTATGAGAGCAACGCTACAGCAGAATGGCTGTTCTTTCATGCCTGTTGTTCATTAGAAGAAAGAAAAAATATGGACAGTGTATAAATACAAACAGAAACATGCATGTGGTTATACTGAACTACCAGCGCTTCTATATTAAATGTGCTGTCATTTCGCAGCTTGATAATGAGAACTCATGGTGGACTTGGACAAAGCAATTTCCTCTGGTTAACATTATGAGTGAAAACAAATAGCTGAATAGTATTTGAATGATTGAGTAATCTTCACTTGGCAGCATGTGCTTTTTGGATTAAATTTGCAGAACATTTTTTAAATACAAACTGAACCTAATCCAAGAAGAGGGCAGTATATTCATATTTTAGAAATCTGGAATTCTTCCCACATCCCCTCGCCACCCCCCAATTAATACCATGCTTCGAATCTCTTTCACATAAGTGCATTATGTGAAGGATTTTGAAGGCTAGAATGCTTAGTCTAAAAATACACAGACAATAACCTTTCAAGTTTTTGATTTCCAAAATCTAGCTCTAAATACCTGACTTTCAACATTCTTCTGCATTTAAAAACAACCATTGTGTCTATTCCTTTGCATTTAAAGCTTTTTCATTTTATGGGGCTCTTTTAAATTGACACGTGTTTGTACCTTCCTTGATGTACGGTTCATGGGACCTCCCAAACACTTGGAATTTTGACATGGAAAACACACTGACACAAATAATAGCACTGCTCGCATCTGCAGAAAAATGTTATTCATTATAACAATATTAATTATTTTAATATTGAAATAAAGTTGAATTGTTATTGTTACATTTTTTTTCCTTTTGCTTCAAAAATACATCTGTTCAGCTGAATTAAAATTTTTAAGCATACAAGGGCCATATTGGAACACATTCCAAAATATACAGTATGTGCCGTGATGTGGCAGAAACCACATCACGACACAACACATGTGCATGCTCCCAATTCTGGTGTTTTTTCTAACGGTATTTATATGCTAACCACTCCAGGCTTAACACACACTAGAATCCAGGGTCGGACTGGGCTTGTGGTCCAGACCTGCTCCCCTGATCAGTTGGCTCATAAATAACTGCTGCTGTGCTGCAGCCATCGGCTTCATCCCACGAGCTTCTGCATGTTTGTGCATGCATGTGGCACAGGAGTTTGATGGTGGGGAGGGCCCCCCGGTGACTGCCAGGAAAGCCCTACAATTTGGGCCTCCAATGCACCAATCCGACCCTGCTAGAATCCCCTTAACAAAGGATTTAGATCCAAAGAGGTTTTCTTTTGCCAAATGTGTCTGTTTTTTCCATACATTCTTTTTGGTATGTATTTTGTTATGTACTTAGTTTCATTTATTTGAACTTCAGTCATGTTGAAGGCTATTTGCAAACATACCTTATGGTGTTATTTGGTGCTTGAGGTGTGCATTGATTGATTATATTTGATGGTAAATTGTCTGTTCAGCCCTTAGATGCATCTTTCTCTTTTGAACCTAAATGAAACAAAATCAGATAAATATAGAAAATCTTACTTACAGTTTCAATTAGTAGAAAATGCTTGAAAAAATATGTTCAGGTTCTCATTGTTTTTTGACAAGAATACCAACATTACAGCTAGAGTCTGTCTATATAGTTGTTGAATTATTGTTTTTTCTTCTTGGAAATGATGGTGTGTACAAAATAAGAAATCAGAAGGGCAATAGTAGGTAAACGTACAGAAACGACATTTAATGAATCCCTCAGATCAAGTCTGGGTACTGATTTTCTGTTGGGGGGGGGGGGATTAGCATTTAAGTACTTAGCCATGGCTTAATATTCAAGTAATGGTGGCATCTCCTGGTGTTATATTGGCCTTTTTTTGTCATTGCCTGCTGAAGAAGAATAGGCTGCTAGATAATGAAAATTTGAACTAAAGAGTCTGCAAAAATATAGGCAGACTTAAAAAAGATGTTTGAAAAAGGCAAGCTGGAGCAAGAACAAGGCAGCTTCTATACTCAATATGATGAATACAGAGGAAGCTGAATGATGGTAGTGGAGCAGAGTAAGCTGAACTGAAGACATTAGATATCCAAGCAAACAAATGACTAATCAAGATCATGGTTTAGACTACAAACAAGCACTCAGGACCCAGAGGATGTGACTTTTATGAATAGCAATGCTGGATACCAGCACCAAGTGGCCTACAACAGGGCCCTTTTTATGTTTAGCAGTCACAATTAACAACTGGACCTTACATTCTCATATGCTGCAGCTATTTTTCAGACACTGAGGGCTACTTAACTAAACTATTAAAAAATACCACCGATATTTTTTTTCATCCAGCAGGAATGTATCATAACAAGAAAGGAATAGGGATGGGTGACTTTTTTTGCCTTGTTTCGCCCAAAAAAATGACGCCCATAGACTTGTATGGCGGCGTGCATCAAAAAAAAAAAAAGACGCGCGATATTTTATATATTATTTCAATTATTTTGACACCGATAGACTTTAATGGGCGTCTGCGACATTTCGCTGGTGGCGAATTTTTGGCGAAATGAAACGGGTCAAATTTGCCCATCCCTAGAATGGAATAGTAAAAATATTTTGATAGGATGATCTGTCCTAAAGAACAAGGTAACGTAAAAATGTAAAGTTATTCACAATGAAAGCCAATAAAAGTAATACTAAACTTTTCCTGCATTTAGTCTTTGCATGAAATCACTTTCAGGGGTGATCGACGTAACACATGGATACATGGGCTGACATCACAGGTCTCATCATGGTCTCTTTCAAGCCCCTGCTAGTGCTCTGGCCATGAAGCAAATGCACACTGTTCCAAATCATGGAACTGCACATTCGTCTCACCCCATACCCCCAAACTGCATAATCCCCCCCCCCCCGAGAGCTAAATGGTCAGAACTGGAGAGGAACTCTACATCCTTGTCTCAAAACACTCCCCCAACCAAATCTAGAAATACATGTCCAGCTTTAGGTTACCCTGGCCTTTAACTTAACTAAACCTTGAGACAATTTACAGTTTACAGGAGTGTTTACATTTTTCCAATATGAATTGATATGTAAATCTATTTTGTTGCATAATCAAGTCATACATAGTAACATAATAAGTTAGGTCGAAAAAAGACACACGTCCATCAAGTTCAACCTTAAGTCAATATATATATACAGTATATATATATAACCTGCCTAACTGCTAGTTGATCCAGAGGAAGGCAAAAAAAACAAAAACAAATTTGAAGCCTTTCAAATTTGCTTGGGAGGGGGAAAAATCCCTTTCTGATTCGAAGATGGTAATGGAGTCAGTCCTTAGTACAATTCTTCATTATCTAGCAGCTCATTCTGCTTCAGCAGGCAATAACAAAAAAAGGCCAATATTACACCAGGGGATGCCACCATTGAATATTAAGTCATGGTTAAGTACTTAAATGCTTACCCCCCAACAGAAAATCAGTACCCAGACTTGTTCTTAATTCTGGGGATTAATTTATTGTAGTTACTGTACCTTTGACCTTCTGTTAAATCAATCATGCAACAACTATATACTGTAGAAACACTCTGGCTGTAATGAGGGCATTCTTTACAAAAACTATGTGCACCTGAACATATTTTTTCAAGCATTTTTCTATTCATTGAAACATAAGTAAGATTTTCTAGATTTATCTGATTTTGTTTAATTTAGGTTCAGAAGAGAAAGCTGTATCTAAAGGCATCCAAAGTCATGCAAAATCAATATAATCATTATAATGGATATATATATATATATAAATTACACAGCATAACCAACCAGATATGTAGAACTGATTAACAATCAAGGGTTATGACATAATCATACCTTAAAATTCCCCCCTTATTTTGATGCAAAGATCTCCAAAGAAGACAAACAATTACAGATGCTATAGGTTTATCCAATGAGAACCAATCACACTAACATTATGATAAGTTGACCATACAAAGGCTAAAAAGGATCCAATTCAGTTGATATGCAGAGATGGAAGATGTGGATTAACCCAATGGAGACAGTTTGACCGGAGACTTTCACAGACGAAAATACTGTAGCTATTGAGAAATAGAAGAAAGCTGAAGGAATGTAGGCAAGGACATGTTTAGGAAGTGGTTGTTTCCCTGCTAGAGAAGACAATTCATGCAGTGCTGTGTAGATAGGAGGGAAATGAATGCTGCATGTTAAGGAGAGATGCAGAATAACTGTAAAATATTTTGATCTAAACTAATTTAAAGAGGTGGTTCACATCTAAAGTTAACTTTTAGGGGCTGATTCACTAAGGGTCGAATATCGAGGGTTAATTAACCCTCAATATTCGACTAGGAATTAAAATCCTTCGACTTCGAATATCGAAGTCGAAGGATTTAGCGCAAATACTGCGATCGTACGATCGAAGGATTATTCCTTCGATTGAACGATTAAATCCTTCGAATCGAACGATTCGAAGGATTTTAATCCAACGATCGAAGGAATATCCTTCGACCAAAAAAACTTAGGAAAGCCTATGGGGACCTTCCCCATAGGCTAACATTGACTTCGGTAGCTTTTAGCTGCCGAACTAGGGGGTCGAAGTTTTATTTAAAGAGACAGTACTTCGACTATCGAATGGTCGAATAGTCGAACGATTTTTACTTCGAATCCTTCGATTCGAAGTCGTAGTCGAAGGTCGAAGTAGCCCATTCGATGGTCGAAGTAGCCCAAAAAATACTTTGAAATTCAAAGTTTTTTTACTTCGAATCCTTCACTCGAAGTTAGTGAATCGGCCCACCTAGTATATTATAAAATGGCATTCATTTTTATAGCTTTTGAATCATTTGATCATTGCAAGGTTGCTAAATTTTCTGGAAATCTGCTGAATAAAATAACTCAAAAAACCACAAATATTAAAAAATAAAAAACAATTGCAAATTGTCTCTGAATATCAATTTTTTCATCATACAAAAATGTAATGCAAAGGTTCACAACTGCAGTGGTTATTAAACTTTCTTATATTTCACATAGTAGCATAGAAATTAGGAAAATCCCCAGTGCTTTGCACCTAGGGCCAGATATCCAGTTGAATGCTAGTTGTGGAGTTCAGCCAGACCCCAGAGACAAGTGCTTTTTTTAATTAGTGATAAGGGGTGCTTTTGCAACCCTTAGGGGACCATTGACTAACGATCGAATTTTGTTTTTTCTACAAATCTCAATATTTGTGGTTTTCCTATTTTTTTAAAAGCTCTAAAAATTTGAGATGTAAGAAGTTTAAAAACCACGAAAACCAATAATACACAACTTTGGCGGGTAAAAGCTGTCGAGGTCCTATAGAAGTCAATGGGAGCTGCTCTGATCCTATTGGACCACTTTAAATCAATTCAGACTTGTAGAGGTTTTCGGATTTTTTTTTTGGCTAGCAATTGTCCGGAAAGTTCTAATTTTTAGAGGTTTTTGAGGTAATCGGATTTTTTCCGGATCGTTCAGCATTTTTCTTTTCAGATCTTTTAATAAATGTCATGCCATTTGTAGTTTTAGAGTTTGTGAGTTTAGCTGAGGTTCCAAAAACCTCTAAAGCCACTGCTAGTTGATTAATTGACCCTATAGTCTATCAAGCATCAAATTATAACATTTATTAACTGGCTGCATTAACCATCACGATACAGGAGATTTCTGGATAACATATGCTTAAAATAAGGTTTAAAAAACAAAGAATCTAGCTGTATAATCTTTTGAAGATGTTGATAAAATACGAAATCTGGAAGGAATTAGGCTATCTTAAATGAAACTGTTATGATTTAATTTCTGGCACATTATGAACACTGGAATAGGTATTTCCCAGGAGTTAACAATGAGTACAGAACTTGACATGGAGAATTAGGGATCCTATCACCTTGTGGTTAGTCATCTATTTATTAACTCTCTGTAGACTAGTCTGTTTATTCACGCCAGATACCTATCAGGCCAACAGCTATTGCTTTATTCTTATGCTGATGAAACATCTAAGGATCAGGTTGTATAAAGTGGCCTTACTGCTGAATTATTAGTTTAAATATAGTTCTGAATATTTAAACCTGTAATCTATTACATTTATTATTGGATCATGTATTTGTTTAAATGCAAACATTTTCAAAACTCTGATTCAGTCCAAACCAATTCCCACTCGCTGCCAAAACATAATTTAATGGTGTCATATTAGTCAGGTGTTTGGCATGTTTACTTCACCATAGAGATACAGTATTATTCTAATGAATATCTGCACAGTTATCAGAATCAGAATGCTGGTGTCATAGTTACTGATATGAAAATACATGTATAAGCATTCAGCTGTGCTAGAAAATGCCATTACATGTTTTGCCTGATGTTATGGCTAAATAATGTTACATTTGAGAAATTAAGTAAGGAAAAACAAGATTTATATAACGCAAGTGATTTGCTATAATAGTTTTTCAGATTAAATGTTTTTTCTTCTGGCTGAATATACAGATGGAGCAACCTGCATTTATATAAGGCTCACCATGCCCCACCATGTCTCTCTATTTAACAGATCATTATAAAAAATGTTTCCATGAAAGGTACACTTAGGGGCACATTTACTTAGGGTCGAATATCGAGGGTTAATTAATCCTCGATATTCGACCGTCGAAGTAAAATCCTTCGACTTCGAATATCGAAGTCGAAGGATTTACCGCATTTTAGTACAAGCGAACGATCGAAGGAAACATCATTAAAAATATCAAGTTAAACTATGCCTTTAAATATCCACAAAACAAAAACTGTGGTACCGTGTTAGCCAGTAGCAAAAATAACAAATAAAAAAAAAACAAATACAAAAAGTATTTTGCCCGGTGAAGGGGCCTTGGTGCTCCGAAAGTTTGCAATGTATTTTTATTGTTAGCCAATATAGGCATCACTTCTACAATACTTTTTGTATTTGTTTGTTTTTTTATTTGTTATTTTAAATATCCAGACATATTTTTTACAGTAGTACACTACTTGATAGTAAACATTGTTTTCAGACAGAACTACTAGTTTATGGAGGAATACTGCATCAAATTAAATATCTCCAAATGTAATTTGATCATTATGAACCGCTGCTGCTTATTCTTTGAACACTCAATCCCTACATTTGAATGAATTGCTTTATCATATAATATAAGCATATTTGTATAACAATATTTACAGAAAAAATCCTATTTGGGCAATAAGCAATTAAAAGATTAAAAATCTTCACATTATTTACAGCCTCCCTCCCAAAAGAAAACTATAGGAAAAACATGTCGTTTCTATGTAGGTATAGTAATTACTCATACCCATCTGTTTTAACTGTCTTAACACTTGATCGGGGATTAAGCACACAGCCTTTGCCATTCATAGGCCAAAACCTCAAATTGTGTCAACACTTGTTGTTGTCCAAAGAATGTCTGCCACAAATGCCAAATATTTGGTTGTTAAGTAATACAAACATTTTAGAAAGCTTACAGTAATAATTACCAAGCCAGATAAACTAAAACAAAAATGTTAAGATCAACACATATATATATATATATATATATATATATATATATATATATATATATATATATATATATATATATATATATATATATACATATTCTCCAGTTCAACATATCACAGATAGAATATGTACTGATGCAATTATTTGGCCAGATTGACAAAAGATTGGATCTGTAACAAATCATGGCAGACATGACATATGTGCAGTATGAATGCCAATATAAAGATCAATAAAAAGTCAGTTAAGCCTTATGTGATGTTTTAATATATTTTCTATTGCCCTACACAATCTCCCCATTAGACAATCGTGGTACTTTAGGGGGCAGATTTATTAATGTTTGAGTTGTGTTTTCCACCAAAAATTCAAATTTCCAAGGTTATTTTTGAGTCAAAAATCCAAATTTTTTACAGAAGGTTTTGCCCGAAAACTCAATCAATTCGATCGATTTGAGAGTTTTTTTTTGCTGAAAACTTGATTAATTCGTGGGGTCAGGTTGTTAACCCCAAACTCCCTGACTCAAGTTTATTCCATTCGAGTATTGCAGTAATTTTTGGCCTTTTCTTAATTCAAATCCCCTTTTAAAACATTTGGTAATTGAAGCTCTTAACTCATAATAACGTCACAGATATATTTGAATTTTGCTGTAAACCATTTAGACATAGTTTCAAAAATATCTCCTGTAGTAATATATGGGCATATTTATTTAAGGGCGAAGTGACTAACGCGGACGAAAATTCGCCAGCGTGACGTCATTTCGGTATTTTGCCGATTTACTAATGGTTGCTGGTGTAACTTTGCCAGTGTTCGGCACCCTGGACGCAACTTTGGATTTTAGTGAATTAGCGTTGTCCTGGCGAATCCACGCCTGGCGAAGTGTTGCGCTATGAGCGAAGCCGTCGCTGGCAAATTTTCGGAGGTTAGTGAATTTGCACCATGGTGTTCACGATAGCAAATAGGAATTCTACCAAAATCTCTCCCATACTGACTTTTTAGGCTGAGCCTCTCCAGCCCCAGGGGGATTCTTCCCACAGTTTGGAAAACACTGTTTTAAATATTTATATATTTCTGTCCTCTTGCTTGCTTGCTTTTGTATCCTAGGTGCTGTAATGAGTGAGGACTAAACTTCACTCTAATTCTTAGTATTTTCTCATTTGAATATGCAAAACAAAATTCCTGCAAATTTTCTCAAAGACTTTTATCAAAATAATTATCTGCAAGGAAGTCCCATCATGCAACACTTCTGTCCCTCAGACTTGCTCTGAGATGACTTTTTTTTTTTGCTAAACCAGGCACTCTTTGTTCTGAGGTTACAAAAGAATCTCCTCTTCAATAGTTCTACAATACTAAAGAAGACAAGACTATAGTAACTATAAACTTACCAGACAGATTTGTACATCTCAGGTAATAAGATAATCCCTCTTCCCTTCCTATTGTATATACCATGCTTTGATCAGAAGAACTGTGATTCTTAGTTCATTATTTGTTTTAGCATAGGAATAAATGAGTCCATGTTATGGAACAGAAAACTTTATAATAAACCTGCTCGGCAAGTTAACATTCAGTTTATAAAAGCAATGTGATTGGCACAACAAAGATATGACAACATTTTAAGATTAGAAAGATTAAGATAATAGAGTAAGCTAAATAACTCCTACTTTATCCTTAGAAATACTTGATACCAGTTATACTTGTGCGTGCAGGCAGGTTTCTGTCTTCCCTGCTTTGGTTTTCACATATTTTGCAAGTAAGAGGCTTAAATTGTCTTTCTACTAATGTAGGGTGTGGGATTCTCTTAAAAGAAGATGGAACTGGAATGTAATAATGTCTGAGGCAACTATAATAGTTCATAGTACTTAGAGGTAGATGGATGCAAGAGCTTCCTGCACATTAATCGTATTCAGAGAGAGAAAAGTACACAGAAATATACTTGTATGTATAAAGACAGGGACAGATTTAAAGCTTATTGGGCTGCCCAACAAAATCACCCAATATGCATTAAAATAGCAACCATGAGCCAGCAGCCCTACCAGCCTCCTAGAAGTCAGCCTACAATCCTATGTTTACATGCTGTTAGACTTGTATACACCAAGGGGCTGATTAAATCAAATGAAAATATGAAAATAAATCGGACCAAACTCCCTTCCACGGGTTCCATTGAACTCATTTATCAATAATTCTTCTTGAAAAAATCTGAGCGACAAAACATCACTACAAAATTGAGCATCAATTTGCATTGTACGATTGATGCTCCAAAACCTTAATTTTATCACATTTTTGCTGTGCAAACTCCAATATTACGGACTATCCAGAGCAGATCACAATGTCAAGAATCAACTTCAGGGACATCTGCCATTGACTTCTACATGACCTCGACTGGTTTGAGATGGAGTATTTTCGGGGGTTTGGATTTTTTTTTTTTTTAAAGATTAATTTTTATTGAATTTTACAACTTAAAGAAGATAGAGGGAAGAGAAGCTAGATAGAAAAGGAAAAGAAGGAGGAAGGGGGGGAAGTATGGCTGTAAATTGATGTTCACTGGTTAGTTGATGTGGCTGGCGACTCGAGCCAAGGTTTCCATATACTTTCAAATTTCTTTGGGCATCCTCGGGCTAAATACGTGAGTTTGTACAGTTCCAATTGCGAATTGATTAGTCCAATCCATCTGCTCAATGTCGGTGGGGGGTTTGGATTTTTAGCAGCTTTGGGGTATGATAAATCTCTAAAATATTAGGTTTTTTTCCCATTGAAAAATTTAAGTTTTTCCCCTAAAAAACTAAAGCATAAAAAATCGAGGTTTAATAAAAGGCTCCTGTTTTGGGTAGTTGAAAATATATTATGGGGAGGAACTTACAGTTTAATTTTAGCCGAAGGCTTTTGCTACTCTTGTTTTCTCAGATGCAGCATTTGTATAAATGATACAGTATTTGGTATACCAAGTGAATGTTCCGTCATTCAATGTGTAAAAAATCTTTTGCAGGCATGACAAATCCCCTCCTAAAACAAATCAAATAACTTGAGGCAAAATGATATTTAATTATTACCTGGGAATAGTTGCTGCCTGATCCTTAGGGATTGCTGCAAATATTTTGTTACCTAGTGAAAAATTCCTACAGCAGCATAGATCAGCTGCTACTTTATGCAGTGTTTCACACGCGTAAAATGTTTTAATAGAGCCATTATATTTTGTCTTGTAAAACTGCATACCTGTACAGTCTTTCCAAGGTAAAGCACTGGGAATCATTTATGAACAACAAAAGAACTCTAGGGGGCACATTTACTAAGGGTCGAATATCGAGGGTTAATTAACCCTCGATATTCGACCAGGAACTAAAATCGTTCGACTTCGAATATCGAAGTCGAACGATTTAGCGCTAATACTTCGATCGAACGATTCGAAGGATTTTAATTCATCGATCGAACGAATATCCTTCGATCCAAAAAACATAGGCAAGCCTATGGGGACCTTCCCCATAGGCTAACATTGAGTTCGGTAGCTTTTAGCTGCCGAACTAGGGGGTCGAAGTTTTTCTTAAAGAGACAGTACTTCGATTATCGAACGATTGAATAGTCGAACGATTTTTAGTTCGAATCGTTCGATTCGAAGTCGTAGTCGAAGGTCGAACTAGCCCATTCGATGGTCGAAGTAGCCAAAAAAACACTTCGAAATTCAAAGTTTTTTTTATTCGAATCCTTCACTCGAGCTTTGTAAATGTGCCCCTAGATGTAAGCAGCTCCCAAATAATTTAAGTGCACCCTGGTGACATACAGTAGGTGCAACATACATAAACATCCATTGAATATTAAATGGTGGCATCATCTGTAGAGGGCTCCTGATACGTAATGCAAGGTGTTGAGGTCTTTACTGATGCAAAGTTCTCCTAAGATCTCTCCCATGAAATTATCAACTGGAATACAGTGGGCATCTCATTGTGTCAACACTGAAGCCACTTCCAGTTACACAAACATCTCCCAATAAGGTCCTACCTCCCTTAGCACATGCTAAATAAATGATACCCAGGATATCTGCAAATGTTTATATGAATAATACCAAATGTTCTTTCAGCTAGAAGCATATTGTACTTTTAGATCTATTTTCACATTAAGCAAAATGATGAGGCAACCAATAGTTCTTTACAAATTTTCCAACATCATTTGTATAGAACTCACAGGCGCATTGTGATTACTGACATGCCACAGAATGGAGTAATCAAAATGCAGCATATATATTTATTAGAGACCTATTGTTTGCTTAAAAAAATGGGTGAAACGTAAACTGAGTTGTGTATTAGTCACATAGTGAAATGTAGAAAAAGCTGCCAAAATGAAAATGTGAAAGCCAAAACAGCAAACTCGGATTTGCTGGATTAAAAAGGTTTTATTTGTTCTGTTTCTATAGATTTTAGTTGCTATGATAACCTGGCTGAATTTCAAAACCCATCTGCGAATGTTAAAATCAGATTCAAATAATAAATAGTTACAAACAGAAGAATGTACGTGTACGTGTGTATGCATGGACGCACTGTAATACACATCCTGGAAGGAAAAACACATTGCAAATAAAATCACAGTGTCACAACAAGCAGCTTTTGCTTCTAAACTGTAAGGTTAATTACTATTACTGAACAGAATCCTTGACCATGACCTTGTTGCTCATAATTCTGTTGGTGAAAGACAGCCAACACCAGCCAAGATCATTGTGGCTTGCTGAAAGAGAACTCAAAGCAGCACCATTTTTAACTTTGTGAATGTGCCATCCAAATAGTATGCTATCTGTCTGTCTCTCTCACTAATATATATTTGCACTATATTAAAGTACAATGGAAGTGCAAGTGATCTGGCCAAATGTACCACCTATGAGTACCATGACAATATTTTACAATTATGATATTATTATACTAATACCTTACTTATTATAGTACACATTAGTGATTATCACTGTTTATAATGATATAATACACAAGAGCAACGAATATCCTGTAAATGATATCCTTATAAAAGCAGCTTAGTGATGTCATCAGATATAATCGGAGCTTAGTGATGTCATTTCTGTCACATGACTCACTGAAACTTGTGTATTATAATAAATAAAGTCCCCCCTGTTGCAAAATATGAGGATATTAGAAGTCACCTCTGAGTTCCATGACCTTCGGCCTTGTGCTTTTATATGGTCACGGAACTCCTCTGTACTTTATTCACTGTATAATTTACTTTATTCACTGTATAATTTACAGGCTCTTGTGTATTATATAGTGCAGGGATCCCCAACCTTTAGAACCCGTGAGCAACATTCAGAATTAAAAGGAGTTGGGGAGCAACACTAGCTTGAAAAATGTTCCTGGGCTGCCAAATAAGGGCTGTCATAGGCTATTTAGTAGCCCCTAAGTGGATTGGCAGCCTACATTGAGGCTCTGTTTGGCAGTGCACCTGGTTTTTATGGAGCCAAAACTTGTCTCCAAGCCTGGAATCCAAAAATAAGCCCCTGCTTTGAGGCCACTGGGAGCAACATCCAAGGGGTTGGAGAGCAACATGTTGCTCACGAGCTACTGGTTGGGGATCCCTGATATAGTGAATAAAGTACCTCTATTGTAAAATATAAGGATATTATAAGTCACGAGGAGTTCCATGACCATATAAAATCACGAGGACAAAGGCAGAGTTCTTTTATACAGGTCATGGAACTTTGATGTTCTGCTAATATCCTCATATTTTCCAACAAGGGGTACTTTATTTAGTATTTAAGTCATGTGACAAAAATGACATCACTACTCACCATTTATAACTGATGACATCACTAGTCACCGTTTATAAGGATATAATTTAAAAGATATTTATGACTTTTGTGTATTATAAATTTATAAACAGACACAGCAACTTGCCTAGGTGCAGATTAATTTGGTATAACAACAAGTCTCTGCACTCAACAGACCCCATTAGAAAAGTTTTAATGAAAAAAAACGTTTTTTTAAGTTACATTAGGACACAATCAAGTAACCTTTCTCGGGAATAACAAATAGAGCAGAGAATTGCACAAACCCTGAAATAGCCAAATGAAAAAGGCAACACACATGAGTCAGTTGCCATGGAAGCTCTGAAGTGATTGTGGGAATGCTAAATAAATTCAAAAAGTACACTGAATGTGAAGGAGTAGTACTGGATAACAAACCAAAAGTGAACTGTTAAAAACAAAACCAGAACAAATATGGTTGCCAGTATTTCTTGGTGTGTAGTGGATTAAATTGCCTATTCTATGGGTATTTTATGATTTGTGTGCCCTCCGATGCAAGCATTTGCTCTTTGCCATTTTCAGCATTAATTTTGCTTTAAAATGGATTGTGCAATCTATTCCACATTCCACTTTATTTGTATTTTAAAATGTACACATAGCTTTTTCTTATTTAAGTTGCCTTTGCAACTGGTTTAAATTTGTGGTGAGATAAGTATTTTGGGGTTTGTGCAACTCACTGCTCTGTTTGTTATTCCTCAGAAAACATTTTTTTTCATTAAACTGGATACATTTTATAAAGGGCCTGCTAAGTCAAGTATCTTTTTTCATTTTAGATTGTTTACTGGAACCTAAGTAAATTGTTGTACCAGGTTAGCCCTAGATTAACACTGGAAAATATAAGGGAACATGTACATCCGTAAGTGTAGTTAGGGTCCCTATGATTTCTCTGCACTCAGTTGCGCGTCAAAATACGCTCCTCGCATTTCTGTATAGTTGCTTTTAGGCCCACATGTTACTCACATGCTGAACACCGGAAATGGTGACAGCAAACGCAAGTAAGTAGACCAGGCAGACTTTGAAAACATTTAGCTCAAATGAACCTCATTTGCGAGGAAGCACACAAACAATTGTGTTGCGCCAAGCAAATTCCCTTTTTGGGACCACAATGATGCTGGAATTCTGGGAAAAAATGCTCATAATTGCACTTTGCTCGCTGCACTTGCAGATGTACATGTGCCCTATAGAATACCTTCTACTGGCTAATTGTGGATTATAAAATGTAAGCTTCCAGGACAACTTAGGTGCTTGCTTCAGGCACACCACAAAGATCCCATTTACACAGTGTTCCTGTGGTGAAATATTTCAGTCTTTACAGTCTATGTAAATATTGTGGGTTAATGTATGTGCTAATTAGCGCTGTACTGATGTCACAGATACAGGACAATTATATTATTTTGCTACAGTTGTGATACAGATACAGTATAGAAGATTTGTGAAAAAAAAGAAATTAGCAATGAAAGAGTATTAAGCACCACAGACATTACAAGAATATAGTGAGTTTATATATATATATATGCTGTGAGAGGCCTAGTATACCAATATTCTATATGCTTCCTAAAGTGGCCAACCATTATTGCAGGGATATGTACTGTAGATGCATTATTTCAGAAACTTCAATTATATGTTATGAATAGGGAGGATATAATTAATTAGGTACATAAGGACAGGGTTGTAACTACAGAGGAAGCAGACCCTGTGGCTGCATGGGTGGCCAGGAGGTATAGGGCACCATGAAGTCCAATAAAGAACAATTTCATCATATATTGGTAAAACATGACAATCTCTGGATGTGTTGGGGGCCCTAAAATGTATTTGCTATGGGGCTCAGTAATATCTACTTACACCATTTCATAAGGATATGGTATGAGATGAAGATTTTTTGTGGGTAACACTAGATGTTGCAGCCTTGTACTAATCAATTCAGCACCATTTGGGGATACATGCACTGTTTTTGGTTGAAGTATATTGGCTTATATTCCAGTCAACAAAAGGAGTTTATTTTGGAATTAGTGAAATGGGGCAGTATCCATGGTGCAAACATAGTAGTCTCAAATTGAACTAACATTTTTCTCTTGGAAAGTAAACAAACAAGAATAAATTACCATGTAAATGGTCCTTTACAAAATAGAACTTTTATAATGACTTTCTTATCTGTTACCTTAAACAGATCCCATGGATAAGTCAAAAGGCTATTAGAAGGATATCCTGTCGATGGATGAGACCAAAATAAAACTTTTTGGCTTGAATGAAATGTCTTCTATTTGATGAAAGGCTAACACTGCATTCCAGCATAAGAACCTTATTCTATATGTGAACTTGGTGGTGACAGAAACATGTTTTGGGCCTGTTTTGCTGCTTCTGGACCAGGATGGCTTTCCAACATTGATGGAACTATAAATTCAAAATCCTACCAGCAAATTTTACAGCAAGATGTCAGGTATTTGTTAGAGAACTGAATCTAAAGACAAAGTGAGTCAAGACAAGCACCCTAAACACAAGTCAGTTTAACAAAGAATGGTTAAAGCAGAAGCATGTTATGTTTTGTAGTGGCCAGTTCTAAGTCTTGACCTCAATGCTATAGAAATGTAGGAGCTGAAAAGACAGTTCATGCGAGGAAGCCCATGAACATCCATGGCAAGACTATTAACCATGTAAATGTGTTACACTTCCTGGAGAATATCTTTGATCAGTCCCTATCCTTGTCAAATCATATTAAAGGGGTGGTTTACCTTTAAGGTAACTTTTATTATGTTATAGAACCAATTCTAAGCAACTTTTCAATAGGTTTAAATTATTTATTTTTTTATGTTTTTATAGTTATTTGTGTTTTTCTCTTTGCAGCTTTCAAATGGCCGTCGCTGACTCCCTTTTTATGAACAAATGCTCTGTAAGGCTACTAATGTATTGTTATTGTTTCTTTTTATTTCTGATCCTTCTATTCAGACCCTCTCCTATTCATATTGCAGTCGCTTATTCAAACCATTGCATGGTTGCTAGGATAATTTGGACCCTAGTTACCCTAGATTGCTAAAGATTCAAATTGAAGAGCTGCTGAATAAAAAGCTAAATAATTAAAAAAAACACAAATAATAAAAAATGAAAATAAATTTCAAATTGTCTCAATATCACTCTCTGCATCATACTAAAAGTCTCAAAGGCCCATGTAATGCCACTGTCACTTCCTTCGCAATATTGCCAAGATATGCCCCTTTCTTTCCCAAGTATCTGCTAATTGGTATTCCAAACTCCCACCTCTTTCCCCTGCAATCAATCTTAAAGGAGAAGGAAAGGTTAACACTAAGTAAGCCTTATCAGAAAGGTCCACCTAAATATACCAGTAAACCCCCAAAGTAATGTTGCTCTGAGTCCCCTGTCAAAGGAAACAGCACATTTCTTTCCTTCTATTGTGTACTCATGGGCTTCTGTATCAGACTTCCTGCCTTCAGCTTAAACCTCATTGCCCTGGGCAAGAGCATGCTCAGTTTGCTCCTCTCCCCCCCCCCTCCCGTCTCTACTGTAATCTGAGCCCAGAGCAGAGAGAGACTCAGGCAGGAAGTGATGTCACACCACATTAATACTGCAGCTCCTATACTAAACAAACAGAGAGTTTCTAGAGCTTTTTACTCAGGTATGGTAAAACATTCTACAGAATAAATATAGTGTTATAGCTTGCACTATTGCAGCTAATCTATTGGCAATAAAATGCCTCCATAGCTTTCCTTCTCCTTTAAACTGTGCTGCTAAAAGCCTCCTGCTCTCTCCTGAGGGCCAACTTGTTAGGCAACAGATACATACACAATCCTTCTGCTCCTTGCTATATCTCTTCACTTGTCTTCCTGTATGCTCCTGGCATTCTCCATTCACAGAGTACAATACAGTATCTCTTGTATAAAATGCCTTAAACAGTTTTGCCTTGCTGCTTCTTACCACTGGACCATCTCTGAATTGTTCTGCAGGGAACACTCTCTCAATATCCTAAAAAAAGAAACTCATACTACCTTTTAGATCACGATACCTTTCTATAGTCTAATCAAATCCTGGCACTTATGAACCTATGCCCAAATATTTTTGCTCTCCAATTTGTATCTGTATGTTATCTACCCACTTAGACTGTAAGCTCAATGGGACAGGGGCCACCTTCCTACTGTGTCTCTAACCACAGGGCACATCATCTCTATATGTTTATACTTATTTTATTATAACGAATGTCCTCCCTATGTACTTTTTTGTATTGTAAAATTGTACAGTGCTGCTTATCCATGTAGCACTTTAAATATACTGTAAAGCTATATATACATCCCTTACTTGAAGCTGTTCTATAAGGAGATATGGTCTAAAGTTCCTGCAAGCCATTTCCTGATATTTACTTGCAGACAGTGTTTTCATAACTTGTGAGTGATTTTGTAGTATCTGTGCTGCATATGTGTCTGGTATGTCTTTTGTCCAGTTAATGAGTGTCTTGTTCAGGTGTTCTGTAGATATGTTTGTTCTAATTATTTTGTAGATCGGTGAGGTTGTTTTCAATGTACAGTTAGGCCATAACCAATTGATACAGATGTTGTTGTCTAAGTTCATCAACTATTGTAGTGTTTGTGCAGTGAAGTGTGTTATCTGTAAAGGCAGTAGAGAGTGGAGTGTGTGGCTAGGAAAGGGTATTTAGTAAGATGTTCGCTGCAAGATAACAAAGTTTGATAATGTCCTTGATAGAATGCAAGGTCTGTTTTTGCCAGTGGTAGAGAGTTTTTATTTTTAATTCATATTGGAAAGTTTGTATTGCCTAGCCAGGTTAGGTTAATGGATATATATTTCCTTACTGTATGCCAGGCTTTATAAGTATTTGCAAAAAGTGGATGCATCTATCATTGTTTTAGGTATATTTTATTTCCTTAGGCGAATTAAGTAAAACATTTAAGAGATAGGCCTTCTGTGAAGCATTGGTTTAGTTCTACCATCATAAATATGTCTCTATTGAAGAGCCAATCTCTCCCGTGCCTTAGTAGTGTGGCTTCATTATATTCTTTTATGTTTGGGAAATTAATTTCACCATTTTGATTTTAATTGCTGAAATTTAAACAAACTAATTTGTGGTCTCTTCTTCTCCCATATGAATGTTCTTTGGAGTTTTTGTAAGCGATTATAGTCTGGAGTAGTTATCATGTAAGGTGGCATCTGGGTTTTATATAATAACTGTGGGAATTTGAACATTTTAACAAAATGTATTCGGCCTAAAAAGGACAGTGATGTGATGCATATTTTGTTGTATTGCATCTATTGTTCTACGTATATTTAAGGAATGTATATCTTTACGGTGTTTTGGCAATTTAATTCCCAGATATGTTATGTGGTTTTTTGCTTTAGTGAAGGGGAATGTTGGGGCCATGTACTGGTGTCTTGGGGTGGAAGTTACTGGAAAGACCAGCTGCAGTGTGGGCTGGTGGCTACACAACAGTGTGGGATAAGCTGCGGCGTTCCCACCCTTTGGACTGTGATTCCCCAGAGCTGCACCCCGTGATATGTTCCCTGACTGTTGAACTATAACCCTGTTATCCACCCACAGGAGTGCAGCTGGAATACTCTCTCGCTGTATTGCCTGAAAGCTGCAGGTGAATCATATAAGGGACTCTACGTAGAGAGACTATAAAGTAATTACAGGGGAAGTTACCTCCATACTCTGCTTGTGGTCTAAAGAGGACTGGTGGCCCAGGTTTACTAAATAACTGTTATTTGTATATGAGACTTTTGCCTGGGGCCAGGTGCTGCTCAAACGGGCTAGGCCACAAATCCAAACTAAGTTGCGCTGCTGTTGAGCACTTGTTTCCTACCAGATACATAAAGGGATTGCTTGCCATTAACGTTTGGTTGTTGTTACCTGCCTGTGTGCTTCTTATGTGCTCATAAACCAGTCCTGTGCTCTATGACAACACAGCGTGCGTTATATCTTAATATATTTTTTGGATAAAGGTTATCTCATCCTGCTGTATATTGTAAGACAAGTGCTCATCTGTTTTTGCCTTAAAGGAATCATGTAAAAGTTGAAATGTTAGAAATAAAATTAATATATTCAAAAATCTACCCTAATTAAAAGATTATACATTTTCTAGACTTTTTAATTCTGTAGACAATATAACGTCTACTGCTACTTCATAGAAAAACGCTGCAAATTATTATTTTTTTTTTCATCAAATTGTGATTTACAAGTTCATTTTGCTCTTTGGTTTTCTGGGTATTCTATTATTTTCTTTTTAAAACATTCTTAATATATAAGGGAATTGTTGTTGTCTTGAGTAGCTTCTAGGTGATTCACCCCCTCAAGGTAATATGCATAAAAAATAATGCATTCAAACTTGGCTAGACAACTTGGTGCCAATATTAAACAATATAATTAAAAAGGACTTCAGTGCCACAAAGCGTATCTCAAAAGAAAGTATTTGTCCCCTAGGCAATATGAAGGAAGTAGAGAACCTGATTACAGCAATGCTATACCCTCTAAAAGAAGGGTATATTTCATACTTTATTGCTCCTGCTCATATTGGCACAGAACACAGGTGTATAATATATGTTGGGGGGAACAAAAGCAACAAGTGCACACAAGCAGTAGCAAATCAAGTCTGAAAGGCTGCACTTAAAAATGTTAAGCAGTGTATACGAGTTACTCAAATATTTGTTCCTAAACTTGGATCCATTCTACATTCACTTTAGAAAACATAGAAGCAGATATAAAAAGGTTTGGTTATGGTTATACTGCATATTTGTTTTCCCTCATTAAAAGCCTTATGCCGAATGACGTGCAGAATGAAAATGTAACGGAACAGGCAACTTAAGAACTTCTTTTCTTATAGTGGATTTGTGTGCTTTGAGGTTTCTTGTGATAGAGTCTGTTGCCCCCCCCAACTCCAAAAGAGGGAGGAATTTTGGATTCATACCCTACAGACATTGTATCTTACGGGGCCCAATAGGGAATATGATCTGTATGCTTTTATATAAATACTGAATACTGGGGATGGTGTTTGGGACATTGTTTGCTTTAACACACAGAATAGCTAAGTGCTGTTTAAAAATGTTTGTTATATGTTGTATGCTGTAATATGACATATGATGTAAAAATTGGGTTTCACTTGCTATATTGGAAAACTTTAATTACTGAGTCTTATGTTGAACCTCGTTAAGCATATTTCACATGTCAGGTGTGTTAATCAGTAACCCATAAATAGGATGTGATGTCAATGTGATGTGTAATGCTTTAGAGAGAAGCGTGAGCTTCGAAACACTGCAAGTTTCTATGATAATTTTTTCACCCAATTTTGAACTGGACTTTTTTGTTCAAAATATATATATATATATATATATATATATATATATATATATATATATATATATATATATATATATATATATATTAGCAGCAATAGACCAATAATTCAGCAATCTCGGGACTTGCTTACAAAAATGTAAAAATCCCTTTTTTTTGTGCAAAATCAACGTTTCAGTCACATATTCAGACCTTTATCTTGAGTTGTGTTTTCTACGAAAAAGTGGAGTTCGAGCAATTCGACCATCGAATCCGAATAATTTGTACAATTTGGCTTTTCATTTGATTTTATTAAGGTTTTTCCCGGTCCTACTTTTTCAAGTTTATTTTATTGATAAATAAGATAAAATCGTGGAAGGGAGTTTGGTCAAGCATGGTTTAATAAAAATATGAGATAAATTTGTTTTAGTAAATAATCCTTTTAAGGTATGGAGATCCAAATTACAGGAAGATCCCTTATTCAGAAAACCCCAGTTGCTGAGCATTCGGGATGACAGTTCCCATACCTGTATTTGGAAGGTTGTTATAGAAGTTTTCATTTGATTAAAAGAATGAGAAATTGCACATTTTATTCTTAGTTAAAAATTTTAAAACAAGTTTACATACACTTTTTTTGCAAGAAAACAATTTTCTTAGTAAAAAGTTTTATCACATACACTTAGGGGCACATTTATCAAGGGTCAAACTTCGAGGGTTAATAAACCCTCAAATTCGATCGTCGAATTTAAATCCTTCCAATTCGAATATCGAATTGGAAGGATTTAGCGCAAATCCTTCGGTCGATCGATCAAAGTAAAAATCGTTCGATCGAACGATTTTAACAGATCGATCGAAGGATTTTTCTTCGATCAAAAAAATGTAAGAAAATTGCTGGGGAAGGTCCCCATAGGCTAACATTGTACCTCGGTAGGTTTAAAGTGGCGAAGTATGAAGTCGAAGTATTTTTTAAAGAGACAGTACTTCGACTATCGAATGGTCGAACGATTTTTACTTCGAATCATTCGATTCGATCAGATTCGATCGAATTTGACCCATTCGATGGTCGAAGTACCCAAAAAAATACTTCGAAATTCAAATTTTTTATCATTCGAATTCTTCACTCGAGGTTAGTAAATGTGCCCCTTAGTTTAGACAGCTACACAACTGTTCAATCTTTTTTCCAGAGGCGGGTAAGCTGTTAAATGCTTTTATAGTTTTGAAAAAGTTCTATTAAAAAACCTTCGAGTATTAAAAAACATCCACTCTGCCATGATCAGATTTCTGCCTACTTACCACAGACCACTTGCTATTGACATCAGTGGAAAGCACAATGAACCCACTGACATGCACCTGCACACATTTTAGAGAAATATTCACAGGTCAACTGAGTTGACTAAAAATGTTTGAAAGAGGCCCCACAGTGACTTTTGCTTAATTCTAAGAAACCTAAGGTTAAGAAACTAGGGCATTCCACACTGCTTTAACTTAATTATCGATATTGACTTTGACAGATTTGAACTTATAATGCCCTATATTTGCTCAGGGGTGTTCTGGGATGGTAATGTTTCTCTTTTTATATTTACTCTCATAGTTTGCATCTGCAGTACCAGAGACGAACATATTCTCATATAAAGCTTGACACTAGATCAACAGCTCAACAACTTGCACTGTGTTTTGGTGCCACCTGCTGTTTGATGAAACCAAGCCTGATACTTTTTTTGAGTTTTTTTGTAAGAAAGCAGAACTGTATTTTATCTTATAGATTTAAAAATATATAAATGTACATGTGCAAATGTACAATAAAATTAAATACATGTATTTTTCTCCCTGATGTTACAGCGATTAAGTATACATTGATTATCTACAACTTACTTGCTCACTTACTTTTGTGTTCTGTATACAGAAGGATTGGGTCTTTAAGAAAAGGTACAATTTAAAATATAATCAATTAATTCTTAAACTCACTTATTTTCATAGTTATCCGTAGGTAAACTGTGAACGTTCTTAGGTATCAAAATGGTACAATTCAAAAATGCCTTGGTGGTGCATTTGTTTCTGTTAAAGGAGCAGTATCACTTTTTTTTCTTAAAAACAGATATAGGTTGCTTCCTACTGTTTGCAATAATAAGCATATTTTTCATGTTAGATATTTCATTCAAAAACATTCAATACATCAGTGTATTTTCTGTTGTTCTGTTGTGGGTGGTGGCAATTGTTCTATTGTGTTTGTGAAAAGGGACTATGTTGGAGAGAGATGAAAAGCAGAATACAAGTTAATTATTTTAAAACCAACTAATTTCTTTAACTAACCAGCTCCCAGGAACCCTCAAATGAATCAGCTAGACAACCTTTATGACATTTGGCACTTTCTAGTGATATTTGCAAACAAGCAATACTTGCTAGAAATGCATGGTAGCCTCCCTTTGGAGCTGGAATATTTTGTCTATATATAGGGGTAATTTAATTAAAGGTCTAATGATTGCCCACATCTTGTAACCCATAGCAACTAATCAGATGATTATTTTCAAACAACTAACCAGTAAATATTACCTACTGATTGATTGCTATGGGGTACTATACAAGTAGTAAGCTTAACACCATTTATTACATTATCTAAACATCTTCTGTGCTACTACTGACTTTTTTTTCTGGCACATTTGAGAACAAAAGGTTTTATAGAGAAGGAAAATAATGTGGATGCATTGCCGGTTACAAAGTTACACACAATCATTTTTAGTGGAGAAAAAAAGGTGATCTTCCAAAAAGAAATAATATTTTTTTTTCACGGACATGATTTCACAATAAGGAGGAGAGTACCATGCTATTGCTAAGAACACACTGTGGGTAAAAGACTCCACCTTTCGGGAATCAATGCACCAAGCGTTAACTGCAGTGAGGCTTTGCATTTGAGCGCCTATCGTTTGATATTTGATTTCACAGACTGAAAGGAAACCTTGATACTTGTGCAACTCATACTTCAATACAACTAGTGATGAGCGAAATGTTTCTCCAAATTTTGCTGCAAAAATGACGCCCATACGTGCATCAAAAAAATGTTGTCGCCCATAGACTTTTCGCAGTTTCGCAGATTGGGTCAGATTCGCCCATCACTAAATACAACCCACCCCTCACTCCATTGTGAGATGGGAATTCTGGCAATTGAAGTTCCTCTAGCTTCCATAGTGGGTGGTACACCGATTCTCTGGACGTCAAATACCAGAATCCATCACTTCAAAATGGAACAGGGTGAGGGAGGGGTGGGATCATTCTGTGAGCCTATCAAGGGATGAGGAACTTGTCCTAGTGAGCACACAATTAAAGGAAAACTATACCCCCCAAACAATGTAGGTCTCTATAAAAAGATATTGCATAAAACAGCTCATATGTAAAACCCTGCTTCATGTAAATAAACCATTTTCATAATAATATACTTTTCTAGTAGTATGTGCCATTGGGTAATCATAAATAGAAAATTGCCATTTTAAAAAATAAGGGCCGCCCCCTGGGATCGTAGGATTCACTGTACTCACAAACATACCAACAAACCATACATGTTAGGTCACATGAGCCAATTAACAGACAGAGTTGTGTCTTTTGCTTCCACACTTCTTCCTGTTACAGTTAGAGCTGCAGTATTTCTGGTCAGGTGATCTCTGAGGCAGCACACAGACCATCATGAAATGGTGGCTCAAGGCAAGAGATGTAAAAGGGCAATATTTACTTAAATATATATTCCAGTTTGGTAAGATTCTTAAATATGCCACTTAATATGATATGAACTTCATTTTGGGGGTATAGTTTTCCTTTAAGCTATTCCTTTCAGTGTGTGGCATTATGTAGATCTGTGTAAAAAAATTTTTTAAACCTAAGCAATTGAGGAAAAGGGCATGGAGAGCGTCTGTCGGCAGTTTTATAGTCATGAACAGACTTGAGATGATTTTTATATTCATTTAATCATTGTTTTTCTGTTCTGATGTTACAGTCAGTATTCAGATATCTGAAGTGCAATCTGCATGACTCCCTGATTCGTTGATTAAACCCCAAATGTTTCCAATCAGAAAGACGTTTCGCATCTTCTTAGGAAACAAACCTCATTGACTAAGAAATAGATTGCCAACATGGCTGCCAAGGTCTGAAATCCTGCCTGAGTACTTCTTTACTATCCAGCATAAACTGCTTAGATCGGTTGCCAGATTTTTATTCTCCCTTGGCAAACTGTAACTACTAGTGGTTCACTCTACAAAGGGGGCAGCGATAATATTTTATGTAATCCAACATGCACCGCAAGCAGCAAACATATTTATTATTCATTTGTAATACTCAGCATAACAAATATAAGTGGAAATGTAAAATACATTTTGTAATGAAATGTGCTTGGAAAATGGAACATCTCTCTGTTGTACAGATAAGTTTCAGTTCTTTTCAGTTGATTATTTATAGTGTCTGTAGCTATGTACTGCGTTGTGAGCAAAGTGCAGGGAGAGATACTACCTGTGACACAGATTTCCGCCCACACATTAGGTGTGTACCAGAAAAGAAAACAAAAATGCTTGCAACATGACAAAGTAGCTGCTTGCGTGCAAGATACAGAGTCGTAAACAGATGTGGGCAAATGTTAAAATGTCACATTTCGGACTTGCTGGGGTTTCCCTTCACGTCTGCCCATTTCTATGGTTACTGCCACTACAACCTGAAAACAGTCACCTCCGTTTTGTCCATTCCACCAGGCCTCCCACAGTGGGGATTCTTGTTTATAGTTTGGTTACCACGGAAGCTGTTTTTGATCTGTTTTGCATAGGTTCTGCCATTTACTTTCCCTGCAGAGAGATTATCAGATAGAGATTTAACAAACTCTCTGAATAGAGAATTCAAAGCAGGATTTGTCATATATCAATATAAATGAATTGTGGTTCCTTCAAAGGGAAAACGTACTTTGTTTATTTTCATTGTATTTTCCTTTAACTACTTGTTCCTGATATGTACTGTATGATACTTCTTATACATAAGTAGGGACTGCTTGCATCAGTGGAAGTTTCAGACTACTGGAAAATGGCACCTCTATTTGTTATAATTTATTCACTTTTTTAATTTGTAGCCATAGAATATACCTGATACAAGGAATATGGGGGCAAATATGGTGAAAATACAGCTTACCTTATTTTGCCAAAGGGAAATACCACAATTGGGAGCATACTTATGAAAGGGTCAAAAGAGAGCAAATTCTATTTTTACCCCCTTTATACACATGTCCCTAAAAATAAAACTGACTAAAGGAGTTCCACCTGGCAAGCTCTATATTTACTTTTTAATAAATGTAACACTTTAACCTGTTTGTTATGCCATTAAATGATTTCTGGACTTCTGTAACATATTTTAATATGCAGGATTGCACACCAGTAAATATGTAATATATATTTAAGGGTAAATTAAGATAAACGGCATTTATCAATATGACATATTAACGGTCATTTACGAACATAGTGCAGTGTGCAAAGTGCAATTTTCAGACTTAATTCATATTAAAACCAGAATGCAGCATTTTCCCTCAAAATTCCAGCATAATAAGGTCCAAGCTCTGAGTTAAATCTGTAATTATTACATTATATTGTTCTTTTAGACTGGGTAGAAACTCTGACAAATAAAGAAAAAATACAAAAACATACTTTGACACCTGGCTAACCTACATAAACACACCACCTACAACCAGACTATTAACCATACAAATGTTTCAACATACCACATGGTATGAAACAGAACTAATAAGAGGCACTGTCCGGGAAGCAGAACAACTACTTATGAGGGCAGAAAATCTGCAAAACTAACTACATTGGAAGTCCCCCAGGAGTCACAGCCTCAACAGACTGCTAACAAGTCACTGAATACAACAATAAAGGTACTAGTACCTACACTAAGCGAATTGATAAAGTTGTTTATACTTTCAAACAAGATAGAGGTAAACTTGAAATGTTCTGATGGTCACTTTGACAAGACGTAGAAATGTTAATTCTTACTTGACTTCATATAATTTGACATGTACTTGATAATTGTTTATTTTATTTGTTATATGTAATTATATTTGTAAAGTAAAGGACAATAAAAACATTATGGAAAAAATATGTAATTGCTCCTGAAATGAACACAATAGAATGTGATTTTTTCTGTGTATCTGGTGCAAGTTTCACCTAACATTTTGCATCTTCTTGCGCCTTTTGACACAAAACGCTGTGGGAACTCGTGCATTACCGCTGTCTTTGGGGTAGCAGCAGCTCCAGGATTCCTGAGCAACAGTACATGCACTTGAGTACAATTCAGCAGTAGAGATGTCGCGAACTGTTCGCCGGCGAACTTGTTCGCGCGAACATCGGGTGTTCGCGCTCGCCGGAAGTTCGCGAACGTCGCGCGACGTTCGCCATTTTGGGTTCGCCATTGTTGGCGCTTTTTTTTGCCCTCTCACCCCAGACCAGCAGGTACATGGCAGCCAATCAGGAAGCTCTCCCCTGGACCACTCCCCTTCCCTATAAAAACCGAAGCCCTGCAGCGTTTTTTCACTCTGCCTGTGTGTGCTGAAGAGATAGTGTAGGGAGAGAGCTGCTGCCTGTTAGTGATTTCAGGGACAGTTGAAAGTTTGCTGGCTAGTAATCGTTTTGATACTGCTCTGTTATTGGAGGGACAGAAGTCTGCAGGGGTTTGAGGGACATTTTAGCTTAGGTAGCTTTGCTGGCTAGTAATCTACCTTCTACTGCAGTGCTCTGTATGTAGCTGCAGTGGGCAGCTGTCCTGCTTCTGATCTCATCTGCTGACTGCTGCAATAACAGTAGTCCTTGTAAGGACTGCTTTTATTTATTTTTTTGTTGTTTTACTACTACTACTACTACTACTACTATAAGAGCCCAGTGCTATTAGTCTAGCAGTGTTGGGGAGTGGGACTGGTGTGCTAATCTGCTGCTCCTAGTAGTTCAGCAGCACCAACTTTAATTTTTTTTTTTTAATATTAATTTTTTTTTATTTTACTTTTTTTTATTTTACTACCGCTGTAGTAGTGTATAAGTTGACCTTTTAGGCATTATTTGCCCTGTAGGCATTATTTGCACACTGTTTTCTTCAACCCGCCATCTAGCTGTGTGACCTTGTTCACATTCTGTCTAAATATCCATAATATTACCGTCTCCAGAAAAAACACCGGAGTGACTTTTTTCAAGCAGCATTCATATATTTTACGTAATCCGTATCCACCGCTGTAGTAGTGTATACGTTGACCTTGTAGGCATTATTTGCACAGTGTTTTCTTCAACCCGCCATCTAGCTGTGTGACCTTGTTCACATTCTGTCTAAATATCCATAATATTACCGTCTCCAGAAAAAACACCGGAGTGACTTTTTTCAAGCAGCCATAATATATTTTACGTAATCCGTATCCACCGCTGTAGTAGTGTATACGTTGACCTTGTAGGCATTATTTGCACACTGTTTTCTTCAACCCGCCATCTAGCTGTGTGACCTTGTTCACATTCTGTCTAAATATCCATAATATTACCGTCTCCAGAAAAAACACCGGAGTGACTTTTTTCAAGCAGCCATAATATATTTTACGTAATCCGTATCCACCGCTGTAGTAGTGTATACGTTGACCTTGTAGGCATTATTTGCACACTGTTTTCTTCAACCCGCCATCTAGCTGTGTGACCTTGTTCACATTCTGTCTAAATATCCATAATATTACCGTCTCCAGAAAAACACCGGAGTGACTTTTTTCAAGCAGCCATAATATATTTTACGTAATCCGTATCCACCGCTGTAGTAGTGTATACGTTGACCTTGTAGGCATTATTTGCACACTGTTTTCTTCAACCCGCCATCTAGCTGTGTGTATTATCGTTTCCAGAAAAACCAACTGAGTTTTTGTTGTTGTTGTTGTTTTTTAAAAAATAATGCCAGGCAAAGGCAGGCCGCCACGCAGAGGCCGTGCTAGGGGCCGTGCTGCTATGCAATCCTGTGGCCCTAGCAAATTGCCCAGTTTTAAAAAGCCAATGACCCTGAACTCCCAAAATGCTGAAGAGGTAGTTGACTGGCTTACACAGCACACCCCATCCTCTACCGTTTCTAACTTTACCACAACATCCTCCTCATCCTCCAGTGCTATGGCCACCCCACGTAACACTTCCTCCACCACCGGTGCCCCTTCTTCACTGGGGTCAGAGGAGTTATTTTCCCATGAGTTTCTTGAACTGAGTAATGCGCAACCATTATTGCCAGAAGAAGATGAAGGAGATGAGGACCTTACACCAGATTTAATTCTGGCAGAGAACACGACAGAGATGGACATAATGAGTGATGAGGAGGAGGTCCCCGCTGCTGCTTCCTTCTGTGATGTGTCAGAAGAAATTGATGCATCTGAGGAGAATGATGATGAGGAGATTGATGTTTTGTGGGTGCCTAGTAGAAGAGAGCAAGAGGAGGGTAGTTCAGATGGAGAGACGGAGAGTCAGAGAGGCAGTAGGAGAATAAGACTTAGAAGAAGCAGGGAGGACAGCCCGCAGGGATCAGTAGGGCAACAACATGTATCGGCACCTGTGTTCAGCCGGCCAACGCACCCGCCATTGCCGCCAATGCCGCCAACTTCTACTGTTACCGCCAGATCGCACACTTCCAAAAAGTCAGCAGTGTGGGATTTTTTTAATGTGTGTGCCTCTGACAAAAGCATTGTAATTTGCAATGAGTGCAGTCAGAAACTGAGCCTTGGTAAGCCCAACAGCCACATAGGTACAACTTCTATGCGAAGGCACATGAGCGGCAAGCACAAAGCACTTTGGGAGCAACACCTCAAAGGCAACAGGCAAACTAAAAGCCACACTCCTTCTGGTCCAGCATCTTACTGCTCTACCTCTGCTCTCCTTGACCCGTCTGAACCACCCTCCACTCCGCCTTCCACCTTGACCACCTGTTCCCATTCCCAGTCATCTGCCACCAGCCAAGTTTCTGTGAAGGCCATGTTTGAGCGTAAGAAGCCAATGTCTGACTGTCACCCCCTTGCCCGGCGTCTGACAGCTGGCTTGTCTGCACTCTTAGCCCGCCAGCTTTTACCATACCAGCTGGTGGACTCTGAGGCCTTCCGCAAATTTGTAGCAATTGGGACACCGCAGTGGAAGGTACCCAGCCGCAATTTTTTTTCTAAAAAGGGAATACCACACCTGTACCAACATGTGCAGAGCCAAGTTACCGCATCTCTGTCACTTAGTGTTGGGCCAAAGGTCCATATGACTACTGACGCATGGTCCTCCAAGCATGGTCAGGGCAGGTATGTCACCTACACTGCCCACTGGGTGAACTTGGTAATGGCTGGGAAGCAGGGAATGGGTAGCTCAACAACAACAGTGGAGTTGGTGTCACCGCCACGGATTGCACGCGGTTCTGCCACCACCTCTACTCCTCCATCGCTCTCTACCTCGTCTTCTTCTTCTTCTTACTCTGCTGCTGGGTCCTCCTTCTCCTCCTCCACACCTGTGCACCCCCAGCTCCCCCTAGGCTATTCGACGTGCCAGGTACCCCGTTGTCACGCTGTCTTGGGGATGACGTGCCTGGAAAGCAAAAACCATACCGGATCTGTACTCCTGTCATCTCTGCAGTCACAGGCCGATCGGTGGCTGACCCCACACCAACTGCAGATCGGAAAAGTGGTGTGTGACAATGGAAGCAATCTGTTGGCAGCGTTGAGACTAGGCAATTTAACACATGTGCCCTGCATGGCACATGTGTTAAATTTAATAGTCCAACGTTTTGTCTCCAAGTACCCAGGATTCCAGGACGTTCTCACCCAGTCCAGAAAGGTGTCGGCCCATTTCAGACGTTCCTACACAGCCATGGCACGCCTTGCTGACATTCAGCAGCGCTACAACATGCCAGTCAGGCGTTTGATTTCTGACAGCCAGACTCGCTGGAATTCAACGCTCCTTATGTTGGAACGTCTGCTGCAACAACAAAGGGCCGTCAACGAGTACCTTTTTGAACTGGGTGGTAGGACTGGATCTGCACAGCTGGGGATTTTTTTCCCCCGTTACTGGGTGCTTATGCGCGATGCCTGCAGGCTCATGCGACCTTTTGAAGAGGTGACAAATATGGTCAGTCGCACCGAAGGCACCATCAGCGACCTAATACCCTTCGCTTTATTCCTGGAGCGTGCCGTGCGACGAGTGACAGATGAGGCTGTAGACCAGCGTGACGAGGAGCTGGAAGCGCACGATTTCTGGTCGGAATCACCAGAACGAACCCAGGCACCTGCTGCAACGCAGGGAGAGGTGCCAGAAGTGGAGTCAGAGGAGGAAGGTGGCTTTGTGGAGGAGGAGGAGGAGGACCAACAGGAGCAGGCTTCCCAGGGGGCTAGTGGTGACCTTTTGGGGACCCCTGGTCTTGTACGTGGCTGGGGGGAGGAGACCGTGGATGATGCAGTCCTTGATAATGAGGAAGCGGAGATGGATAGCTCTGCATCCAACCTTGTGAGAATGGGGTCTTTCATGCTGTCATGCCTGTTGAAGGACCCCCGTATCAAGAGGCTTAAGGAGAAGGACCTGTACTGGGTCGCAACGCTACTAGACCCTCGGTACAAGCATAAAGTGTCAGAAATGTTACCAACATACCACAAGTCCGAAAAGATGCGGCATTTACAAACCAGCCTGCAAAACATGTTGTACAATGCTTTTAAGGGTGATGTCACTTCAGGAACTCATCAACATTCCAGGGGCAGAGGTGCCAGTAATCCTGCCACGAGCACACCTGCAAGGACAAAGCCCTTTGGCCAGTCTGTAACGTCAGACATGCAAATGTTTTTCTGTCCAAGGCAGCGCCACAACCCTTCTGGATCCACCCTCAAAGAACGCCTCGACCGGCAGGTAGCGGACTACCTGGCATTAACTGCAGATATCGACACTCTGAGGAGCGATGAACCCCTGGACTACTGGGTGCGCAGGCTTGATCTGTGGCCAGAGCTGTCACAATTTGCCATGAACCTCTTGTCTTGCCCAGCCTCAAGTGTGCTCTCAGAAAGGACCTTCAGTGCAGCAGGAGGGATTGTAACTGAGAAGAGAACTCGCCTAGGTCACAAAAGTGTCGATTACCTGACCTTTATTAAAATGAATGAGGGGTGGATCTCGGAGGGTTACTGCACGCCGGAAGACTTGTTCTGACTTCTATGCAGCTGTCCTTCTCTTCAAGCCTCATGACTCCACACACAGCTGTCCTTTAGCGTCCTCCTCCTCCCTCCGCCACCGTTACAAACTAGGGTGCAAACCCTACTGGTTTAATTTTTTCTGGCCTCTGTGCTTCAGTGGCTGCAACCAAAAAAACTGGGCAAACAATGTCTACAAGGTCAACGTATGGCAAAAAATGACTATTTTCAGCATTTATATGGCATATTTTTTCTGGCAACTGTGCTTCAGTGGCTGCGTCCAAAAAAATGCATATTTTCTGCATTTATATGGCATAATTTTTCTGGCCTCTGTGCTTCAGTGGCTGCAACCAAAAAAATGCATATTTTTCAGCATTTATATGGCATAATTTTTCTGGCCTCTGTGCTTCAGTGGCTGCAACCAAAAAAATTTATATTTTCAGCATTTATATGGCATAATTTTTCTGGCCTCTGTGCTTCAGTGGCTGCAACCAAAAAAATGCATATTTTCAGCATTTATATGGCATAATTTTTCTGGCCTCTGTGCTTCAGTGGCTGCAACCAAAAAAATGCATATTTCAGCATTTATATGGCATAATTTTTCTGGCAACTGTGCTTCAGTGGCTGCGACCAAAAAAATGACTATTTTCAGCATTTATATGGCATATTTTTTCTGGCCTCTGTGCTTCAGTGGCTGCGGCCAAAAAAACTGGGCAAACAATGCCTACAAG
This sequence comes from Xenopus laevis, assembly GCF_017654675.1. Classification (NCBI taxonomy): domain Eukaryota; kingdom Metazoa; phylum Chordata; class Amphibia; order Anura; family Pipidae; genus Xenopus; species Xenopus laevis. Next base: position 130,932,549 of record NC_054371.1, read on the forward strand.
GTCAACGACGTTGACCTTGTAGGCATTGTTTGCCCAGTTTTTTTGGCCGCAGCCACTGAAGCACAGAGGCCAGAAAAAATATGCCATATAAATGCTGAAAATAGTCATTTTTTGCCATACGTTGACTCAACGTATATGGCAAAAAATGACTATTTTCAGCATTTATATGGCATATTTTTTCTGGCAACTGTGCTTCAGTGGCTGCAACCAAAAAAACTGGGCAAACAATGTCTACAAGGTTAACGTATGGCGAAAAATGACTATTTTCAGCATTTATATGGCATATTTTTTCTGGCAACTGTGCTTCAGTGGCTGCAACCAAAAAAACTGGGCAAACAATGCCTACAAGGTCAACGTATGGCAGTTGTTTAAAGAGAACAGTAGATTACTAGCCAGCAAAGCTACCTAAGCTAAAATGTCCCTCAAATCCCTGCAGACTTCTGTCCCTCCAATACAGAGCAGTATCAAGCAGATTACTAGCCAGCAAACTTACTATCATCTGTCCCTGAAATCACTAACAGCTCTCCCCCTACACTATCTCTTCCAAGCACACACAGGCAGATTTTTCAGATACATTTTTGCCCTTGATCCCCCTCTGGCATGCCACTGTCCAGGTCGTTGCACCCTTTAAACAACTTTAAAATCATTTTTCTGGCCAGAAATTTTTTTTTTAGATGTTAAAGTTCGCCTTCCCATTGAAGTCTATGGGGTTCGCGAACCGCTCGCGTTTTTGCGCAAGTTCGCGAATATGTTCGCGAACTTTTTTTCCGACGTTCGCTACATCCCTATTCAGCAGAAGGGCAAGAAGTACGCAATGGCACTTTACAGAAATGCAAGGAGAGCGTTTAGACTGAATTACCTTTAATGAGTTACTTCTTTACATGCAACATTTGCGCTGAACTTGCAGCTTTATTTGTAAATGACTCTGGGTTTTTGATTTAAAGTTCTTCCACAATATTTCTGAAACATTTTTGAACAGTACATGTTGCATAGTTACATAGTTAAATCGGGTTGACAAAGTCCATCAAGTCCAACCCCTCCAAATGAAAACCCAGCATCCATACACACACCCCTCCCTACTTTCACATAAATTCTATATACCCATATCTATACTAACTATAAGTTTAGTATCACAATAGCCTTTGATATTCTGTCTGTCCAAAAAAAATCCAAGCCATTCTTAATGGCATTAACTGAACTGGAAAAAAGGCGCTTGCGAGGGGACATGATTACACTTTACAAGTACATTAGAGGACATTATAGACAAGTAGCAGGGGACCTTTTTACCCATAAAGTGGATCACCGTACCAGAGGCCACCCCTTTAGACTAGAAGAAAAGAACTTTCATTTGAAGCAACGTAGGTGGTTTTTCACAGTCAGGACAGTGAGGTTGTGGAATGCACTGCCAGGTGATGTTGTGATGACTGATTCAGTTAATGCCTTTAAGAATGGCTTGGATGATTTTTTGGACAGACATAATATCAAAGGCTATTGTGATACTAAGCTCTATAGTTAGATAAGGTATGGGTATATAGAATTTAATTAAAAGTAGGGAGGGGTGTGTGTATGGATGCTGGGTTTTCATTTGGAGGGGTTGAACTTGATGGACTTTGTCTTTTTGCAACCCAATTTAACTATGTAACTATGTAACTATGTAACCTTGACAGTCTACCCTCATGTTGAGTAATGAAAGTGCAACTTCTTTCTGTAAAGTCAGCGCAGGCTATGCACAAGGTATATGGTGTAATACTTTTCATTTCAAAAGTTCAAGCAGTTTGCAGGTTGGTACAGAACCAAAATGCAAATAATCGAATCTAATCTTCTGAGACAATACATCTTCTACAGTATGTAGAGAGAAAAAAGCTACACTGCATTTTAATACAATCGGGAAATAATCTTTCATAATCCTTAAAGGATTTATGTCCATTATCATTTTTTATTATATATAAATGGACTTAAAATAATAAAGTTATTGTTTTATCATACAAAGAGAATACTTTTGAGCTGATATTATACAAAAAAAATTAAAATAACCAAGCAGAAAAAAAAGACATTTTTCGCAAACCTTGCTATTTTAGTCAGAATTTAAGCCATGTAAGCAAACATTGTACTTAATCTATCAAAAACATTATAAATCCTCTCAGTATCCCATAAATTTGTTACAAGGCCATTACAGATAACTTTCTGTTTCCTATATTTGTGTCACATCTAATGCAGAGATAAACACACTGGTGGACAGACAGTGAAACAGACCATTCATGGACTTTTCTATAATCCTTACTGGGCAAGTGCTTTCCAAAGCAGAAAACATGAGGCTTGTTTTCCTAATGCACAGCAGTTGCACTTGGCCAGAGGCAGTTATGTACAAAATTCCATTTGTACTTTTGTAAACACGTGGTCCTTGCACTTCCGTACAGTTGCACTCACCACAGCTGCCTTCCTCCTGTTCTGAAATAATTGAGTGCAGCTACGCCTATTGACAGAAACCTCTGTTGAGAACCCTGAAGCTATTGCCACCTCCAAACCAGGTAGTAGCTCCAGGGTTCCCACAACAGCCTGCATTAATGGCTGATTCTTTTGTTTCAACTGCACTGTGGCCATTAATGCATGCTGTTGAGGGAACCCTGGCACTACTGCTTGGTTTGGAGGTGGCAATAGCTTCAATTCAGAATTTTTCTGCGCAAATGCATCTGATTCAAGTTGAATTTCAAGTGCATCTGTGTCAGTTCTAGATAGTAGCACTTGTCTGTTGAGTTTAACCTTTTATGTGTAAGTGAAACCTGCCTAACTGCTAGTTGACCCAGAGGAAGGGAAAAAAACCCATCTGAAGTATATATTTATACATAGATATCATATACTCCTTAAGTGTAAACAACTCCAACTTGGCTAGTCTTTCCTGATAACTGAGATTTCCCACAAACTTAGCTGCCCTTCTCTGTACCCTCTCCAATTCAATAATATCCAATTTGAGCGCTGGAGACCAAAACTGCATGGCATACTTTGGATGGGGCCTTACGAGCGCATTGTAAAGTGGAAGAATAACCCCCTCCTCCCATAAATCCATTACCCTTTTAATACAGCTCAAGACCTTGTTTGCCCTTAAAGCTGCTGACAGGCATTGCTAGCTACAACCAAGTTTATTATTTACAAGGATTCCTTCTCATTAGGGGTTTGTCTAAAGCCAACCCTAAGGTGTACAATTGGTGAGCTCACTCGTTGACTGCAATTGTGTTAGGCAAAACTCCCCCTGTGAACTGCAATGATGGTTGAGAAATTGTGCTGCATTGTGAGAAAAAAATAAATTGCACTTTGTCCACTGTGGTGCAGTAAGTAAATGACTCCTAAGTACTGTAACCAGAAAGAGACCAGAAACTTTGACCTTAAAAATCTGACTCTTAAAAGGGGTGGCTCACCTTTAAGTTAACTTTTAGTATAGAATGGTCTATTCTAAAAAAAATATTTTTATAGTTTTTTCTTATTTACCTTTGTCTCCTGACTCTTTTCAGCTTTCAGGTCATTTACCCCATCTAAAAAACAAATGCTCTGTAAATCTACACATATTATTTTTACTGCTACTTTTGATTGCTCATCTTTTTATTCAGGTCCTCTCCTATTCATATTCCAGTCTTTTATCCAAATCAATGCATGGTTGCTAGGGAAATTGGACCCTAGAAACCAGATTGCTGAAATTGCAAACTGGAGAGCTGCCGAATAAAAAGCTAAATAACTCAAAAAACAGAAATACTAAAAATTAAAACCAGTTGCAAATTGTCTCAGAATATCAGTCTCTACATCATACTAAAAGCTCAAAGGTGAACAACCCCCTTTTAGTGTTTGTATGACATTCATTTCAAGAAATAAAATTTCACATAAAATCTGGTGAATACATACAGTACACTAATATATATGAGGAATACATATTGAAGAAGCCTGCATTGAGAGCTGCAAACTTTGCGCTTGATTTATAAACACTTTAACATAATAACAAAATAATGTGACGTATGATAAAAGGGTTGTTTATGCGTTCAGCTATTGGCTGGTTTGATATATTACCCAAAGTAATATATTGCTTGTTTCTTGACAAAAACATAGTCAATTCTTCTTTTACCTCCACCCAGCCTGCTGGAAACAGTGGTGATTTTGCTTTATGCTATTGACTTCACACTTTGTCCCTCAAAACTGTCAAATAATACTGCGAAAATTTTAGGGCTCCCAATAGATTCCATGTAAATTAAAAAGAACAGGCAGTCCATTTCAAAATGCAATAACAATTTTAGTCATTTGTTACCCATAGTTAAATGATTAACATGGAATGAAGCTATGATCAGTGCTATTTGGCAAAGCTAAGGCACCATCTGGTTAAATGGATGGACTAAGGCCCCAGAGGAATATGCTGCATGCAAGCCCAGTGACCTATTGCATACTGTATGTACCTAAATATGAGCTTCAGGTAAACACCAATCTATTGGAAATGGTGGCCTGCCAGCTGGGACCTTAAGCCTTTTTGGAACAGTGCTGCTGATCTTTTCATCGTAACATAGATTACGTATCCTTGGGTTGCAGTCTTGGGAATGGCCACAGCCCAGTTTCCATGATATCATACTGCTAGTATGTTGTATTATTATAAAATGGATTTTATCATATCTTTTTGTGCTTAAAATACAAGAAGCAACTTTTAGAATAAAAGCGAGGCCACCTTACTAAAAATGATCACATAATAAAGGACTACAGCCTGGCAGGTTTTGGGTACTCCCACTCTTAATCACAGGCTTGTGCTCAAGAAGCCATAAAGCCACCAATAGGGGTCACTCTAATCTCACTCTACATGGGTATAACTAGTTTAAAAAATAATAAATAGTTAAGATTATTACCGTATTACTTGCATGTATGCAGGTGCTGTGCGCAAAGTGCAATTTCAGATGCAATACACCTTATTTTTTTTATCCAGAATGCAGTGTTTTCCCCTCACACTTCAAAATACTTCCCATAAATGTAACGCAATGGATTCTTATATAAGATTTGTCCAGCATATCATTTATGGCAGGGTTATTATATAAGTCTGGAATATATGTTTTAATAATGCCACAAATGTATTTATATATACCTTACTATACTTAGGGGCAGATTTATCAAGGTTTAAAGTGAATTCGAGGGAATTTTCTAAGTAAAAAAATTCAAAATTCAAAGTAATTTTTTGGATACTTCGACCATCGAATAGGATACTACAACTTCAAATTTACTTCGACTTCGATTCGAAGTAAAAATCTTTCGAATATTCGACCATTCGATAGATCAAAGTATTGTCTCTTTAAAAAAAGTCAATACTTCGCCAAATTAAACCTGCCGAAGTGCTATGTTAGCCTATGGGGACGTTCTGCGACATTTTTCTAAGTCTTTACACATCGAATAAAAATCCTTCGATCGTACGCTAAAATCGTTCGAATCGATTTAATCTTTCGATCAAACGATTTTTATTCGACCGCAGGATTGACAAATTTGCTGAAAAAACTTCAAAAAAAAATCAAAGACCATATGCAACATTGCTAAGATATTAAAAGTCTAATTCAATAACACAAAGTGAGTCTGTGCCAGTGCCAAATGCCATGGCAAACAGACATTTATTTTAGTTACAGAATAGATTTAGGCTGAAAAAAGACACGTCCATTAATTTCAACCTACTGTCTCTGCCAGTATAATCAGTTCAGGGAGAGAATTTCACATCTTCTCGCTGTAAACCCCCTTTTTTGTAAAGTCAACTTTTATTATGTTATAGAATTCTAAGAAACTTTTCAATTGGCCTTCATTTTTTCTTTTTTCTAGTTTTGACCTCTAGCTTTAAAATGGGGGTCACTGACCTCATCTAAAAAATGCTCCTATAAATGGCTATAAAAGTATTGTTATTGCTACTTTTTATTACTCGTCTTTCTATTCAGACCCTCTCCTATTCATATTCCAGCTTGCTAAATTAAAATCTAAATAACTCAAAAACCACAAATAATAAAAAATGAAAACCAATTGCAAAGTGTCAGAATATCACTCTCTACATCATAAAATTTAATCAGAGGTGAAAAACCCCTTTAAGATGGAACCGTTTTTATTCTAGACCCTGCCGGAAAGGATCTACTGGTAAATAAAGCATCAGAGAGAGAATTGTATGCTTAGATTATACTGTATATTTGTTACAGTTATCATATACTGTAACTACTGCTACAGTCTAAACAATCCTCTAGGCAAGCCTTTCTTCACCTACACTTATGTCTAGGGAAAAGCCAGAAACACATTGGCTAACTGTCAAGAAATAGTGAATAAAGTACCCCCTCTTGTAAAATATAAGGATATTATAAGTTACCGAGGAGTTTCATGACCATATAAAAACACGAGGCCGAAGGCCGAGTGTTTTTATATGGGTCATGGAACTCCGAGATAACTTCTAATATCCTCATATTTTGCAACTGGGGGTACTTTATTTATTATAATACACAAGTTTCAGTGAGTCATGTGACAGAAATGACATCAGAACTCACCGTTTATAACTGATTACATCAGAACTCACCATTTATAAGGATATAATTTACAAGATATTCATGGCTCTTGTGTATTATAAATGTATCAGATCCCTTATCTGGAAACCCATTATTTAGAAAAGTGCAGATTTACACAAAGGCCATCTCCCATAGACTCCATTCTAAGCAAATAATTCACATTTTTAAAAATGATTTCCCGTTTCTTTGTAGTAATAAAACAGTACCTTGCACTTGATCCAAACTAAGCTACATGAATACATATCGGATTTTATTTTATGTTTTATCAGACTTAAGGTATAGTGATCCAGATTTCTTAAATATCCCTAATGCTGAAAGCCACAGGTCCCAGCATTCTGGATAATAGATTCTATACCTGTATATGACTGAATGAACTGTTACTACACAATTATTTGTTGAATATTATGCAATTTGGGAGAATGGATCTACATGTGGATCCACATTTCTAGGTCAGTTGTTGGTTACATAAATTCACTGTTTGGTGTCTAAAACTATCCTAGCTTTTCATTTGATCTCTTCAGCACTGAGGCAGTCTGGGAGCACAGAAGGCAACGGTGCATGTGGCAGGATAATATACAGGTTGGAGAGTATCTCACATAGTATGGGCAATAGTCTAGCCAATCAGCAACCATCGACAAAAGCCTGATCCTTAGTCCTTACCTGATATGTGAGTAAATGTCAACAATAAAATTAAAGCCACAGAGGTCAAATGGCTGAAAAGATTAATTTGATATCTGAAAATTCCAGAAAGATGAGCTAAAACCTAAGAAAAATAATTCCATGAATTCACTTAGGGGCCTCTTTATCAGTGTCCAGGAACAAAACATACAGGCAGGTTACCTGTCTTCTGATAAAATTGACCCTACTGTGTGTGATTATGATAGGGGCCTTGTGCATGACAGGTGTTGTGCATTCCCAATAAAAGTTTTGCAGTTAAGAATACTGCTGTGGATTTGTCCTGCATTCGAATTCTACTGATTGACTCTATTGGGGGATCAACACAGGATACCCCGCAGGATAACCTATCAAGCAAACAAACGGTGAGCTGCAGTCCATTTCTATATATAATAGACTGTAAGCTTCACATGGACTTGGATTTATGTAAACAATGAATTATCTCTGGGAAATGTGTTGGCAATACAGGTATGGGACCTGTTCTCCAAAATGCTTGGGACCTGGGGTTTTCTGGATAAGGGATCTTTCCGTAATTTGAATCTCCATACATCTAGGGGCACATTTACTAAGCTCGAGTGAAGGATTCGAATGAAAAAAACGTATTTATTTTTTTGGGTACTTCGACCATCGAATAGGCTATTACGACCTTGGACTTCGATTTGAACGATTCAAGCTAAAAATCGTTCAACTATTCGACCGTCGAAGTACTGTCTCTTTAAAAAATACTTTGACTACATACTTCGGCAGTTTAAACCTACCGCGGTTCAATGTTAGCCTATGGAGACCTTCCCCAGCACTTTCCTAACCTTTTTTTGATCGAAGAAAAATTCTCTGATCGATCGATTAAAATCGTTCGAATCGAAGGATTTTATCGTTCGATCTAACGATTTTTACTTTGATTGATCGATCGATCGAAGGATGTGCGCTAAATCCTTCGAATTTGATATTCGAAGGATTTAAATTCGAGGGACGAATTTGAGGGTTTATTAACCCTCGAAATTCGACCCTTGATAAATGTGCCCCTTAGTCTTTGGCAAACGGTCGTTACTCCGCAAATTCACGAAGATGCGAATTTAACTGAATGTTATGTCTTTTACCAGAGTTTACTTCGCCACCTCAGACCAAGTGAACTTATAAAATGAAGCTACATCTTCCTCAATCCAATGTTAGCGACATCATATCCTGCCGGAAATGCATTAATGTTGTACAAAAATGCTGGCGCCTTTTTTTTTTCTAAAGCGGGATTGCCTTCAAAAGGGGGCATGCCACATTTGTTTTAGGTTGGGCTCATGTTTAGAACATAAGAGGATCTCTTCTGTCTTTATTACGGCTCTATGGCATGTGTTTGAAAAAGTGGCCACTTTAAGCATTTGCACCAACATTACTAATAAAGATGTCCATATGACTTTTAGGTACCTGCCCTATTCAAATTAACCTAAGCGCAAGAGTGCTAGCGAAGTTTCACTAGGCAGAAATGAACGCTATGAAATGCTCGCCCAGCTGAAGTAACGCTAGTGAAAATTCGAAGGGTTAGGCTGCTGAGACACAACTTTGCATTTTATTGAATTAGCATAGTAGTAATGAATTTGTGCCTGGCAAAATTGCCCCATTGTCTATATATATATATATATGTAATAGATAGGGATGTAGCGAACTGTTCGCCGGCGAACTAGTTCGCGCGAACTTCGACTGTTCGCGTCCGCCGCAAGTTCGCGAACGTCGCGCGACGTTCGCCAATAGGCGTTCGCGTCAAAATCGGTCGCCCATTCGACCATTCGATCGCTAAAATCGAACGATTTTCGTTCGATTCGAACGAAAATCGTTCGATCGAACGATTAAAATCCTTCGATCGTTCGAATCGAACGATTTTCGGATGATCGAAGTTCGCGAACAGTTCGCGAACAGTTCGCAAATTATGCCGGTGTTCGCGAACGGCGTTCGCGAACACATCGGCGGCGGTTCGCTACATCCCTAGTAATAGATATCCCTCAAACACATTCTAAACTGCAGCATTGCAGTTCTTAACAATTTTATTGTAGTGTTAATTGCCCTTTCATGAAATATTCACTGCATAGAAAGACTACCAGAAATAACATTTTGACCACCAGTCTCACTGTTCCATAATATTTTTTATTGCTTTGATGAGATTTTTATTGATATAATTGTTTTTCATATACAGTATAGTTTTTGCCATCAAAACCTTAGTTTCATTCTGAACTTTCTATAAGCTCTACCTATCTTATTGATAATGGTTTATCGTTGTACATAAGAATATGTGGGGAATATAATTCTGTAAAGGTCAAGCTTTGAGGCAAGTTTCAGAATTTTAATAAAACTTGCTGTTGATAGTTTGGAATAAAAAAGACATTTACCCATTTGAAATTTGTCAGAAAATGTGTTTTCTAAAAATACATATATGGTTTTCGAGTGTCAATCGTTAGGGGCATAAGTATCCTTATTTCTAGTGTGGTGCTTTAAAAATATTTATTTTATTTTATTTATTTTTCTGCCAGGAATCTCCATAAAACTATACATATTTGGTTTTGGTGCGCTCACAAGTCATAGGGATTTTCTAATCAGTTGTATTTTTGTGCATATAATAAAAATAGTTTAAAATAGTTTAAACAATATGCAATCTTATAATTTATTGATATTTTAGTCATGTATATTGTTACAGATGTAGAACTGTAAGTTCTATTAAAAGATTTAAAAAGAACTTTTCCTAGGAAAACTGCAAGTTCCCCTAGGAATGTGAATGTGAAAGAGAACAATGTGTTAAAAAACTAGCCAGGATTTATAAAAATAATTGGTTGGACTGAAAGGGCTAAAGAAACCCCTATTTTGTAATATTTTATTCATGTTTATAAATACAGTATTTCTTTTTCATTAGAAAGGACTATAATTATCATTGTTCTATGTAGTTTTCTATATTCAAAGATTTTTACAGTGTATATAATACATAGACATTTGCTGCCATCTTCTGTTTGGAATTAACAATGCCATAGAACTTCGTAATTTGCATTTAAAACCACATTTAAATGACTGTGAAACACATTTCCAATAATTGCAACTAAATAAGTAATTAACTCTCAAATGTATTTAATAAAACAGGATCGAAAATCAATGTTTTATATTCATTTCATACTTATCTCAGTGAGCAAATGAAGTGACTTGATTATTATAATACTTATCAAATATAATAATGTTTCTTCTCTCTCTTTCTTAAACCTTAATAAATATAGGGATCAGAATATTTGTCTTTTCTTAAGTATCTTAAAACAAGTCAAGTCAAATACACTGGGGCTGCCAATGTGTTAGTCCCCCCCCCCCCTCAACCCTGAATATAATTGCATACAAATGCCTGGGTACTACTATCCTTTGAGCACTGCACCACCATCTTTACTGATGTCACTGCAATCCTCCTTGTTGTCTTGGATAATAAAGTTATTGGAGCTTCTCGGCCTGTCTTGACCTGTTACCCCTTACCCATTTGCCCTTACAAATAGAAACCTGTGTGCTATATGGCCTCCTTGCCTTTTTTTAATAATACTCTACTACATAAACTAACTAACATCTGAATAACTGGTGTTAAGTTTACTGTGAATAAAAACTGTCCCTATGTCCATCTTCAAGCCCTATGTGGACGTCCAGGGGACTATCTATCATGCTGTGTCAAAAAGTGGAGAAAAACTTCACTGGTGATGTTGACCATAGCAAAAAGTTGTAGGTAAAATCTATTTGCTGATTGGTTGCTATGGACATCATCATCGCCATAGATATTTTCTCCAATGTTTTACACAGCATGTTAAATAGGCCCCTTGGGCAGATTTATCAAGATTGTATTTTTTCTCGTTTTGTGGAAAATTGCTAGGAAAACACAAATTGCCATATTTTAAATGCAAAAGGTTGCCTGAAGAGAACTCAGCATAAATGGCAGAGTTTCTATACAAGTCCATGGGAATTGTCTCAAACAACTTTATTTATTTATTTGTCTGTTTATTTCTTCATTTTCCCAGTTTATTAAAACATTTCAGATGTTCAGCCTCACTGAAAATAAATGGAAAAATATGATTTTCTCTCTTGTATGACTTTTCTTCCACAAAAAAAAAAGTGTGGCTGTTACTATTCTGTCCAAGTTTTCTTAAATAAGCTAATAGTAAAATGTTGGGGCATAATCATTAATTACAATAACATTTTCTTCCACTCAAACCCAAAAAACTGAAAAGTTGGACATGTTCAGCCAAAGACCTCCTTGTCAGGTATTGCTGGGATACGAGCCACGGATCTTTGGGTTTCTGGCTCCATCCCGTTACCATTGGGCCAGATAAGCAGCCTGTAGGGTTGCTCGCTATGTGTTACCTGGCCTCTGCAGCCCCATCCCAGCTGCTGCCCAGTTGCAATCAGCAAATCAGGGCTGACTCTTCCCTATTAAAGGGCAGCACTTAGAACACTCCTTGCCAGAGCATTACATTGTTTCTCCCTAGTACTGCGGCAGCGCCCCTAACTAGGTAGTTCTAGCTCTTGCCCCTTTTCCCTTATTACTCCTCCTTGCCTTTGTCCTTGTCTAGTCTTGCTTTACCCTATCTTGTACCTTCCCAGCCTTGACCTTGATCTGACCCTTGCCTGTTCTCATTTCCTATTCCACCTTGTACCTTTCACTCACTTCATCTTGTACCTGCCTTGCCGGTTCCTGCTTCCTGACCTGCTCTGCCTTGTACCCTGTCTTATTGCTTCCCTAGTCTCCCTCTGCTACAGTTTCCCTCTGCTATCTTGCTATCCAGTCTCCCTCTGCTCCAGTCCTCTCCCACTACCCACTCTAGTCTCCCTCTGCACCCTATCCCCAGTTTGATCTGATCCACGCCCGCACCGTCCTGCCTCATCCAGTCTGTATCCTGTCCTCCCACTGTCTTGTCCCCCGATCTACGCCCTCTTCGTCCTGTCCAGCCTGGTCTTGACCTTCGCCCGCGCCGTCCTGCTTCACTCTGCACCTGTTTCAGTTCGACTATGCCCTTGACTCCCTGTTCCTGCCTTTCCCTTTGTGTTCTGTGGACACAGCCAGTCCCTGCCTAAAGGACTCACCTTCAGTCTCTACAGCGCCCCCTACCTAATCCTTGACACTCCTGTAGCACTTGTGTAAGCTAAGGGGTCAATTTGGCCTTATTATCTACCAAAGATATGCAACCAAGCTTATTGCAACCCTACCAGTGGAAATAAAAATTAAGTATCCAAAAAATTGCATCTGCATGCTCTTTGGATGTTGGCAAATGTCATTACTTTATACATATAACTAGATATTTTATGAGTATGACACATCTGCATATTGCGCTTACGCCATTTTTTATTGGTGCCAGTGCAACTATTTCCAGGCACAGACCCTAGTATTACATTTTGCTTCTCCGTAATGTAAATGAACAGATAAACGCTGACTTCTATGTTCAGTGCTCATAAATTGTAACTGTATTACATATGCAATAAATTAGCCCTGGTTACTTGCTGTGACTGCCCTTTCCATATACACTGTCTCCAGATGGCCACTTTTTGCACTCCTTGAAAATGATTAGTGGTGTTCAGTCTGTAGAACTGCTTTATTGCTCACTTGTCATTTACCTAATGAAGTCCAAACAAATATGCCTGCTTGCAGTCTGAGCCTCTGTTAGGGAAAGGAGTCAGGTTCTCTGGCATGTTCTTGTACATGCAAACAAGTAAAAATGTAGTGCTCCATTCCAAAATGAAGGGGTGAATACATTTTATATTGCAGAAAGTTATTTACTGTATATAACATGAAACATCATTGGTGTGACATTGGACATGTAGGCAATTCTATACCTAAAGAAACATTTGCTTAAGTGAGCTGCGATGTGAAAGGGAAACAAAAGAAGCAATGCATTCTATAAAATATATATTTATAATTACTGTCTCCAGGCCAATAACATTCATAAATCTCTCAATAATGGACACTTCATATTAAACAAACGTTTTTTTCTTTATTCTCCAGCTGTTCCAGTATTTTGGATACATACAGTTGTATGTACATACTTGCTGCAAAAGATGTAGTGGTACAGAACATTACAATGTTTACGTTACAAATATCCGATCAATGTCCACAATCCCTATATAACCATTAATTTATTCTATATTTGTAGATTGTATATTATAGCTATATAATACACAAAAGCTGTGAATATCTTGTAAATTATATCCTTATAAACGGTGAGTAGTGATGTCATCAGTTATAAACGGTGAGTAGTGATGTAATTTCTGTCACATGACTCACTGAAATTTGTGTATTATAATAAATAAAGTAGCCCCAGTTGTAAAATATGAGGATATTATAAGTTACCTCGGAGTTCCATGACCTGTATAAAAACACTCGGCCTTCGGCCTCGTGTTTTTATATGGTCATGAAACTCCTCGGTAACTTATAATATCCTTATATTTTACAAGAGGGGGTACTTTATTCACTATATAAATCTCAAGCTTCTCAAGTGAAACGTGTGTCAGACGCATCTGTTTCCTATGGCAGGGGTGTCAAAACTCTTGCTGATGTTGAGGCAAAGACACTGAATCGGGCGGGACTTTGGGCATCAGAAGAAGGGCTTTTGCAAGGGGAGTTGATGTGTTTTATAGTAACTTTCTGACCAGGGTTATCTGATCTCATAGGTCGAATTGTATTGACAACTTTGATGTTTTTTTTTAAATTATTCATTCCAATTCACCATAATTAACAAGGCAAACAAAAGATAAAGAAACAGAAATATAGTAGAAAAAGAAAGCAAAGCCTTTACATTCTAAGTAAAAATAAAATGAGAAAGAAAACAAGAAATAGAATAGAATCTCTCCATTTTCTCTCATGTCCAATGCATCTGGAGACAGTTTATTACTAATACAGTATTACTACAATGGAAGTAAAGCCCTCCCACAATTGTACCTTGTACTTGATAGTAACTAAACTGCATAAATCCATATTGGTAGATTATTAAACGTTGGGTTTATTAAATGATTTTAGCAAATTTAAGGTGATCCAAATTACAGAAAGATCAATTAACTAGAAAAGGTCCCAAGCATTTCAGATAATAGATCCTGTATCTGTGTATGCTAATTTTTTTTATAAAATCTCCAATTTGTGTAGTTAAATAATTAGTGCATGGCTAAAGTGTTTTAGTATTTGTTTTCTTTTTAAAGCTGAAGGCTATTAACATTTTTCTTTGCTAAAATCAATATTTTTTTCTATAGCAGTAAATTCACTCAATGATAACACGTTGGTGCGTTGGTGTCGAATCTGTTCTGAGTTTATTGCATTTGCCAAGTTTCAAAGTCTCAATACATATTTCCCAACAGTAATATTACAAGTGTTAACCAATGTCATGCAAATGCGTCTGTGCCATGAGATAGAAGGTATGGCAGATTCCGTAAATGCAGTTGTTTTCAGACTTTTTCAGTTGGAGCGCCCATTTGAGGTCCAACATTTGGTAAGGGCTTATTAGACATACATAATATATGAAAATGTACCTGTTACATCTATTTAGTCATAGGGTGAGGGACACTGAGTGCAGAGACGTGGGTCTCCCTTCACATATACAGCCCTGACTGTGTTAGTACTGACTGTACCATCAGAGCTGCAAAGCAGGGAGAGGTGGCCTGCATCTGGACCCTGTCATTACCATTATGGCAGGGTTGAGCTGCACCTCCCGACACTCAATGCAGAAAATCCAAGCCCTGGGGTTTGTCTTAGAATACTGTTGTGTAAATCTTATTAAAAGTTCAGTAGTAGCTTTTACTATAACTCATACTTCTTATTATTGATGATGCCTATAAACAAGGAGTAACAGATAAAAGATAAATAAAATTACCCATTTCATCACTTAATACACACAACAAAAATCTAATTTGCTATGGGAACAT
Source organism: Xenopus laevis (assembly GCF_017654675.1). Lineage (NCBI taxonomy): Eukaryota > Metazoa > Chordata > Amphibia > Anura > Pipidae > Xenopus > Xenopus laevis. The sequence continues at coordinate 130,947,668 of NC_054371.1, forward strand.
TTTTGTAACTGTATTATTTTTTTATCTGACCTATGAACAAGGACTGGGTTGGGCAGATGTAATTAAATACCCGTCAACATTTAGGGGCAGATTTATCAATTCATCAAATGAAAATACTTTGACTTTGAATATCTAAGTCGAAGGATTTTTCACCGAATTTGGAAATCGGCCGATCGAAGTAAAATCATTAGATCGTAGGATTAAATCGTTTGAATCGAACGATTCAAACTATTTCAGCGATCGATCTAAGGATTTTCCTTCGACCCTTAAAGACTTAGAAAAATGTTGTAGAAGGTCCCCATATGCTTACATAGCACTTCGGCAGGTTTAATTTGGCGAAGTATTGAAGAGACAGTACTTCGATTATCGAATGGTCGAATATTCAAACTATTTTACTTCGAATCGAAGTCAAAGTAAATTCAAAGTCTTAGTATCCTATTAGATGGTCAAAGTATCCAAAAAATTACTTTGAATTTTGAATTTTTTTACTTCGAAAATTCCCTCGAATTCACTTCGACCCTTGATAAATATGCCCCTTAATAGCTGTAAGAAATTGTAATATTTTAATATAATCAGATTTTTGTGTAGTAATCTGACATGCTACTGAATCATTGCTCTATAAACTGTCCTTAGTATAAACCTTTTTTTTCCATATTTGTGCCCTCTCTTTTTCACTAACCATTTTTCTCATGGTTTTCCCAACTATTATATTTATAGTTGGTTCCTAAGCTTAGATACTTGACAATGGCCTAGAACATATAATGTGGATCAGAAGAAAAGAAACTAGGGAGCATTGGGTGCATCCGGGGCACATACTGTATCTTGTGTGGCCTTGGGTTGATACGAAAGCCCAAAACATAAGCTAAAGCATTTATAGCCGACTTTCTTGTAGAGATGTATTTTTTTCTTGCCTGCAGTGGCAGGGGGTTAGAATTGCTGTTTCGCTACACTTGGGTTGTGGGTTGCCATTTTGCTCAAGTCAGTAGGGCTTATTTGCCAACTCATTATGACATTGGGCAGTGTTTTGAACCAGAGTAATTGTGAGCACATAGTTTCAGCCACTTCAACTTGCAAATGATGCACTAATATGTATGTAGATTAGCATCAACTGTTGAAAATTGCATGCAAGTTGCCCTTGCATTTGCCCCTGCAAAGGAGTGATGCAAATAACGTTCTGAAAAGCAAAGTGTGCAGTTTGGTCTCCAATTTAATCTTTGCACTTGCAAGGTTTTCTCGTCTTCTCCCACATTTACAAACAAAGATTAGTAGGTTAATTGTCCCACGAGGAAACTTCGGGGGACTTTGGAAAACACCGCGCCACGTGTGCTTTAGCGCATTATAGCAGATGGGAAGACACGAGGAGGCAGTTCGGGGAGATTGTCGCCCAGAAGAATAGGCGATTAGTCGCCAGGCGACAAAATCTCCCCGAATCTCCTTGTGTGAACTAACCCTTAATGACACTGGGGCTCATTTATAAACACTGGACCCAATTTGCTCCTGGGCAGTAATCTATAGTAACCAATCAGCGAACACAAAGCAGTCATCTGATTAGTTGTCATGGGTTACTGCCCAGAAGCCAGTGTTTACAAATGAGCCCCAGTGACAAGTGTTTACATAGAAAAGACAGAATGAATAATGAATCAATATATTTATATATTAAACAAACAAAACAATAAATAGTTAACAACACTGGAATTTATAATGATCCTTGAATAAATTCTCTGGTGCTGGTAGACAAGAAAGATGGCAATATGATGGCACAGCAGGTTTCTGATGCTACAGCTTTGCCAACATCTTGCCTTCTCTCAAGTACTAAGTTGATTTAAGAAGCCCATACACGTTTTCAGGTATGTCGATGGCAAGAGTAGAAAGACGAGACTAAAAAAAACAGAAGAAAATGTAGATGTTAACCACAGCAAACCATAAGAGCAACACATGTGGGTGATTTAGATGCTGTTTGTTAGAAAATTATGTTCACATTAAAGAGATTCCATATTGGTAAATAAGTATAACATGTGTGAGTTATGCAGAATTGATTCCATTTTGGCTGCCATGTTATATGGCCAGTCATACTTCGCAAACAATTTGATGCTTTCCTTAACTGTAGAAGAAGCTAATTGCTAACTGGCTGCTATGGATTATATGAAACTGGTTGTATGCTTAAGTATAACCTTGTTGAAGCTGAAAGAGTTTGATGCCATCAGTAACATAACAATCCAAGTCTGGAGCTTTAAGTAATTAATGCTGCCTACCTTATATGTAAAAAGTGCAATAAGTACCATTTTGATAACTGGATAGTTTGTTTTCTATTTATTTATAGTCTCATTTGCAAAAATGTATTTGTTATAAATATGTAAAGAAAAAAAATCAAACAAGGTGAGGAAAGGTTATGCTACAATGTGGTACATTTTTTTCACAAGCAATAAATGTGTGTTAAGATTTTGTTTAATAGATTATTATATGTAACAGAAAAATGTATGTTACACCAAAACAAATGTAACACCTGATAAGTTGTTCTGAATAATATATATATTGTATATATATAAAGCGCTGCGCATCTTGACAGCGCTATATAAATAAATGATGATGAAATCATGATGATATATGATATATATATATATATATATATATATATATATATATTGAGGATATAAGTCTATGAATAAGTACCTATATAGGTATCAAACAAGTCTGCATAAAGTCTTCATAATGCTTAATTTTGTTACATTTGGTTGCCATCATATATTTTTGTAAGTTTTATAAGTTTATTCTTTCAGTTTTAAACATCACACAGGGACCTGCAGCAATTCAGAGAACTGCACTTTGTACCCTGTCTAGCAGTTTGTAAATTATACCCCCATATTGCAGACAAATGCTTGTGTACCAGCTTTAGTAATGAGATATAATGCTCTGAAAATAAACAAGCTTGGGCAGAGCATAGAGATCAAAGGTATGGCCTGATATTATGCGAGAATAAGACAGGAATACTACATTCTAAGCCTGCCTATAGACTATACAAAGATATGACCAGTAGCATATACATTGTCTGTGTTAGGCAGAATTTAGCAAAGGCACTTCGAGAAGTTCATGTCATTTTTCTCATGATTGCACCGGAAAATTTCCCAGTGCAACTCATTCAACCCTTTTGTTAAGCATCAACATGCATTCATATTAATTCTAGCATGCAAATGTTTGCACATCCACCACCCGAGCCTCTGGCTATAGAAACATAATACATGTGTGATTTTTATAAAAATATATTCACTTCTATATGCATCCAAATGTGATTACCAGATGCTGTATGTGCACAGTACTAACCAAAATGTTATTTAGATTATCCTGAGTACTACAGTGCTAGTGTAGGTTTGGCTGCAGAATAAGGGAAGTGAATTAATATCAAATTCCACAAGAAGACCAAGGGACCTATATTCAGGGGCTGATTTATCAAAAATCGTGTTGGGTTCTTTTTTCTCGATTCAAGAAAAACACGGATGCGAAAAAAACAAGCATGTATTTTCCAAAACCTTGAATAGTTGGAAGTCAATGGGAATGTTCTCTAACAACTTTATTCATTTATTTTCCCAGTTTATTTAAATTTCCAGATCTTCAGCCTCATTGAAAATGAATGGCATTCAACTTTTTTTTCCGCAAAAAACACACGCATAGGAATATTTTGTCATGTTTTTTTCTTAAAAAAAAAGCTCGATTTGAAGGATTTAATCGTTCGATCGATTGATTATTACTTCGATCGCAGTTTTTACGCTAAAATCCTTCAACTTCGATATTCGAAGTCGAAGGATTTTAATTCCCAGTCAAATATCGAGGGTTAATTAACCCTCGATATTCGACCCTTGGTGAATTTGCCCCTAAGAGTAACTTTATTATTTCAGGAACAGTCCAGAAATGTTAATGGATTATCTTTAGGAAGTACCTTATTTCAGTGAGATGAATAAATATGCCTTAACAATTTGTGCAATAATAAAATCTTCGCAACCCTTGAGCTTATTTCATGAACAGTATATATATATATATATATATATATATATATATATATATATATATATATATATATATATATATATATATATATATATATATATATGTAATATTATAGGTGGTTCTGCTAACTTTACAGCCACTGATGAACATGTTGCTACCTGGTAAGGAAAGCCATTACTGATGTTCCATTCCTGAAGTTTTTTTTGGTCCCTATTTGTGGAAATCTTTTAGACTCCAACCTTGCTTTACTTATCAAAATGTTGAACTCTGGCATATCTAGAGTTGCCTCCGGCTGAGGAGAGAAGTTCTTTTTTTTTCATAAGAGAAAGCAATGTAGGGCAATAGTGATATCTGTGGCATTGTACTCCACCCTCAATGACTCAGCTTGGCATCCAGATAACTTTATCATTTATATTTTCTAAGAGTGCAAAAAAGTTTGCTGGCAATGCAAACAGGGTAAACAAAATGCCAAGGGCTTTTCCTTGGCATCCCAAAACAATGACTCATTGAGCTCATTAATAGCCCTTCACAAAATGTAACATGCACCAATATGATCTGCATCATTCAGGAAAATATTCAGAGAAGATATAGTTAAGATATAGCTAAACAGAAAAGTTTCTAGTTGCTACAGAAGTCCTTGTGTGACAGCCTGTGAGAACTTTAATGGGATACAAATAATAGCAGCTTGCATTAAGATACAGTATCTAAAATTTGTGATCCAAATAACTTTGATCGAGCAGCAATTCATTTAATTCCAGTTTACAGATTGTAATGGTTAAAAAAGCAACAAAAGAGGCATTTGGCACAGTACCTGTGTTTTGTCACTGGGAGTAAAACTACAGCACCAAAGAACCCCATATGCAAATTCTGTATCACCAGCAGTACTAGCTGTTCTATAAAGGCCCTGAATGCTCAAATCTTCATAATGATGAGTCTGTGCATAACAAAATATAGTAAAATATTTAATATTGATTTAAAATTGAAGTTATAGTCTGTATCCCAGACCCTTCAAGGTTGTTTGTAAGACTATTATTAGATGACACGACCAGCTAATTTCACACATAGATACAGTGTCTTAAACCCTTGCCATATGTTTTATTACAATAATCATTTCAACGTATTACTTGGAGAATGCGCCATGTGTTAGGTCCATAAATCTTTGGACAGAGACAACCTTTTTTCTCATTTTGATTCTGTACATTACCACAATGAATTTTAAATGAAACAACTCAGATGCAGTTCAACTACAGACTTTCAGCTTTAATACAGTGGGTTGAACAGAATGATTGCATAAAAATGTGAGGAACTAAAGCCTTTTTTTAACACAATCACTTCATTTCAGGGGCTCAAAAGTAATTGGACAATTGACTCAAAGACTATTTTATGGGCAGGTGTGGGCAATTCCTTCGTTATGTCTATCAATGAAGCAGATAAAAGCCCTGGAGTTGATTTGAGGGGGGTCCTTGTATGTGGAAGATTTTGCTGTGAACGGACAACATGCAGGAGCTCTCCATGCAGGTGAAACAAGCCATCCTTAAGCTGCAAAAACAGAAAAAACCCACCCGAGAAATTGCTACAATATTAGGAGTGCTAATTCAACCCACTGAATTAAAGCTGAAAGTCTGCAGTTCAACTGCATCTGAGTTGTTTCATTTAAAATTTATTGTGGTAATGTACAGAACCAAAATTAGAAAAAAGTTGTCTCTGACCAAATATTTATGGACCTAACTGTATATGATAGTTGACCATAACACCATTATAGTCAATGTGTACAAAAACCACACACTAAACAGGTACAGAATTTGTTATCCAGAAACCCAATATCCAAAAAGCTCTAAACTATAGGAAAGGGGTCTCTTATAGATTCAATCTTAAGAAATTTAAAATTGAATGAGCATACTTGATTTTAGCTGGATTGTTTTATTGTTTATGTGTTTCAAATTAAAAGAAAAATACATTTTACACAACTCTTATCCTAAGGCACAGCAGCCTATTCTGAAGTATGATTGCTGTTATTCTACCTCCAATGGTTCTTGACCTCACCTAATCTGTACGCTTTGTGTTTTGATTGTACATTAGTGATGAGTGAATCTGTCCCGAAAAATTAGAAAAATGCATTGAAGTCAAAGCGTGGCAAAAATGTTTAAGCGCGTGACAATTTTTTCTCACTCCAAGCGCATTAAAGTCAATGGGCTTTTTTTTTCTAGTGGCAACTTTTTTGTCTTTGCAACTTTTTTGTCCAAATGCATTAAAGTCAATGGGCGTTTTTTCTTTTTTTCTGTGCTCTAATCTACTGCACAGTGGACACTGGTATGATTCATTGTAGTCCCTCTTTTTTGCCATTTTTCACCTGATCACATACAGTTCTTCGTATTTCCTAACTTCACATTGGATGACTCTCTCTGATGAGCACTTATTCCTAGTAACATCCTTTCATGCGTAACATAAGCCTTTCTAAAGATATTTTTTAAATGTATTTATAGTTACAGCAGTATTTAAATATATATATATATATATATATATATGTAAAAGCAAAAAAGTATACACTCAACAGGAGCACATAATATTCTGGAATTTTGATAGAATAATTTTAATATATTTTTTTAATATTTTCGCTTGCTTTTATATATACAATAACGCTGGGGTTTCAGCCGAAACGGTAGTGTGCTATTTGCAATAATTATTTTATTTTCATAAGACCTGTGAGTGCCACTTTTTCTACTTTGGTTAATGAAATTAAAACATAGTGAGCACCCAGGCAAGAATTGACCTATAAACAGGAGTGCTGGTGATTGAAGATATATATATATATTGAGAGAGACTTTCTAATTATATTCTATGGATCAATATTTCCTTTTTACATGCCAAACATAACATTAGGTTTCAAAAGAAGCTTTCATAATCACTACTGTATATTTTTACACTTGTAAAACATAAAAACAAAAAGATACATAACTTTGAACATAGCATAAAATCTCTCCTTGATATAATATTTGTACAGCTGCTGATACATCCCTGTCAATGATAGGAATGTGTTACTGTATTTTTTTTGGAACAAGCCCACCCTCCAGTATTTTCTTAAGGTAGTCAGTGGTCAAGTCATTCTTGGCTCTTAGTTGTAAGTCCAACAGCAATATTGACTTGTTCATCGCCAATTCATCAGTAATTTTAAGGGAAATATACCCATTGCACACTCTAGATTTCAAAAGTAGGTGCCCAAATTAATTATAAATAAGCAAGGATTCTCAGTTGACAAATCTGTCAACATATGTCGATGACTTATGGAGATGAATATAAATTCTGGCTTGTCAATTTTATACTGTAATAAAACATAAAGAGGGCTGTGAAAGAGCTGTTTGGGTGCAAAATGCTTACAAAAATCTGAGTTTCCAGCTCAGATTGCAGGGAAGTGGGTATATGCTGAGTTAGCAGGTTTCTTATTATAGAATTATTGTGCTGCTGGCCCTGGTGAGCAGCAAAAATATTTTATCATGCCTTATTGCTTTAGTAATAGAACCCTGATGCTCTTGTACTACATCCACAGCTTGTTTGAACATATGGTCATATTTTTTTATATGTTGTGATGTGTAGTTCCACTAAAATTAGGTAAAGTATGGCAAAACAGTTTTTTAATCCCCTTTGATATCAGCATAATAATTGTGGTATTAGCCAAGCTGTCACAAAATAATAAATCAAATACAAATGTTTCAATTGTTTTATGTTTTAAAATAATTTGTATTATACTACATATCCTATGTGATCTATTATCTGGAATTCTTGCTATGGGATCTATTATCTGGAGTTCTTGCTATAATTTGGAGCACCATCTCTTAAAGGGGTGGTTCACCTTTAAGTTAAATTTTAGTATGTTAAAATATGGCTAATTATAAGCAACTTTTTAATTGGTCTTTTGATCTTTTGTATAGTTTATGAATTATTTGCTGTCTGACTCTTTCCAATTTTCAATTAGGGGCCACTAACCCTGTCTATAAACAAATGCTCTGTAAAGCTACACATTTAGGGGCACATTTACTTAGCTCGAGTGAAGGAATAGAAGAAAAAATACTTTGAATTTCAAACGATTTTTTGGCTACTTCGGCCATCGAATTGGCTACTTCGACCTTCGACTTCGAAACGAACAATTCGAACTAAAAATCGTTCGACTATTCGACCATTCAAAAGTCGAAGTACTGTCTCTTTAAAAAAAACTTCAACCCCCTACTTCGCCAAGTAAAACCTACCAAACCTCAATGTTAGCCTATGGGGAAGGTCCCCATAGGCTTTCTAAGCTTTTTTTGATCAAAGGAATTTCGTTTGATACAAAGGATTTAATCGATTATTCCTTCGATCGAACGAACATCGCTAAATCCTTCGACTTGGATATTCGAAGTCGAAGGATTTAACTTCGACAGTCAAATATCGAGGGTTAATTAACCCTCGATATTCGACCCTAAGTAAATGTGCCCCTTATTGTCACTGTTACTTTTTATTACTCATCTTTCTGTTTAGGCCTCTTGTATCCATATTCCAGTCTTATTCAAATCAGTGCATGGTTGCTAGGGCAATTTGGACCCTAGCAACAAGATTAGTGAAACTGCAAACTGGAGAGCTGCTGAATAAAAAGTTAACTCAAAAACCACAAATAATAAAAAATGAAAACCAGTTGCAAATAGTGTCACAATATACTAATGGGCCCATTCACTAAGTTCGAGTGAAGGAATAGAGGAAAAATAATTTGATTTTCGAATGTTTTTTTTGGCTACTTCGACCTTCGACTACGACCTTCGACTTTGAATCGAACGATTCGAACTAAAAATCGTTCGACTATTCGACCATTCGATAGTCGAAGTACTGTCTCTTTAAGAAAAAACTTGAACCCCCTAGTTTGCCACCTAAAAGCTACCGAAGTCAATGTTAGCCTATGGGGAAGGTCCACATAGGCTTTCCAAGTTTTTTCTGATCAAGGGATAATCCTTCGATCGATGGATTAAAATCCTTCGAATCGTTCGATCAAACGAATTGCGCAAAATCCTTCGACTTCGATATTCGAAGGATTTTAATTCGCCAGTCGAATATCGAGGGTTAATTAACCCTCGATATTCAACCCTTGATACATCTGCCCCTAAAAGTTTATTTAAAGGTAAACAACCCCTTTAAAATGGCATTGTTTTGCAATCAGACAATAATATATGCTTAATTGCCTATTAATATACAGAAAAATCATATAAATAAAAATTAATGATTTTTCTCTAAATAGGGAATTATGGAGGATTGCATTGGCATATATTGTACATTTTTGGAATCATGTTAGTACTACATAAGGAAAAAGATTGAGAGGGGTGAAACTGTAAGATACCCCTTTGCGAATATTAAATACACTGTCCCAGGTCATTTGTCTTGATGGAAGATAAAAATAGTTAAGCAAATGTCAGTTCATCTAGTTATTCTAATCGCTTTTTTAGCCTAAGACACAGAGAAAATGCTATGCTTCGCTTACTATAATATTCACAAGTGTTCTTTACAAACGGTTTCTCAATTTTTTCACAGGATTCTGATGATCTTGATTTGAGATGATTTCAGCATAACGTGATAAAATACATCTAGTTGAGCTCTGTGCTTCTTATCCACTTTATTTATTAAATACTTAACATTCATACTTACATATTGCAACAATTAATTAATTTTCCAATTTTTCTAAGAAATTTTTACTAGATAGTGTTTGGTAGGCAAGATTTTTGATAGCCCCATTTAATTCACTGACAGACCTGAAGAATGCATAGTATAGGCTTTTAAAATACTTCTCTTTAGGTGGTAGCTATTTCTTCAGATACCAAATTTTCAAATTCCCCAAGTATTCAAGAAAATCAATTTCTTGCACAGCTTCTCAAATGTTGCTATTATTACAGCCCATATTTTATTGGAAAAAATATCACAATCACAATTTGCTATAATAAAATAAGAGTACCATATATTAATATGTTTTGCCGTTATCATATACTTCTAGTGATCATTTGACTCTGTCTATCTATATTTAATTCTGTCAGTCTATATTTCCTGTGATTCTGAAGTGATCCAATACATCAGTCTAAAATAAGCTATAATAATTCTGTATTTTATTTTATAAGAACACCTAAAGGTAAATTCATTGTTACCATAAATAAAACATCTGATTTAAGAGTTTCATGAAAATGTTAACCATTATGTTCATTGCACTTTATGGTGATAGTCTGAAACTTATTGCCCAACTTTGATTGCATTTTTTATTGTTACTATGACTGATTATTACTTTGCAGAGTTGATTCTGTCAAATTATGCATTTGTTTAGAACTTGAATAAAAGCATAGTAAAAATGAGTTAAAATGCAAGATATATTTAAATTTTTATTATAGTTAATTTATCAGCAACATATTCCACACTGATTTAACCATAAACTGGGGAAAACGCAAACAGTGTGACAGACAGAAACAGATCAATTACAAATTATAGAAACACTAATGGAGATTAAATCTTAAAATCTAGCTGCAATGGAAGATGGTTTAAAAAATATGAGGGTTAAAGCTGTTTCTAGACTACGGGGCAGATTTACAAAGCTCGAGTGAAGGATTCGAATTAAAAAAACTTCGAATTTCGAAGTGTTTTTGGGCTACTTCGACCATCGAATGGGCTACTTCGACCTTCGACTACTACTTCGACTTCGAATCGAACGATTCGAACTAAAAATCGTTCGACTATTCGACCATTCGATAGTCAAAGTACTGTCTCTTTAAGAAAAACTTCGACCCCCTACTTCGGCAGCTAAAAGCTACCGAAGTCAATGTTAGCCTATGGGGAAGGTCCCCATAGGCTTGCCTGTGATTTTTTGATCGAAGGATATTCCTTCGATCGTTGTATTAAAATCCTTCGAATCGTTCGATTCGAAGGATTTAATCGTTCGATCGAACGAATAATCCTTCGATCGTTCGATCGCAGGATTTGCGCTAAATCGTTCGACTTCGATATTCGAAGTCGAACGATTTTAGTTCCTGGTCGAATATCGAGGGTTAATTAACCTTCGATATTCGACCCTTCTTACATCTGCCCCTTGATGTGTACAGGCGAAATGTGTTTCTTTTGGCAGTCCAGATGTTTACTATTGTTTCCCCACTCTCTTATTTTCCATCACAATCAATAACTAGAAGAATAGTGAAAAGGTTTAACATTGCACTAAATTTAATCTAATAAAAACAAATTAGAAAATGCCTAACATTTTTCTATCCTGCAGGTGCACCTCACTATAGGGTCTATTTATTAATCCCCTCTCAGCTTTAATAGTTATCACTAGTTCAGTGTACAGAGTCTTTAGCATAACGTACTATCTCCCCTAAAAGGAATAATCAGTAAATGGTTAATGTTTCAACCTCTAACTGCTTATTGGGGTAGTACCACTGTATTCATGTGGGTGCCGGATTACACATGGATTTATATTATGGCAAAATGGCTGAGATTTTTTTTCCCAGAACAAACTACATATATCAATATGTTTTATAAGAAAGAGAGAGGGAGAACCCCTGAAATATCCTTGGATGGATTGCTGCATATTGAAAACTTAAAATTCCCTTTAACATAATAAAACAAATGTAGCAGCTGTCAGAATAGCTATGTTGCATGCAATTTTTTTAGTCTTGTAATAATCAAATTACAGATTAACGCTAAAAATATAATTACCAATAAAATTAAGAATGTTCAGGCCTTTGTATTTGCTGGTTAAAAACATTTAAAATTTACGGGAATTAATTTTAGTTGATTGTTTAGATTTTTTTTCTTGTAAGAATATGGTGGTTCTTCATCAAAGTCTGAATTTATCTCAATAATTTCTGCTACAAACTGTCATCAAATCCGCTTGGGTTTTTTCCACTTATTTATTATTACATTTTCCCGAAAATTAGCTTTGCAGGAAAAAAATCAGATTTTCACGATTTTTTCGGATTTTATCAGATTTAAACAAATTATTTGGATTTTTCATGAAATTTTCACGATTTTCACACATTTTTCGGATTTTTTTTACCCGAAAACTTCTGGGTATTGCATTAACCCAGTGCAAATCAAAAAATCACAAATTGTTCGTCATTTTTGCATTTGGATCATGCTTGATTTTTAATAATATACAAAGTACAATAAACTGTGCTGAAGCAGAAAGCTGATTAATATGATTTGTGTTTGCTCAATGTAAATGTTTTATGATAAAAGTAAAATATTAAACTTTAAGCAGTTCTGTCTCCCATTTCTTATTAGCATATTGATTTTAAACCCTGGTACTAGTAAGCTTTAGGTACATTACCTAAAGGACAAACAAGGTTACTATGAAAGGCCTTTTTTATGTTTAAACCTATGCTTCTTAAAGCAAAAAGTAATACTAAAGCTTTTTCTTCATATCTGCTGATTTACTAATGTTCAACACGATTTTTCTTTATTTTGCTATTTATTAAGTCAAATGAAGTTAAAAAAAAAATATTCAAACTTTTTTCCCATGCAGGAAGTTATTTGTGAACGTATGTTTTCCAGCTATTTACTAAAGCAATAAAAGTTTTTCCTCAGGGCATTTTTATAGTATTTTAGCAAGTTTTGCAGAATTCTATCAATATCTTGATTTAAAAAGTAATTAAGATTTTCTTTGCAGCAGGAGAAATTTTCCTATAAGGATGTAAAAGTGAAACATGGTCGGGGGATGATTTTTTTTCCAATCATTTTCCCCCAGGAAAAAATAGTTATACTGTAATGTTGATATTAGGAATATTGAAAAATGATCTTGTAAATTAGTAAATCTACCCCTAACACTAACACGGTTTAATGTAACATACCTTTATAGTTTTGTTCCACCGTTACCAATAAAGATTGCATCCTTACTAGTTGCTATGCATGGCTGGTACATTCCAAACTGACAGCTTAAGAGGGGCACTAGAATAAAGGTATGCCAGTTTACAGTTTCTCAGGGTGGAAAGAAGTACTTTATACACAAAAAATGTTTTATTAAAATTTGGCATTGAAGTTAAATATATTGTATCTAGCAAATGCTTACACCACTGGACACTGATACTAAGGCAGAATTGGAGCAATTTTAGCATAAAGTCTTCATTTCCTATTTATAATCAGAAAATACTGCATGCAGTTGCATTTCTGCGTGTGGCTACAGATGTCCACTTACCACATATTAGCCTATAAAAATACTGTTCAGTGCTTTGTTTATGCCCACATTTTTCAGGTTCTTTTATTTTATGATGTAGTTGTACCAGCATTATACACCATGAAGACTTTTGTAAGCGTTCAAAAAAAGATAAGTAGATTCACAATTTTCAGTGTTTATAATTGATCTTTTAGCCTGTGCTATGGAAAGAATCCAGGTTCAATGCAACGCTATGTTTTACAAGTGTACATATATGTGTTATTATTATCCAAATTCCGTGAAAAATATAAAGTAAAATGTTAACAGAGAGGCCTGTTAGAACTTAGCATAAGGAAATTAAACACGCATTGAAATAAGCCATCCACAGAAATTATACTTTTAACAGTTTCATGACAAAGGATATAGCACAGCAGCATATAAGACAATATAACAAAGGAGGAATCAATATTTAATATCTGCAGATTTGACATTTTTAAAAACTATTTAAAGCATTCCTAGTCAGTAGGACATTTTATTGGTCCATACCAGAAAAAGTTAATTATTTTATACTCTTCCACTGTAGTGGACATGTGGACTGAAAAATGCACATTTCTCAAGGCTTAATCTGCTGCTACGATACATAATCCTGTGGCCTTACATATTCAGAAGCTGAAATATGATCTGCAGATATTTATTTTTATGCCTGATAAAATGTGCACTTTCATGAACTTTATAATACACCTTGCTAGTCTCTGGTTTCTATCTAGCCTTTCAGTTTTTAATCTATATATTAGAAAATAGTAATTTCTTGCATCTTTAAAAAACAAAAAAAAATGTTTAATAACTGTACCATAATAATACCACAAGCAGAATATTATATATATTTATAATTATACATATGCATACAATTCCATGACTTGTTGGGCAGTTTTTATCTAAAATAGTAATCACGGCTTTTCAAGAGGTTGCATCCACCTGTTTTTTTAACCAGATCAGCATAATGACTAACCTTTGCATTCAGAAGCATTAGCATTTTTAATACTGAGGTTAGACCTTTGCAAAAATGTGCCCTTGTGAATAAACACATTGTTATGGATCCAAGCTTACCTTAAAATATGGTGAAGATCAATTCAGAGTGGTTCAGTGGGATCAAGATTCAGTTCATCGACGGTAGTGTCCCAGTGGAGCTGTGCAAGTGCTGAAGCTGTTATACCTGTGTGACTATGTATGGCAGGGAGGAGGCACCCTGGGAGGAGCTGCGTTCAGGTGTTTGAAGAGGAGGAGGAGAAGGAATCGGGTGCCTTGTACTCTGCACACCTTGCTATGTGCAAATTCATTGCAAAGTTTTTAATCATTTTTTTCCCATGACATTATTAATTTACAAAATATTTAAGTTTAAAAACAATATCTAGTGATTAAGCTTCCCAACTCCTATGTTACTTAAAAAAACAGAATACTTGAGCAGTTAATATTGCATTTAAATGTAAAACTAAACTATATTTCCTAATACAATATTGCATATTTTTAGGTACATTATGTCCTTTTTGTCACGAATACCATCAATATTCTGTGTTTATAAAGAATACACACTTTGCAGTGAAGTGTTGTGCAGCTGAAAAAAAACATAAATAGCTATACACAAAACACCCATGATCAGGAGGACTGCTGACTAACTGACTATCTATCTATCTATCTATCTATCTATCTATCTATCTATCTATCTATCTATCATCTGTCTATCTATCTATCTATCTATCTATCTATCTATCTATCTATCTATCTATCTATCTATCTATCTATCTATCTATCTATCCATCCATCTATCTATCTATCTATCTATCTATCTATCTATCTATCATCTGTCTATCATCTATCTTTTTATCTAGCAAAAAAGTATTTGCAAAATTGTATAAAATTATATATAAATATTTTTCTTCTTTTTTTTTAATGTAGTTCTCAGGATGGTCTCAACAAATTTATATTAAGGCCCATTAACACCATTGGGTTATTCCTGCTTAAGCTGGCCATACATTTTAGGTTCCATTTGGGCAGGCCCTATTTATGAGGTCCTCCTCATAAATAGCTCTATAAGATAGTGACTCTGTGTTTGATAAAAACCTTTTTCTAGCTGTCTAGGACCAGTGGCTCAGTCCTGTGTTCTCTGCTGTGTTCATTCTGCTTCACCTTATTTTGATTACAATGTATGTATTATTTGGATAAAATGGAGTCTATTGAAGACAGCCTTTTCATAATTCGAAGCTTTCTGGGTAATGGGTTTCCAGATAATGAATCCAATACCTGTAATAACTGTACAGAAATCTTATTATGATACAAAGCATCAAGATGACCTACTGTATATAATGATGTGTAATCTAAGAAAATGCCTAATTATGTAAATTTGAAATGCCATGAATGGAAATTAAAAGGCATGAATGGTATAGTTTAAGGGAATAAGAATTCCTCATGAATTCAGATTTTTGCATTTGGTAGTTGTCCCTAATGTAAAAATAAACGTTACTGTGACTGTACATGCAGTAAATACATTTTCAAACCATTTAATATAAGTTTAATGTGTTCTTGTTAAGTTGTTATTTTGAGCCCTTGTCATTTAGTGGAAATAGGAAGAGAGTGTTTCCTTTTTGCTACAGGCTATTAACTACGGGAGTTCCCCAGCTCAAAAATTTTGACGTACGTATAAGTAATATATGCTGGGCTGTGGGCTTGGGTGTTGCACCAAAGTATTACATAGGAAAGTATGAGCTTTCCAACGTTACAATTTCAGAACATATTGCAATTAAATAAATATCAGATTTAAATGTGCATCTGTCAATTTTTAGAAAGATGAATCCCTAGCATTAATCATTGTTTCCCTGAAGACGCTCTAGTAGATCAGGCTGTTTCATTGACATTTGAGTTCATGATGCAAGCATGAAATAAGCATGAAATGAAGTATATAGTAAAGAACATGCATTAAAGGCACACTTAACTACAATATACCCTTTGTATTGGTATAATTGTAATATTATATAGACATACTCACATATTTGGATAATTCTGTTCAGCAAATTACTTTTTCTTCTTTTGCATACTACTGGATTCTTCTGCATCACATCGCACAGCCCCAAATGCCTTTGCAGTGCATAAACCTACCCCTAACTCTATAAACAAAAATGGCATGTATGTCTGCTCCGAAGGAGTATGTTTACATGTAAAGTTACAAAAATCACATTGCGGTCTCATCACAAAGGATCCCAGTCTGAAGGTTGCCAAGAATTGGAAAACACAAAAATAATTTAAAAAGTCCCACTAATAGTAAATGCAGTAGCAAGAGTAATTATAAAATTAAAAAATGCTTATTAGGACATGTGTAGCCTAACGTGTTTCGTGCCAATAGGCACTTACTCATAGGCTGCCTATGTCCATTTCGCACAAAATGCTTTAGGCTAGTATAATACTATTTAATTGATGCTGTTATGTTTATCCTAGTCTATGTAGCCCATAACAACCACAAATCTGTTTGGAAAAATTGTTATTCCACATAGATATCATAACCTAGCAGTAGGGTTGCCAACATTCCCAAAATATCATCCTGACAGGTATATGAAGAGGCCTTGATGTCATCAGGTGGGTAGGTGACATCACAGGGTCAAGGATTGAGGGTGGGATTATACATGTCACTGGGATTAGGATGGATAAAGTGGGAGACTACATAGATTGAAGGTGTAACTGAATATGGTAACCAGTGGAATGATAGGGAATTATACATTTTACAGGTAGATTTCTTACACTGGCTTTGGCCTTATATTGTGATTTACCAGCTGGGTGGTATACGACCCAACAATGCCACTGTCACCACATGTAAGCGCTTACAGAGAAATACAGGCATAAAATATATTATCCTGAATTGGATACTTCTGTAATTTCGATTAATGTACATTAGTGTAAATAATCTAAACATTAAAGGGATTCTGTCATGATTTTTATGGTATAGTTTTCATTGCTAAATTATACTGTGTACATTGCATGTTATCATTTAATTGTTTTTCTTAACCATAAAAGTATTTTGCTTAGCTGTAATATTGGTGTGTAGGCAGCCATCTCGGTAATTTTTTTTGGTAATGTGCTTTCAGAAAGAGCCAGCACTTCATTTTGGAACTGCTTTCAGATAAGCTATTGTTTCTCTTGCTCAATGTTACTGAATGAGATGTGACTTGGATTAACCAGACTTGGATTTTTACCATTGAGTGCTGTTCTCATATCTACTACTAGGGCACATGGAAGCATTTTTAGCAATGCAGGTGTCAGGGAGCTGCTATCTGGTTACCTTCACATTGTTCTGCTGAAATTTATTTGCTTTTTCTGTAATAAGAAACAGTACCTTATACTTGATCCAAACTAAGTTATAATTAATCCTACTGGGTTTAATGTTTAAATTAATTTCAATTATATTTATTGTATGAAGATTAAAGAATACAGAATTACAGATCCCGTATCTTGAAAACCCCAGATCCCGATCATTCTGCATAATTGGACCTATACCTGTATTTTTAAAAATTAGATATTTTCAAAATAGACTATATGGGAGAATGCCTTCCCAAAATTTGGAGCTTTCTGCAAACTGAGTTTCCAGATAAGGGATCCCATTCCACTATATCTATCTGCACTCTTTTTTTGAGGAATACAAATTAGGAACACAATTCTTGTGTTTTATGTAAAATAATAACCCAAAGCTTTGCTCACTAGAATCTATAAATTGTGATTGTTCTTCTGTCCGAGTTTATGGCTGCTCATATATTGCAGCACTGCAAACTTCCCCAAGCTAACAAAAGAAGATATATTAGTATGTGGACAGAGTTATCAAAAGTAAGCACAGGGGCAGTTATATAAAAGTAAATAGAGCAGATCCCAAAAGCAGAGAGAATTACATAAAAAGTAAGGTGCATTGTACTTGTATATCTTTTGACTCTTTATAAAAGAATGTTATATTTATTAGACGTCACTATTTATTCATTGAAACACCAGCAAATGCATTTGTACGTGACTGGGCTCTCTATCATATACAGGGGGTGCAAAGGTGCTAAGTTTGCAACAGGTCTAATCACCTACAGCAACCAATCAACAGCTAGCATTTACTGGTCACCTGTTTAAAAGCAAACATCTTACTGGGCAAACGTAGTGCCTTTTGCTATTACATATTTGGATTAGGTGCCAAAATGTAACAACATACTGTACTTATACAGACATCTTGATACACTTATGCTGAATGCCGTTTTCATCTACAATGCCTAAACTAAGTGACTGATTTTTCATGTTTTCTAAAATGGATAGAGCAAAAATATCTGTCAGTGATATTAAATATGCTGTGAACCCTTTCAATTCATATATCCATTCATACATTTATTCATTCACTTTTTATCCACTTTGTTTCACAATAACCAGTGTTCTGGATTCACAAATTGTATGTCAGATCTAATGACTCATATCCTGAGTTAGTCACCATCATCAGGCACCTCACCTATTCACATACCAACACCCACAGATAAAACAATTAATAGAATGCATGAAGGTTTTACAAGGTTTTACACTGTGATGATTACAAAGCAAGTTAGCTGGCGGGCTATAGTGCACAAAGACATAGTTCATGAAACCAATATGATTAAAATGCTGTATTTAATTTCTAAAACAATAGCAGACCAGCTGAATATAATACTAAGGGAAATGACAAACGAAGGCAGAGAAATGATATCTCCATTTGCAGCACAGTATTTAACTCTCCCCCAAAGGTTTACTGGAAAAGCCTTTTCATTCTGAAGTACAGAACTATTCCAGTGCTTTCTCTCTCTTTATACTTCCCATTATTGAATCACTCACTGCCAGAGACATATCTCTTCACAAATGTACATATAGTTCTTGCTTTCTAATATACAGTTAAAGGTAAATCGACATCTCACTTCTGCCACTTCAGAAACATCATAAAGTGACATTTAGGGCTTCTTTATGAATGAAGAGTGCAAAGCGGATGCAATGTTTGTCCCACACAGCTTAATTTCAGCCATATGAGGATTTGCATCGAATGCGTTAAAATGTGTACAAATGATGCTGGATGGTATCATTATCATGGTGTGATTCTTTAGGTAAGTCTGCTGTGCGTACTGACACTGACCGCAGTGGGAACCCTAGATTTACTACTTGAACTATACAATATACTCTTTATCACAGCCTCTCACGCAAGAATTATCGGTGCTGGATAGAGAGGTTGGCACCTCTTCCACTGTTACACCAACAAATAATACAGAGCAAACAAAGGCAATGAAAAACAAATAGTCAGACAAAGGGGCCTGCCCCCAAAATGTTACATTTGACGCAATAAACGTGCACGCTTTAATTGCCCTTGTGTGATTCTTACTATTTGTTGGAACCCTAGAATTACTGCCAATATGTGCAGTAGTATATGATTCATCAGAATAGACTAGGAGGCCGCGATAGTGCTTGGCACAGAAACATACAACTGAGAGGATTGTGTTTAGGAACAAGTGCCTTTAGTAAATGACCAGTGTCGGACTGGGACACCAGGGGCCCACTCTCATTACTATTATTCTTCCTCTCCTCACTCAACCTCTATTTTTCCAGTCTCTTTTCTTTACATACTATAATCTGTTATCCATCTATTTAGCCTCTTTGTTCTCATAGAAATAGAAAATGACCATGAAATAGGCCAAATGTTTAGCAGCATGAGGGCCCACTGACACCTGGGCAAACCTGAAGTTTTCCTGGTATCCAGGTGGGCCAGTCAACACTCTGAATGACATTAATGTGTGCAACAACTGCATCCATTTTTATCTATGAGAACTTCAGAGCATAATGTGATTTTGCTAATTGAATGTGCACTGGAAATTTGGTCAGAGCTTGTCCTCATCCCAGGTTTAATCCAGTGTGTTGACACTAATGAAATTAATATTTTAAGAATATTTTAATATGAAAATAAATAGTCAATGCACATTTTTACAATTCATTTTGTTTTAGCTTCTCACTTACATAGAGACAGCAAAGCTTTGGTTTGAGTGGAAAGGGTTGGGAGGGTGCATTCCTTAAAGGAACAATCCTAATCCAAACCTCGGATTTTGCAGAATCGCCCTTTCGCCATTCTACAGTGTACATCCGGAAGCAGAGATTTAATATGTTTTTTGGACAAAGCATTGAATATAATAAACTTTATGCACAATAGAGCTTTTATTCAAGCAGTTTACAATGGATTTGGCACATAAATTTTTTTAGTATTACTGTTCCTTTAAACATAGATCATGACAATATTGAAATAGGTTTTGATGAAAAGCAGGGGAAGATGAATAACAGAAAAAAAGTGCTGCACAATAGTAATATCTAAAACCTCTAAAAATATTAGTTTCTCAGACAATTAAAAACCAAAAAAAATTTGAAAATGTCTGGAAGTCTGAATGGCTAAAACAAAGGCCCAATAGCATAAACACTGTTCCCATTGACTTCTATGGGGCCTTGACTGTTGTTGCTTGGCAAAGTTTTGCATTAGAGGTTTTTGTGATTTTTATACTTAATAAATCTAAATTTTTAGACTTTTAGAGAATTTTTTTAAAAAACTATTTTTTAGATAAAAGATTGTGTAGGGGACCAGAGAAATCCTTCCCCAGTTTTTCATCCAGCCCAGTTACAGGCTGGAGAGCCATCCGATTGGCTGGGCACCCCAGTGCATCCTTGGAAGAGAGAGTGTGCCTGACTTTGGAGCCTTTTTCATAGGGTCTCTGACAGAGCTTAACAGGGGTTGTGTGGTGAAAGATCCAGCCAGAACCAAGTCTTGTGAAACTGTCCAAGCTGTTGAATCTGTGGAAGTACAGAGAGAGCCCATCCTGTTCCCTGCCAAGCTGCAAGAGACTCAGAAGGAGAAAGGTGCCACTGGTGAGATTGATCCTGCTGCAGAGCTGCCTGTAATCTCCAGTGTGATTGACTCTGAGAGCACCCCAGTGAGTGAGCCACCCAAGGGAGGATACTGGCAAGAATACAAGTGTGACAGGTCTTGTGCATTTACCTGCTACGTGGGAGCAGCTGCTAAGTTCCAAAGGGAGAGGTACTTTTGGGAAAGGTAGTGCTACCTGGGGTATAAGAGCTCTGGGGAAGGTACATTTCAATTGAACTGAACCACTTCCGGAGGAAGTCCTTGGGAATAAAAAGGACTGTGTTGGAGAAACAGTCAGGTACCTAATAGTGAGTTAGGTAGGTCAAATGTGTGACCAGTGCAGGAGTTTATTGTGTATTAGTTTGCCCAAGTTCTTTCACTACTGTTTATATATGTTTCATAAGTTTATATCTGTTACATTTTGCAAACTGTGTGTTTTATTTGTCCTCGTGGAAATTCCATGAGGTGTACTCCTCGGTGTTCCCTAGGTGGAGGCACTGTGCTGTAAATCCCAGTTCCAAGTACTTTTCATATGCAAAAGGGACTCAGGGCCCCTGGATTGCCAAGGGTTAATTGTGATTTAAAGATACAGTAAGCAAATTAGGGTTACATTTCAACTGTCTGAGAGAGCCAACCCACCAGCTGAGGCTAAGAAAGTTCCTAAGTGTTACCAGTGTAGCAAGCTTGGCCACATCTAGCCAAACTGTCCAGTTCCTGATGAAGGTGAGACCCAATCCGCACTGTGTAAAGTATGCCACAGGTGTAGAAGATTTTATGGAAATGCCAAGTGATGGGTCATCAGGCCCGCAATTGTTAAACTTACAAAAGTTCTACAGTACAGAAGTCATCTGTGAGATTGACTCCCCTGAAGAGGAAAGGGTGTTGAGTCGAGAGAAAACTACTGTGGAGAACCCTGTTGGCATGAAGGTGGCCCCTGAAACTCTGATACCCCTGATAGATCTAAAGAACTGGGTCTGGGTAAACGCAGGTCTCCAGTTAAGTCCATATTAGGGTCTCAAGTAACAGTAGTGATACAGACATTATTGACTGTTTTTTTTTAACAAAAGTTTCTTTATTTAGTTCAATACAGTACATTAACATGGATGAGATACAAGTTTACTCAGTGTATTCATGTAACACAAACATTATTACAGCGTTGTAATCAGTTTACCATAGCCATGACATCCTTATACCACGTTTGTAGCTTCTATACCTTGTATGTACTACCTTAATTACTCTGTTACTAGATATCCAATAAACCTAACTAAACTTAACTTTGCACTGCTTCATTATGTTTGTACTGCACTCCACCTATGTTGGGGAAGGGTCTGAGTAGGCATGTATATTGTCCTTGTCTGTTTAGGTTATCCTTGGAAACATTAGGGTAGTTGCCTTGGTTCTAATCGTGACTATCGTGTGCGTCAATCCAAGGGGACCATATTTTCTCAAACTTTGCCGGGCAACCTCGTCTTATATAGAGAAGTTTGTACAGTGGTACTGCATGTGCAATCTGCGCCGCAAGAATTTGTTAACCAGACCCCTTTTAATCGGATCTCCCAGACCCCTAACGTTCCAAGACATTATCTTAATATTATACATTGACAACAATACAAAATAGAAGATGCAATATACTTTCCCATGCCCCGTCTGACCGACCAGACCGCATCAGTTCCTTTTTGTCCCAATCATAAGTAGCTGTGCAGTGTGTAGAGTCGTTTCCCAGAGTTTTACAATCATGTTCATCAAAGCAGTGCCGAACTCCCATTGCCCCCACCCTATCCACCACCACCCCCAACTCGTAGCGGATCTGAATCCCAATAACCAAATGAGTGAAGAAAAGTGACATAACCAGAGTCTCAATGGGTAAAGACATATAGCTCAGTGACGGACTTGGATTTTGTCCCCGTGCCGGCACCCTCACAGGATAAATGTGTGTGCATCCTAAGAGAATAGTCTACAGGTGTTATAGGGCCTAGTGAACCCGCAATGCGCAGCGTTCATACTTATCTGCGAGGAGATCTCCTGGCATTATGCTCCAGCCAAGTGTCCACCTCCTGAGTGGGTGTGCCCATTCTCTACCACTCGCAGTTTTGCAGGGTACAACATTGCGTAGGGCAGTTGAAGTTGTCTTAAGCATTTCTTTACATCCGTAAATTTCATCCGTTGTTTGCGGATTTCAATTGAATAGTCAGGATATATGGAGATCCTGGAATTTTCAAACAGGAGATCACCTTTAGTGCGGGCCTCCCGCAGAATTTTATCTCTGTCTCTGTAGTTGAGTAGCCGAGCAATCATTGGTCTCGCCTGTGAGCCCGGTGGAGGTGGCCTGCCTGGCACCCTATGGGCACGTTCAATTGTAAAAGTAGGTGAAGAAATTGCAGGAAAAGTGTCCTGTAGCCATTTTTCTAGAAAAGCCTCTGGCTGACCCCCTTCCACTCTCTCTGGCAGACCAAGCACTCTGATATTGTTGTGCCTGAGCCTGTTTTCCAGGTCATCTGCTTTTGCTTCAGTGGTGGTCAGCCGCTGTTCCATGGATTGGAGTTGGGCTTGGAAGGGGTTAACTGTATCCTCCAGATCTCCCACCCTCCTTTCCACTTCTTGGGTACGCTCCCTGATATTCTGGATGTCATGGCGGAGTATATTAAAGTTAGACTGGAGCTCATCTATCTTCCCAATAGTGGTGGCATGGTTGCTATTTAGTAATGAGATTATTTCTGCCAGAGTGTACTGGTCCATTAAAGGGGGTTGTATGGAAGAAGAGGTACTTGCCGTTGTGTCGGTCTCCATTCCCCCAGGCTCATGGTGTTCCCTGCTGTCCTCCATAGCAGGTGAGGTATGCTGTGCTTGCCTGCTTGTCTTTGTTGCACTTGCTGTAGGAGAGGCAGCCTTGGTTTTATTTGTGCTGTCACTAGGCTCTCTGACAAATCTCTCCAGTTTGTGCGCCGCCCTGGTGCTGATAGTGTGGCCGCGCTGCTCCTGCTGAGACGCTGTTAGCACTGCAGCGTGGTTTCGGCCGCCATTTTGTTTCCCCTCCTCCGCTTGCGAGCGCTTCTGTTTAGGGGTTTGCTCACGGTTTCTGCGCATCTCCGTGATGCGGTTCGGTGCTGGGTGGCTTCCGAAAATGAAGAGGGACCCGCTGGTAACTTTTGGCCCCTTAGGATGCACTATTTTGGACCGTTTTGTGGGTCCCGGTCTGGAGCACTAGAAAGTGCCTGCTACCCGCTCTGCATGCGGCCACGCCCCCCCCATTTATTGACTGTTTTGTTGTCCAGGCATGCCAGGGCATATGGCAAGCGAGGACGTTGCCGGTTTGTCCAAGGGGAGAATTGCGATTTAAAGAGACATTAACCAAATTAGGGTTACAATAGAATTTGTGAAAAAAAAGAAATCCAAATCTTATTAAATAGGTCCCATAATGTGTTTGTTTTGTAGCTTAATTCTTTATTAAGAATTTAGTTCTTCTTTTAGGCAGTGTTGTCTCTTCTCTGCTGGCTGAAAAATGCTGGTGCAGAGTATGCCCATCATGGGATGAAAAAAGGGGGACCATATTTCTACAGCAGGTAGAATCTACTGGTCATCTGTTTAAAAGCAAACAGTTGCTATTAGGGATGGGCGAATTTTTACGCCCTGTTTTGCTGCGAAAATTATGCCAATAGACTTGTATGGCGTTGTGCATCAAAAAAATGTGCGTCAAAAGAATTTTTGGATGCCCATTGACTTCGGCGACATTTCACCGGCGGCAAATTTTTGGCGAAACTAAATGGGTCAAATTCGCCCATCCCTAGTTGCTATGGGTTACTGTGCCTGGGCAAACTTAGTGCCTTTTATTACATATGGGGGGTTTGTATATGAAAAACAGCATTGGTAAGAGAAAAGACATGTTTATGGAAACTATAAAATATTTTTCAACCTGTTGGTTTTTAGGAAGCACAGATATAGCATTTCTAAAAAAGGTAAATAAAATTATAGCAATCTACCTGTCTGTCACCACCCAGTACAGACTTCTGACTGAAATGTAGGGGTGTTATTGGCACAAATCAATGGCATGTCCAGTGTATTAAAATTGGTGGATACTTTGGCAAACAAAATGTTACAAATAAGCAAAATCCTCCAACTTCTCCCTGTAAATAAGAATATGCATAGTGCCCTAAATTATCTGGAGACATCTGAAGTTGCTAAGCCACTATAACACAGGCCCTGTTACTTTTAACAAATAAAAGTTGCAAGATTTCTGGAATTCAACAGCAGTAACAAGTCTGAGTCATGCATACCTCTATTAATCGGCATAAAGGTCTTGAAATCATCAGGTTTCAACAAGTATTTAACAATGCGTATTTCCCTACGAGTGACTCATCACTGTCATAATGTAGGGAAAAAAGTAATTCAAAGTATGTAATTTTCAGCTGGTGATGAAGCTAAAGTACGCTAATGTGAACATTATAGGAGTGTCACTGTGTTTTTGGCTGTACTGATGTCATACCCATTTTAACTTGGGATGGGCAGATCAATTTGGATGTGTCAACTAGGCTATTTTTTTACGGTGTCTAGTGGCCAAGTAATAAAAAGGTTACATTACCCAAATAGGAAGTTTGCTTTTTAAGTATTATTTAAAAACCTTTATTGTACAGTATTGTACAGGTATGAGACCTGTTATGCAGAATGTTCGGGACCTGGGGTTTTCCTGATAATGTACCTTTCTGTAATTTAGATCTTCATATTTGGCACTCAAGCACATTTTTCATGCTTGTGTTGCTCCCCAACTAATTTTTCTTCTGAATGTTGCTCACAGGTTCAGAAGGTTGGAGATCCCTGCCTTAAGTCTTCTAGAAAATCATGTAAACTGTAAATAAACCAAATAGGCTGATTTTGCTTCCAATAAGGATTAATTGTATCAGATGCAGATTTTGTTTGAAATAAAAGAAATGTAAATTCTGTAGTAAATTTGTATTCTTCAGTTGCTTACTGAAACTGTACAAAAAACTTTTACAAAGACCTCTAGCACAACTAATGAAAGAGTCCAGAGTGAATTCGACCTGTTTTCTATACACAATATTCTTTCTCCTTACTTTCATACAATCTAGGTATTGAACACATTTTTACTAGCTCCGAACACCTAAACACTTCAGTAATTATATTGCTCATTTAACAGACAAAAACTGCACAGTAATCTCAATACATGTGATAACAAGTTGACTGAGATAACACTAGTAGACATAATTCTCATCTGTAAATCCTCTTTCATCGGAAAAAACAGTCAGTTTTAGTGAAGGTACTCTATGTGTCCTCTGTATCTGTTTATCTATAAAATGTATTTTAAAAGTCATGATAACTGATGCTAAAAAACAGCGATCCAGTGCCTAGACGCACATCTCGTGTTCTTAGCTGTAGAATTAATCATAATAAGTCTTCCTTGACTTTCTGTTAAATGCAATTTCACAGCTTTTAAAAAGGGCTAGTCCACTCTCTGGTGCAATCCTCACATACAGTCAGGGAGAGTCTCTAAAAGGACAAACGTATATTAATATTCAGAACGATTTGTGCCTCTTTACATGGAAAATATCTCTCTCTATTTTATTCAAACCAGTTTATGACACAATCCTAATTTTGATGATAGTGCTCTTTTAAGATTATTTATCATCCTGCAAACTAATATTCATTTATGGGGACGCTAATAAAGTGCAATCTTGGATAACTATAGCATGTATCATTAACCTAGACATTGTAGTTATGTTAATAGTGCTTTTACATGGAATGTATCATATTTCTTCATTATCCTCCTTAAAAGTAATTAACAAAATCCATGCTGAAAAGCCTTTATGAAACCTGAACTGACCTACTATTTATGTAGATTTCCTTCTTTCTCTTACATAATGTTTAACATGGCTGACTCATACCAGTAGTTAAACTACTAAAAATTTAAATAGAGATGATTAGACATCAAACAAAATACCAGACATAATAAAGCAAGGTGGCTAAAATAATGACATACTGTATATTACAAGAACCATATAACCAATTTTCTTAAAGTACCTTGAGTCTAAATATGTAAATAATTCATTTATTATACATTTAATGCATTTATTTAATCACTGTTGGGAAAACCCTTTACACTGCATTTCTAGAGGCAGACAACTTTCTTCAAAACACTCAAATTTTCAACCCAACATAATAACAACCATTCCTACAAGCTCAGCATTACCCCTCTATCTTCAAGTTTTATTCAAGAAAAATGCTATATTGTAGGAAAAACAAGGTGAATTGCGCTGAATGTTTGATGTCACGTCCGGATCTAAATGATTTTGAAGTCATGTGGATGTTCTTTTAATTTGTGTGGATTACATATCCTATGACACGAAACACGTCAGGACGTCAGTATGTTTCAACTACTGAAATAAAGTTAGTTTTTATCTACTTGGTGGCAGAAGGCATGCTCATAGATTTTGCTTGGTTTCGCACTTCCTCCACCTCCAGCTATGGGTTTAGGCCGATGCAACTGGGCCACTAAAAAGTAACAGTGAGTGAGTTTATTTTCTCTTGAAGAGTGAAGCGGATTTGTGCCAGCAGATCCATAAGTGCGGGGCCGGGGTTCTATATACACCCAGGTCAATTATTCTGCTGGGTGTTTGATGTTGCTGATGCAGGTATGGCATCTGTTATCCAGAAACACGTTACCCAGAAAGCTCAGAATTATGGAAAAGTCATCTCCCATATTATCCAAATAATCCAAAATTTTAAAAATGATTTCCTATTTTTCTTTAATAATAGACGTAAAGTAAAGAGGTACAAATTATGGAAGGATCCATTATCCTGAGAAACCCAGGTCCCCGAGCATTCTAGATAATAGGTCCCATACCTGTATAATATTTTCATTGTATTTTCTTTTCCTTCCCTTCCTCTTACGAATCCTACTTGCTCTCTGTGTATTCAACTAGGGAGGAGTGGATTCAATCTTTGCTCCATTATTCTTGAGTATAATTTCTGGTCTATGGGCCTATAGCTCCCACAGTTGGTGAGGTTCTTGCCTTGTATGGGCATAGCTAAGATATAGGCCATAAAAAAATTCCTTTTTTAGGGGGTTGGTGGAGTCTATTTCGTTTATGAAATTTAAGAATAAAGAGGCCAGTTGGGGAGAGACAGTTTTGTAGAACTTTCCAGTAAACCTGTCTGGTCCATTTTCCCTGGTTTATTTCCGTGTTCGTAGTATTTTTGCTTAAAGGAGAAGGAAAGGTTAAAACTAAGTAAGCCTTATCAGAAAGGTCCATCTACATATACCAGTAAACTCCCAAAGTAATGCTGCTCTGAGTCCCCTGTCAAAAGAAACACAGCATTTCTTTCCCTTCTATTGTGTACACATGGGCTTCTGTATCAGACTTCCTGATTTCAGCTTAAACCTCATTGCCCTGGGCAAGAGCATGCTCAGTTTGCTCCTCTTCCCCCGCCCCCTCCCTTCTCTGCTGTAATCTGAGCCCAGAGCAGGGAGAGACTCAGGCAGGAAGTGACGTCACACCACATTAATACAGCAGCTCCTATCCTAAACAAACAGAGAGTTTCTAGAGCTTTTTACTCAGGTATGGTAAAACATTCTACAGAATAAATATAGCATTCTAGCTTGCACTATTGCAACTAATCTATTGGCAATAAAATGCCTCCGTAGCTTTCCTTCTCCTTTAAAAGCATTTTGTTTGACTGTTAAGCAATTCTTTGAGCTCAGCTCTTTTTTTCCGTGAGGGTTTTTAAGGTGGATAGTGCTAAATCAGTTTTAAGTTGTAATTCTAACTGCTGTATTTCTGTAATAAATTTCTCTGTTTTTTGAGGCGGGTATCATGTTTGATTAATAAACCTCTTATTACACATTTAACTGCTTTCTACTTTGATGTGTGGTTGGGTCATTTTGAACATTATGTTTATATTTTTTAATATTAGTATTAATGATCTTTGCTTTGCATTCAGGGTCATCTAGTAGGCTGTTGCTTAGTTTCTAATTCCATATAGGCTGGGGTTTATTTGGGATCGTAACAAGGGCAGAAACTGTGGCGCAGAACTCATATTTTTCATCTGTCTACACAAATGAGGAACCAGTAAGTGAAGGTTTCCTTCTTAACCGTACCAATTCTAGTAATACAACTAATGATGCATGGTTCACACATGATGAAATTCAAAAGAGACTAGAACATGTTAAGATTAACAAAGGTCCGGGGCCAGATGGTATTCATCCCAGGGTATTTAGCGAGCTTAGCTCTGTGATTGCTAAACCTCTTTACTTAATTTTTCAGGATTCATTGAGATCTGGCATAGTGCCGAGAGACTGGCGAATTGCTAACGTGGTGCCTCTATTCAAAAAAGGATCCCGTTCTCAGCCTCAAAACTATAGGCCAGTTAGTCTGACGTCAGTGATAGGAAAGCTTTTCGAAGGGTTAATAAAGGATAAGATACTGGACTTTATAGCAAATCATAATACTATGAGTTTGTGCCAGCATGGTTTTATGCGTAATAGATCTTGCCAGACTAACTTAATTTCTTTTTATGAGAAGGTAAGTAGAGACCTCGATTCTGCGATGGCAGTGGATGTGATTTACTTAGACTTTGCTAAAGAATTTGATACAGTGCCACACAAAAGGTTACTGGTTAAATTAAGGAATGTTGGCCTGGAATATAGTATTTGTACCTGGATAGAAAACTGGCTAAAAGATAGACTACAAAGAGTGGTGGTAAATGGAACATTTTCTAATTGGACCAGTGTTTTTAGTGGAGTACCACAGGGCTCTGTACTAGGTCCCTTGCTTCCCTGGAGGTGGGCATTGAAAGTACTGTTTCTATTTTTGCAGATGATACTAAATTGTGCAGAACTATAGGTTCCATGCAGGATGCTGCCACTTTGCAGAGTGATTTGTCTAAATTGGAAAACTGGGCAGCAAACTGGAAAATGAGGTTCAATGTTGATAAATGCAAGGTTATGCACTTTGGCAAAAATAATATAAATGCAATTTATACACTAAATGGCAGTGTGTTGGGAGTTTCCTTAAATGAGAAGGATCTAGGGGTCTTTGTAAATAACACGTTGTCTAATTCTGGGCAGTGTCATTCTGTGGCTACTAAAGCAAATAAAGTTCAGTCTTGCATAAAAAAGGGCATTAACTCAAGAGATGAAAACATAATTATGCCTCTTTATAGGTCCCTGGTAAGGCCTCATTTGGAGTATGCAGTGCAGTTTTGGACTCCAGTCCTTAAGAGGGATATAAATGAGCTGGAGAGAGTTCAGAGACGTGCAACTAAATTGGTTAGAGGGATGAAAGACTTAAATTATGAGGGTAGACTGTCAAGGTTGAGGTTGTTTTCTCTGGAAAAAAGGCGCTTGCGAGGGGACATGATTGCACTTTACAAGTACATTAGAGGACATTATAGACAAATAGCAGGGGACCTTTTTACCCATAAAGTGGATCACCGTACCAGAGGCCACCTCTTTAGAGTCTTCACAGTCAGGACAGTGAGGTTGTGGAATGCACTGCCGGGTGATGTTGTGATGGCTGATTCAGTTAATGCCTTTAAGAATGGCTCGGATGATTTTTTGGACAGACATAATATCAAAGGTGATACTAAGCTCTATAGTTAGTATAAGTATGGCTATATAGAATTTAATTAAAAGTAGGGAGGGGTATGTGTATGGATGCTGGGTTTTCATTTGGAGGGGTTGAACTTGATGGACTTTGTCTTTTTTCAACCCAATTTAAATATGTAACTATGTAACTATGTGGTCATAATATATTGTCTAGATGAGCCAACTTGAGCCAGCGTAGGTGATGTTGTAAAATAAATATACGATCTTGTCATGAATATCTATTTTGGGAGCTGGAATAAAAGGTGAATTGTCATGTAGAGGGGTAAAGGGATCTTCATGTGTCTATTAGTCTATGTGATTGTAGAACCCTGGAGGACTTTTTTAATTATAATGGGGATAACATAGAATCGCCTTAAAGAGTATAAGTATCTATGATAGGATTCAAGGCAAGTTGTGATTTCCACCAATTATCATTGTGCCTTCGGAAAACTTGGTGATTTTGGTTATTTGGGAGAGCAAATGGACTGGGATTGAGTTGGGGAAATATATGCTTCCTATAGTACAGAGTGTATGGCATAGTAGCCCTTTAATGAGTATATATCTCCCATTCTAGTTTATCATAGAATCAATTAATTGAAAATCTATTTTGCTATAGCAACACCTTTTGTCTTCTGGGGTTGTTACTAAAGTACGATTTGTAGTAATTAACAAGTTTGTGTAATAGAGGGGCATCTTTGTGTCTCGTGGAGTAGAATGATGTCCAATTTATTTATTTTTTCATGATATTAACAATTTATTTTCTTTTTTCAGGCACACTTAATGTTTAAGGAAATAACTTTTAAGCTACTCTCCATTTTGTCTATCAAGGCAAGTAAAAATTATAGCATTCAAATGTGGGTAATGATTTTAAGTAGCTGATTGTGTTACGATCTGAATTTTCAGAGTCATCATGAGAGTCTGGATTGATTCCACCCGGTTGTGTTGGTGCAACTCCCGTGTCCCTAGTGTTAATGTCTTGCTCTGCCAAGGCTAAAAACTTTTTCAGAGCCTTCTTCGATTCAGTAAGTTTATGTCATCTGGGGTCCTCTTTCTGTGGATCCCTGGGTTTACCGTGTTTTCCCATTGTACATGTATATTTTACACTGTTTTGTCAGAGCAGCAGAGGAGCATTAGAGCTATGTGTAGACCATGTTGAGTGGATAGTCACACTCCAATATCAAATGTTAAGTTACTCTGCTCCAGTTCATTCTCCTGTTAGCTTCCTGTTTCATTCTCCAGCTCTACTCCTTGTTTTCCCAATTCTGCTTGTAAAACATGCCATTATTTTATCCTTTTGTTAAACATTTCTTCCTATTTATCTATGTAAGACTGACACTTTCACCTTCCTTTTTGGAATCATAAAGAACCTTGCAGTATCATAGTAGTTCATGGGCACAGTTTGATGACATCTGTGTTACAAGGAAATACGTGCACATGTTTATAGGCCTCTGACCCAGATAATAACTAATAAATTTGGTGACAAGTGCATCTTGCACAACATATTCTTTAAAAATAATACATAGAAAAACATTGGACTTCTGCAACACATTGAAAATCCAATATTTAACGCATATTGAAAGAGTGTGTGCTTAAAACCTGGAGACAATTATCATCTGACCTAATTCTATGTTTAGCATCAACCTTGAAGGAAATTGTCATATGCTGTATCTAAAATTATCACTGCAGTCTGCCATGGAGTCACTAAATGGAGCCAAGTATTCTAGTGAGTAGGCGTTAAGGTATCTTTTAATCAGAATGTGTAATTTTCTTTCTACCGCAAATGTAGCTGCTTTGTAAAGCAAAGCTAATAATGAATCTCTTCCTGCTTCTTCATGTATACTTATAAGCAAGTGTTTATTAACAGGTGTGCATAACCTAACATTTTATTTAAAATTGCAGTTTGGGATGTGGGCTTTCTAGTTTATCTGTATATAAAACTGGATCAACAATATGTAATGCACTACCTGTTCTCTGCTTTAAAAAATGTGTCTGGTTTTTCAGACTTGTGTGTTCTCAATAATAGTGCATACCCAGTGCCATTTAAACCTTTATTTGCCAGCAGAAATTCACATTTTATTTGCACTCAGTTCTAAGAAACTTTCCAATATACATTTATATAAAAATGTCAGTGCTTTTAGTTATTTGTAAAAACAATTGCTATTGAAAGTAGCATTTGCTTAACTCCTGGGTTGTTATTTTCTAAACAATGTTGCAAAAGTCTTTAGTTCCCCAGCAAAGACAGGTCTGTTAATTAGCTGCCTTGTCTTACATTGTCTGAGCCACCAGGACAGAGACTAGAAAGGGACAAACACTGCTTTAAATAGCAATACATACTGTATACAAATGACTTAAAAACCAAAAGCAAACTTGCTTAGAATTAAGTTCTTATTAGGCAAACAATTATTTTTGGGTTGACATTCCCTTTAAAGCATTTTATCTCCCACATGCCATTAGGTAACAAAATAAAACATCCCAAATATGAATGCCAGGGGTCCACCAAACAGTTTTATGTGTGTAAGATTACCAAAGTATATGGCATGTAGAGACTTCAGAATCTTAAGTGTGGTGACACAAGCTAAGATTCTGGGGAGATTAGTTTCACAGTGACACATTGCCTCTTCTTCGGGCTACTAATCTCCCCTGCCTTCTGCCGGCTAGAATGTAAATTGCCGGTGGGATGGCACCTGGAAAGCTTCATTTTCCGAAATCCCCGAAGTTGTCTCTAGAGGAAACTTTGGGCGACTTCGGGAAACAAATCGCTTCGAGTGCCATCCCATCGGAGACTTACATTCTAGCCAGCAGGAAAGCATTTAGGGGAGATAAGTCACCCGAAGAAGAGGCGATTTGCCGCTGGTTGACTAACCTCCCCCAGAATCTTAGTGTGTGTCACCACCCTAATAGTAATATACAAATTGTCATGGTGTTCCCACAAGCTTACAAAGAACACAATAACATTTACACCATTATCATCACAATAATTGTTGCATTATGACTTCACAAATGCATTTCATCCTTATTATAACACCATGTTAATTGAGATTTTTTTGGCACCACAATAAAATATGTGCCATTAGGACTTTTGTTTTTTTTAGGACATTTGTTGTGGAGTTTGTGCTTTGTATTCATGCCAGCTCATCAAAATATACAGTAAAGCTGTAATTGCTTTACCTTGCAGAATAGAAATAAGTGCAGTGAATACAAGAGAAGCCCAATAAGGGATGCGTGTAGTAACATGCCAGATGACACCAGTCTGGAGTGTTTTTTTTTGGAAACAATGGGTGGCTGGAGAAGGGAAATCAGTCTGGGGGTCCATTGTTTGTAAACACTGGGCTGGCTGTTGGAAAAGGTAGTGAAACCAGTCTGGGGGTTTTCTGTTGGAAAACAATAGGCTGCTACAGAGGCAGGAAAATCTGGGGATGGGACTAGGATAACAAGGGTATTTAGAGTTGTAGTGAACAGAGAGGCATCATAGCTAAATTGTAATTTTTCTGGAGAAACATGTTTGTGCCACAGCTAAGGATCCATCTGAGGAATGGAGCAGCAGAAGCAAGATATTCAGCATGAACAGAATCTAAATTACATTTCTTTTAAGGAGCAAGCAAGAAAGCAGCTGAGAAGGGAAATATTGATGCCCTGTTGCTTTAAGGAGGCCACTGGAATCCCACCTTTAAGCATTTAAGCATTCTATGTAAGATCCTATAGGGGATGCGAGTGCCAATGGCAGAGGATGACGTAGGGCTACTCATTAACAAGATAGCATTTCTAGGAATAGAAATAGATTTGGATTTTTGGCTTGTATAGGTGCCAGAAGAAAAAAATGGAACGCTAAGGGAGGTAAGCAATATACTCATGCAGAAAAAAAAAAATCAAGGCTACCCTTAGGGCTCTTACACATGAGCGTTCCGACCTGCGCTCCCCTGCGTTCCGTTTTTTGGCGTTCAGCCGCAGGGGAGCGCAGGAATAGACGCAAGTCATTATTTGAAATGGGGCTTTACTCACTCAGGCGCGTGTAGGCGCCGAACGCAGGAAAAATGCAGCATGTTGCGTCTGAACCTGCGTTCGGCACCTACACGCGCCTGTGTGAGTACAGCCCCATTTCAAATAATGACTTGCGTCTATTCCTGCGCTCCCCTGCGGCTGAACGCCAACAAAACGGAACGCAGGGGAGCGCAGGTCGGAACGCTCATGTGTAAGAGCCCTTAAGGAAGTTGTCAGCACTACGTTTTTTTTTTTTTTTACTTTGCCTGCAATGTGATACCAGTGGGGAGGATTTTTTAATCACAGGTTTGAAATATTCTTAGAGGGACTGATTATAAACTATAAAATTAGGCTTACTCACACAGTCAAGCTTGATCTCAGGGTTTGGGAGTTTATTAAATGGGGTTTTAGTTGGGCAGATGAGCCTACTCTGCAAACAAAAAAAATGCACCTGCTCACAGACACTGCTGAAGGATATGGTTTTGGAGCCAACTTTGATGGTCAGCAGTATGCAGAAAGTGAGAAAAGAATCGAGCATCCCCTAATTACATGAAAAACATGGCATTGCTTTAGCTTTTCTTAATAGTAGTGGCAACAGAGATATGGGGCAGGGCTGGGGAGCAAGTGCATGGCATTTTGGTTAGATAACAGGAAAGGTGTTGTGGCAATCAATTACTTGTCATTAAGCTTCTAGCTGGTTGTATCTGTGTTAAGAAATGTAGGTCTCCGGTGTCTACAACATAACAATGCATTTAGGATGAAACATGTCCCAAAAGGGAAAAAAATGTGTTACTGCTCTGCCCTAGGGGTAACATGGCGATTTTCTCAGGGAGGCTCCAGTATCCAATAAGCAGAGAAAAATGTTTCCTAACCTTCTTTGCCAGATTAATTTTCCCAGGTAAATGATCTTATTAAGGACTCCTTTACACTGGAATCAAGTGGTGATGCTAAGACTGGTCACAGTTCCCTGCTGCACTACATAGTCTTTCTAAAGGAGAAAAAAATGTCTTGGACATGTTGCTGCAGCTCAAACATGTTAATCCTACCAGAGCGATAGGTGGTAGTGACACTTTTGAGTTACAACTCATCAAAGCTGCCTTATGGGCACTTTTCATAAGTGAGCTATTAGCAAGTAACAAATCAGCATTATCTTCTGGATTACAGGTTGGCCAAATCAGACTGTCACTATCTGTGGTAGTATATTTTATAGAGTGAAGAAAAAACTGGTCAGCTGCAGTAGGGTCTTGGAGTAGCTTAAAAGCCACTAGCGAAGTAACATGTCCCTGATAAGTAGTGGAAGACTACTGAAAGGCCCAGTAACAGTAATTTTTTTAAAAAAAAGTTTATTTTTAACGAAAAAAAAAAACACCAACACAGTTGGTAAACTTTTAATTCGTAAAGCCTTTATCAAAAAAATGACTTACCGATTTCTTGAATGGAACGCCAAGCTATACAGCTGTTCTGACACAAATTAGCTGGCTGAACTTTTCCTTCACCCACAATGGTCTGGTTTTGTAAATGCCCTACAATGAGCTATTCCAATGTGAGATGTTTCTGCAACATTCAATAACTCAATTTCATTTCTACTTCCAATACCCAAACCCCTTATTAAAAAAAAAACATGCTCCTTTCTCTGTTTTAAATGGTTATGGACAGGTTGAGCAGAACTACTAAATTCAGTTCCATCCACTAGAGGTCAGTAGTGTGAGTCCTATGAGCAACCTGTTACGCATTACTGTTAATAATGAATTGTAACTTTGGGGAGGGGGTAGGGTTGCCACCTTTTGTAGAAAAAAATACCGGCCTTCCTATGTTTTTATGGTTTTTCCCTATACTTAACATTGCAATCAAGCAACATTTTTACGGGCCAGGCCGGTAAAATACCAGCCAGGTGGCGGGTATTTTTACTCAGAAACGTAACTAGAGGGGGGCGGACCCTGGTGCGGGACGTGCAGTCGGGCCCCCAGCCCCCCTCCGTACGCCCGGAACCAGTGGAATTCATGGCGCATGAGCTGCTGGGGGGGCCCTGAGGGGGTGCAAGCCCTGGCCAAATCGCACCCCCTGCTCCACTGGTAGTTACGCCACTGTTTTTACTGTTTTATTGCTGATCTCTGTGTGGGGTGGGCAGGATCTGTGATGGGGCTTTGGCCAATTGGGGACCGAATGTTGTCGTATGGGGCCCTGTGATTTCTGATGGCGGTCCTGATTGTACTTGTGAGAGGCTGTGGTGCACAATAGTGCCAGGACATGCATCTCCATCTTATCTGTGCACTGGTACTCCAATTATCAATCAAGATTTGAAGAACCAAGCATGGAGTAGCTTCAATTTCCTATTTGCCCAATTTAACTCAAGCAAAACAATAACACCAGTAAATGTAATATATTAAAACAAAAGAACAAAAGTCTGTTCAGCACCAGCCCTATTCGTTCAATTTAGGTTAAACAAGGGGCTATGCCATACCTCCCAACATTTTGGAAGTAAAAAGAGGGACAAGAAATTTTTTCCGCACGTAGCGCAGCAATTTTTTTGACTACAAAATTTGGCAGGTTATGAAAGTTTGAAATATTTCTCCTTATCTAAACTGTGTTTTTGTGTCTCAAAATTGTTGCAAAGTATCTTATTTGCACCTGTTAGTTGTTCTGGGCTCTCTGCTAAAAGCCAATTAAGTAAGAAACTTTGTTTCTTTTTCTGGCTATTCAGTGCAGAGAAAAGAGGGACTTTCCAGTACAAATGAGGGACTGCGGGTTGAGCTGTCAAAAGAGGGACTGTCCCTCCTAAAAAGGGACAGTTGGGAGGTATGCTATGCTGTCGGCCATTGTATTCAGAAGTCAGACCATCTCTTAAAGGGCCAGTAAAATCAACTAATGATACAGCTTGTAAGGTTTTAAATCTACTAGATTTCAGACAAATAATATACTATGTTGCCATTGGGTGGTGTGGGATCAAATATTCGTTGGGGCTGACATATATGTTGTTTGGAATTATTCTAATTGATATAAAATATACCGGAATATTAAAATAAATAGAAAGCGTTTCGTTGGACGATGTGAGTGGCCCTTTAAGGGGCGTGTGCAATAGTGCATCTCGGGGCTTCCTTGCGAACCAACATGGCTGCAGTCTGTACAGTGAAGGTGGGTTTCTTGCAGAATTCAGTAGCTCCTCCAGACCGTTCTCTCCTGCTCCTTCACGCCCTCTAACCCGCTCCTGAGACGCATATTGTGCAATGCCGAGCGAACTCAATGTAACGCGGGGAGCTTTACTGAATGCGCCAGTCACAGGGTCTGCTCTGCGTCTCACAGAAACAACATGGTTAATGCGATTAGGCCGCTAGTCTTTTTTTCCACTTTGCTCCAACCTCCTAAAGAGATTAGGCAACTTTACCCTCTATTGGATACGGTTGATATTGGAAATGGAAGCGCCAGTAACAGCACGTGTTTAATCAGGAAGCTGAGGCCATTTGAGCGGCGGGGCGGAATGCAGCGCGACTGATCACGTGACAGGCAAAGCCTTAATGGCTTACAGATTAGACGAGACAAAAAGAGACATTGAACTAGAGAAAAAAAACAATGCTGCCCAGTGCAAAGTACTATTCGAATGCAGGAGATTTGGACTTCTGATAAATGCCTTTCTTTTGGTGGTGTCTTTTAAAATATATATGAGGCGTTACCCAGATATCTGTTACGTGACTTAGCTCCATCTTAAACATAATTTTCCTTTGTTAACATTAGATTTGCATTACAGTTACATGCAATGCAATTGCCAGTGAGTTTAGGCTCCTAACTTGTTCCCCTCCTGTGTGCCCAGATAAATGCCTGATCACACCTCCAGCATGCCCACTTTTGTCTCCATTCTATGCCAATGGCAGCTCACCGACCAAAGAACGAGAAAAACTCTGGCACTCGAGGCAAGTGAAATGCAGGGTTTCCCCTTGCTTTTATTTCATGTTTGATAAAGGGGGTCACCCCGAAACGTTGCACGTCTGCACATAAAATAAAAGCAAGGGGAAACCCTGCATTTCACTTGCCTCGAGTGCCAGAGTTTTTCTCGTTCTACTATACATTGGGGGTTGCCGTACCTCTAACCTGTGCACCAAGCGTTCTCTGGGAAGTTATTAGAGTGTGCTCTGCTTCACCTTGTTCCAGCTCACCGACCGATCGACTAGACACCACATCTTCCTCTCCAACTAGGGTTGCCACATTTTCTGGAAGAAAATGCCCGCCTTCCTATATTCTTGCAGTTTTTTCCTATTAACAGTAACATCAAGCATAATTTTTACCAGCCAGGCTGGTAAAATACTGGCCAGGTGGTAACCCGATCTGAAGCCCTAGTAGGAGATATTTTAATTTGGTAAAAATTTTTAACCTAACAGACCTTTGTCTGCTTCAACTATTAAGTAATCATGTGAAAGTAAGGTGGCCAACTTTTCTGAAAAAAAAAATACCAGCCCTCCTATATATTTATCTTTTTTCCCTATTAATAACATTGGGATCAACCATCATTTTTACAGTAAAATACTGGCCAGGTGGCAAACCTATGTGAAAGTACAAAATTTTAAATCACTTGTCACCCCAAAGATGTGTCGGCGCACTTCTTCAAAATATTTTTAGCAGGGCACCCGATCACCATGTTCTCTTCTCACATGTGGTCTGCAAAATTAATATAGTGCACATGATTAGACATTGTATTAGAAGTCTTAAACGGCCACCTGGCTAAATGTAGCGAGAACACTCTCCCGAAAAGTATCTCTAGCTGCTTTTCTTTTTACAGGAAAAAATGCACAAGATAGAAAATAAATTATTTTAGTCATTCTGGGGAGGGGGGGGGGGGCTAAGAAACTGGCACTTACTGATTTTTGCGTTTCTTTGTCTTTTAAAAAACTTGCCTTGATACTGTGAATAGAGCTAGATAATAGAGCTCTGATTTTGTATATTGCTTGCAAGAGCCCAGGACTTCCACACCACTCGGTCTCATACTCAGTTCAGTAGAACAAATATAATGTAGAAAAGCTGAACATATAGGTAAAGCAGAAACAGGGCAGTTACATTTTTACAGAATTATACTTTTGAGGATATGTGAGACAAACTGGAGTGAAAAACTACTTAGATATAAGCCTTACGGGGGAAATGTTATAAAAGTCAGTAATGGAAAAACTATTCACAATGCGAAAAGTTATGCCTTTGCGCGAACAAATTTTGCCTTACGCAAATTTAATATAGCTTTTGCGAACCGGGAAACTGTTAAGCGACCACTTCAGACAGTGGAAGACAGTTTGCGAATTTTATAGTTTGCGCCAATGCACAGTAAATGTAATAAAATTTCCTACTGACAAAGTCGTTATGTTTGCTCCAAAAGATTGACACCTTCAAGCACTTCTTAAGAGTGCACAATTAAAATTCGCAATGTGCAACTAAAATTCGAAATGCAATAACAATTTAAGGAACAATATTACATTGCAAGATGTGGATTGTTATTCTTATTGGTGCGAATTGTTTTTCTCTTTGCGACTTTAATTACATTCCCCCTTAGAGTTTTGATGAGTTTACTTGCACATTTCTCATTTCATAAACATACAACTAATTATTTTTAAGATTTATTTTGTGGTAAATGTTGATACAAATTACGTTTTTTTTTCTTCTTAACAGATATGAAGTAATAACCAGCCATGATCTAATACATTCATTTTTATCCCTTAAACAGGTTGGGATTATCGGTGGATCTGGTTTGGATGACCCTGATATTTTGGAAGGAAGATTAGAGAAATATGTTGACACCCCATTTGGCAAGGTTCAAACTTTTATTGGCTAATGCAACTTAATGAAACCTTGTGGGCTCACTGGATTAGTTGTGTATTTGTAACAATCTGCTATTTTCTGTCTATGCCAAACCCTTTAGAGGTAAATATTGATTAGAGTAGTGGGCATTGTGAGTGTTTCCTGGAGGAGTGCAGAGGTTAAGTTATACTGTTCCAGCTCATCATGTACATGCACTGTGGGGATAATGCTGATTCAAACATTCAGCACTGTTCTGTCCAAGCAGGGGCTTTGTCATGAGTTCAGATCAAGCCACAACTAAGGCTGTGAGCTATGGCACATGGGGAGTTCGTACTCTGGTGAAGAAGTACCCAAACCAAGTATTCAAAATCACCACAGAAATTAATTACAAATTTGTGAAAAACAAACTCTTGTCATACCACATGGTAGTGTCTTCCCCCTGTCCACATATCTCATCTGTTTATACGGTGTACATTGCACAATTTAAAATTTTACTTTTGAACCAATAAGTGTGTTTTTTTTATCTGTAATATTGGTGTGGAGGTTGCCATCTCCGGTCATTTTGCCGGATCATGTACTTTCAGAAAGAGCCAGCATTTCACGATGGAACTGCTTTATTTCTCCTACTCAATGTTGCAGAGGGATTTGGAATTTTACTATTGAGTGCTGCTCTCATATATACCACTAGGTGGGACATGGGAGCGTTTTAACAATGCTGGGATCAGGGACCTGTTACTTTGCCATTGTTCTGTTCATAGACTGAGGGGGGTGATATCACTCCAACTTACAGTGCAGCAGTAAACTGCAAATGAAGAGCACAAGTCACATGGCTGGGAAACTGGGAAACTAAGAGCATGGCTAGCACCAGGGCAGGTATCAAAATTAAATATAAAAAATCTAAATTAAAGGAGAATGAAAGGCAAAAATTACTTCTTGTCTCATTCTGTAGTCCTCATATAGCCCTCCTGAATCGATATGTTTATTTTTTTAAATTATATTTTTTCAATAAATCTAACCACTGAAGTTGCAGGCTGCTGAAGGTAATGCAGCTGCCATCTTACTAAAGGCTTCCCTTCTGCCTACAGCCACTATCAATTACTGCTCACGGGCAAGAATCCCTCCCACTGACTTCAGGCAGCGTCTTTATTAACATATGATTATCTATGCAGAGCAAAGCACGGAATTCAGCCCTTGCACCTGCATCATCTCCCCCATCAATATACTTTTAAATTCTTATTATTTATTATACTCCTTTACAGAAGATTTGCAAATAAATATTCTAGTAATATTGGCCCCTCACAGCACTACAAATATTATCCACCTTGTAGTGCTCGTGATAATATAGAGCTCCCTGCTAGCCTGCAGCTCTGTGTAGCACTGAAAGGACTTGTCTGTTTGCTCTTTTGAAACATGCATTTCAATGTAGGATTCTGCTGGAGGAGAATTTTGTAAAACATGTGTTTTCTAGTGATTGAACCCCTTTGACACTATTGGTTCAGCCTGAAAGTGCCATAAATTTCATTTTTGGGCTGAGAACAGTACCAGGGGAGTTACTATTGAAGTCAGTGGCCAAAATTATCTGGCAGTGCAAACACCTTGTGCCATTTACTTGATGACAATGAGCAGTTTACTGGTGGAGAAGCCCCTCCAAATAACTCCCACCACCTCTTATTGATTTGAGTGGAAATGCCAGATATTGCCATTAGTGGTGGTTCAGGGCTGGAAAACACCCACTAAAACCACAAAAGTACAGTAGCTGCCTGTAGCATAAAGGCATGGCTGGGCTGCATTAGAATTCTAGGATCACACCTGTTGACTAGAGTCCATTTGAAGTGTGCAAGCAAAGTCACGTGTTAACATTTAGCAAGATTTTCAAATGTGCAATATATTTTGTTCTTGCCAAAGATGGTATTTGCATTTAGCATATTTTAAGAAATAAGCAGCATTCTCAATGTTGAGTTTTCTATAAAAATGTTTTTTGTCAATAGAATTCACACTGGTGAATTGTCTTCTATTTGCAATTAATTTTTTGTGTCTAGGGGGGGCAGTGAGATTAGATTGGTTTAAATGTCAAGAACTGTAGGCATGTAATCACTAGGTGGCACTGCAAGCACAAAGATGAAAAGATACTAACAATTGTACACCAAAGCTGTCTGTTCCACTCCAACACATTTTGTGAGGATTCAGCCTTCATCTGCAGTGCAATATTGTTCTGTAGATGAAGCATGGCGATTAAATTCACAGAGTGAACCAAAGCTAGTTTATAGGGTGCAAGCAAGATGAGGCCTATAATCAGGAAAGTAGAACAGAAGAGGAATGGGGAAGCAAAAGTAGTGCATTATATTCTTTGTAATATGTGCCAAACAGTGATAAAGGGTGTGGATCATTTAAGGGTGGTAGAACTAATTTTTATTTTAATAATTATCACAGTTTTTCAGTATGTTCGTTCAATAACATTTGGAATTGCATGAATACTGTATACGGTAATTTATCTGTCTCAAATTGATGTTGTTGAAAAGTGTTATGGTGGATGAGGGCATCAGGGATATGGCAAAATGTCTCTAATTTTAGAAATGTTCTAATGCGGTTGTGGAACACTGCTTTGTTTCCATGCAAGCATCACTTTGCAGATACTGAATTCAATATAGTGGTACAGAGATAATTAGTAAAAGGTTTTTTCTTCTTTCTTTAAAGCCGTCCGATGCTTTGGTTTTGGGAAAGATAAAAAATGTGGACTGTGTTCTGCTTGCAAGGTAATCTCTTATTTTATTTATTCAAACAATGGAGTCCGAGGCATTATTAGTTGTGGTAAAGTTTTTCTGTACCTTGAAATAGTTTAATTTCTTCTATTGGTTTTCCATATGTCCTCAAGTCATTTTCAGCTTTTCCTTTCATTGTAATATATCTGTACTTTTGAGAAGACCGTTTATAGCTCAGGAGATACCCAGTTTAAACATAGTGCAGATTTATCAAGGTCGAATTGAAAATTTAAATCTTTTTATGGCCAAAACTGTCGAATCGAGTTTTTTGAAAAATTCGAATTTATCATACGTTAACCCTTTAAGAACGCGAAACTCGCCACCTAAAACCTACCAAATCGCAGTTTTAGTCAATGGGAGACGTTCAGCAATCAATTTATAGTTTGCAGCCTGCCTGACATTCGAGGTTTTTTTTCAGAGAAAATATATATTTATAGCACAGGTATGGGATCCATTACCCTTAAACCTGTTATCCAGAAAGCCATCTTCCCCTGTACTCTATTTAAATCAAATTATTACATTATTAAAATGCTTAAAATTCTTTCCTTTTTCTCTGTAATAATAAAATAGTAACTTGTACTTGATCCCAAATAAGCTACAATTAATTGGTATTAGAGACAAAACAATCTTATTGGTTAATCTTATTAATTTAACATTTAAATTATTCTTTTTTTAAGTCAAGTCTGATTTATTGTCATCTCATCTACATGTAAAAACATACACAATGGGACAAACGTTTTTCAGGACTAAACAATACAACACGTATTACAATCCGCAGCATCATACAGAGCAAAAATTATGTTCAGAATTCAAACTAGAATTTTCACTTCCCAATTCTACAACATATCAACACTTCACAAAATTTTTCTGTTTCATTTATATTTTGCACAATAAAGACCTTATCTATTAAACTTCCTCCCAATCTATAAAGTGCATATAATTTTATATAACTATATAATATGTGCAGATAAAGCACATTTCCATTCAGTTTAGCCTCCTAAAGTATGATGATCCAAATTGCAGAAAGACCCCTTATCCAGAAAAATACAGGTCGCCAGCATTATGGATAATAAATCCCAGACCTTACTTAACTAACCAGCCAGAATAGATAAAATGAAGTTAAATGAACTATCTTTTATAAAAAGTCAGATGGCAACCCTTTACTGAAGAAGCTAATGAGATTAAAATTTCCAGTCTATGCCAGACGTCACAAAATAACAAAAAGAAAACATCACCTCATAAGTGATATTTAAAGGGGAACTATCGCGAAAATGAAAATTTAAAATAAGCTTTCTCATAAGAAACTTTCTAAATACAATCAGAATTTTTAATTGATTGTATTTAGAA
Organism: Xenopus laevis; assembly: GCF_017654675.1. Classification (NCBI taxonomy): domain Eukaryota; kingdom Metazoa; phylum Chordata; class Amphibia; order Anura; family Pipidae; genus Xenopus; species Xenopus laevis. The sequence continues at coordinate 130,992,184 of NC_054371.1, forward strand.
AGCTTCTTATTTCAGTATGCTGAAGCTAATATTTTTCATTTTCGCTATAGTTCCACCTTTAAACTTTGACCAAGAATTTCTGAATACATTTGAAAGAACCGTAAACACACAAGCTAACTAATTCCAATAATTTGCTTGGTTATACAGGTGTGGGACCTGTTATCCAGAATGCTTGGGAGCTAGGGTTTTCCAGATAAGGAATCTTCCTGTAATTTGGCTCTTCATACCTTAAGTCTAATAGAAAATCCTGTAAAAGATTCAATCAACCCAATAGGCAATAAGGATTAATTATATTTTAGTTTGAATCAAGTACAATGTACTGTTTTATTATTACAGAGAAAAAGGAAATCATTTTGAAAAATCTGGATTTGGTAAAAAAAATGGAGTCTACTGGAGATGGCTTTCCTGTAATGCTGAACTTTCTGGATAACAAATTCTGTGCCTACAAGCAGAGTTGCATCATAGAGAATGCATGTTGAATTAAATTGCACTTGAATATCAGCAGATGCACTCAAGCACCTTTATGTAAGGGCCATATATATATCTTATCTTTCAATAGAGGGTATGTTATACTGTAATTTGGTCATATTTATCCTTGCTAGCGACCACCCTTTTATATTTGTATTCTTGAGCAAGCTCTATAATTGGGACGCTGTTATTGAAAATGTCTGTATGTGCTGTATAAAATTTTCCAAAAAACAGTTACTGCATTTTGGGAACTTGCATATTGTCTAAACATATTTTGCTTTTTGTTTTTCCTTTTGTAGGCATGGTAGGCAGCATACTATAGCACCCACTAATGTCAACTATCGTGCCAACATCTGGGCACTGAAATCAGAGGGATGTACGCATATTTTAGTAACTACAGCTTGTGGATCCCTGAGGGAGGAAATTCAGCCTGGCGATATAGTCATGGTGGACCAATTTATTGATAGGTGATAGTCTTTGTTTTAATATAAATACAAGTTGCTTTTTTGTTTTGTTTTTTTACGAAAACACCTTCCATATGCTGCTTAATATCCATCTTCCATCCATATCCTTCCATACATATCACCATATGTATATGAATTTAAGATACACGGATGCAGGATGTGGACTGAAGTTGTGTGCTTTTCTCCAAGTATGTTATGGTGGTGAGATCACCGCACTCATGTTAGCAATAATTTTTCAGCATTCAAAATATCGGTGTAGGTAAAAGAATTACAAACATTTTCTTAAAGGGGTTAGTGACCTTTAAATTAACCTTTTGTGTGATGTTAGAGAGTGATATTTGTGGAATTTGCGTTTTTTAGTTTTTATTCAGCAAGTCTCCAGTTTTCAACTTTAGCAATCAGGTTGCTAGGGTCCAATTTACCCTATCAACCATGCATTGATATCAGTAAGAGACTGGAATAGGAGAGGGCCTGAATAAAAAATTAGCAACAAAAAGTAGGAATAAAAATAAATATGTAGCCTTACAGAGCATTTGTTTTCTTGGATGGGGCGAGTGACCGTCGTTTGAAAGCTGGAAAGAGTCAGAAAAATTTAAAATTTTAAATTTAAAATTTAAAAAAATGAAGATCAACTGAAAAGTTGCTTAGCATTAGCCATTTTCTAACATGCAAAAAGTTAACTTAAAGGTGAACCACCCCTTTAAACTGATTATAAAATATGTATTCAAAAATTCACAGCAATGCTAATATTGGTGAAATCTCTTTTTATGAGTTCTGCAAGTTGCATAAATATATAAAACACACTGTTTGTTTTGTTTACAGGACTACTAAAAGAGCGCAAACATTTTATGATGGAGGACCTTCTTGCCTACCTGGAGTGTGTCACATTCCCATGGCTGAACCATTTTGTGCCAAAACAAGAGAGGTTGGTTGAATTACAGATGTATTTGTAACTTTAAGTACAGATGGAACAAACTTGACATTTGACTTGTGTGTAAACTGGATTGAGAGAAACCCCAATATAGATGAAGTAGTTCATTATGGCGCCTTTCCACTGAAAAAAATGCTGTAACATTTTGTGTCATGGTCAACCATGTTTCTATATTTCATCTGTGTTACATTTAAACAAACTGTCTCCTACCCACATTAATAACTCGACTGTTCGTTAACTCTCACTATGCATAACAGTGGTAGAATATTGTTGCTAAGATTTAAAAAAAACAAAAAACATCTACTGCTTTCATCAATGCCTTTAAAAATTCACCAGTCTTGGCCCTCCCCATTACAGTGCTTGATTTTTCTTATCCATCTACTCCATCCTAGCCACACTATTGCACACTATATTCATGCATTCCATTGGCTTACTAGCAAGCCTTGTTTGGCACAGTAGTTGCCTTTCAAATTTTAACTATTCATGTCCTTCCTATACGGCACTTCTGTTCACCAGAAAGCCTTATTTACAAGAAATGGTTGGAAGGCTTGGGAGCACATTTACTAAGGGTCGAAAATCGACGGTTAATTAACCCTCGATATTCGACCCTCAAAGTAAAATCCTTCAACTTTGAATATCGAAGTCGAAGGATTTATCGCAAATACTTCGATCGATCGAAGGAAAAATCGCTCGCCTATAGCCTATTCGGTGATCGAAGTACCCAAAAAAAAAGTTTTTTTACTTCGAATCCTTCACTCGAGCTTAGTAAATTTGCCCCTTGGTGTTCAGCAATCTGTTTAAAATTGCTCATTCTGTGGCCTGTTATACGGGCACTTCATCATTGATTTTATTAATCTTACATTTTGTTTACCTTTAGATCTTAATTGACGTTGGCAAAAGATTGGGTATTAAGTGCCATTCTAAAGGCGCAATGATCACAATTGAAGGGCCACGTTTCAGTTCCAAAGCAGAAAGCCACATGTTTCGTCTCTGGGGAGCTGATGTCATCAACATGACCACAGTGCCTGAAGTTGTCCTTGCAAAAGAAGCTGGAATTTGTTATGCGAGCATTGCTATGGCAACTGATTATGACTGCTGGAAGGAACATGAAGAAGCTGTGAGTGCATATGATGTAGAATGATTATGGGTTGTGCATATTTTCCAATTTTTTTTGGCTAAGTAGCCACAGGTGCATGTTTGAAACTTTCATCTGAGCACATTAAGTAGAGAACATAATTTTCTCCATAGTGTTTTTATATAAGTATGACCCTGAAAGCCACCCATACAATCATCTTACCCACAAACTCCTCATACTCATCAGATTAAACATTCATTTAATGCCATTCCTTTCCTTCATGCTACTATTTGTTTCATATTTGTTTAGTGGCAAATAAATATGCACGTCTGCCACCTTTGCTTCACACTTAAAGTGGTTTTTATTTTATCAACATGAAATATTCTGTTCCCTTGTGGGGGCAGCTATGTGCACATACTAACTGCAACTTGTGTGATTACACCTGTGGACTTTTGCTTTAGTTGTCTAATTCTGGCAGCCAATCACAGAACTGATTTAGCCTGATCTGTTAAATTACACATCTTAACTACAGTAGAACCCCCATTTTACATCTCCTGATTTAAAATTTTCCCTTAATTTACATTGTTGTTTTGTGGTCCCACCTATATATTATGCATAATCCATTTCCCTGATTTTACATTTTCCAGGATTTTACACCATTTTTCTCTGGTTCCCTGAAAAACGTAAAATGTGGGTTCTACTGTATTTACATTCAGTTGTGAAGGAGTTGTGCAGTCTGTTAATTATACAAATTCAAGATTGCAGACCTAGAGAATTGCTTATAGAGCTCCAGGTTGTTTTCAAGTATCTTTACAGTTGTAAATTATTATCATAATTCAGCTGCAACATGCCTGTAAACATGTACAGATATACAATTTAAAAATGTAAAGATATACAAATTCACTAACAAGGACCTTTTTAGATAATATTAAATATAGATGTATTACTTTGATTTTGGGTGCAGACCTGAGTTATGAGTACTATGCGTGCAAATACATTTAATGTGTAGGTCTTCTTTAACATAGATGCTAAATTGCTTAAGTGTGCTTGGTAACCAATCGGCAGTTAGTTTGTACCCCTAGTAATTAAGGCCCAGGCAATATCCATGAGGAACTGCACAATTGTGCTATTTACCTTACTTCATCTTTAAATTCTGAATTTGCAGCATAATTTTCGTGGACAAATGAGTATTTGGAGATGTGAAATTAAAATCATGGTTCTATCTGCAGGTATCTGTTGACAGAGTTTTAAAGACCTTAAAAGAAAATGCAAACAAGGCAACAAGCATCCTTCTTACAGCTATACCTCAAATAGCTGCTATGGATTGGACAGAGACCCTTCAGAGCATGAAGGTATTGGAGTCTTCACCCAATATGTATCTGAAATTTTGCCAAAGAAAGAACACAAATGCATCCCCTTTGTACTTGTTTCACATGAAATATAAAGACATCACTTAGTAGGGGCAACATTTGACCCAGTTCAGCTGCAAAGAACTAGATTTAGGTCAGAGAATTAAAAGATAAATGTCACACTTTAAAGGAGTTCGAGAATTCAAGATTATTGGTGATGTGCTTTATTACTCCAATAACAACAAGCAAAACATTGCCTTAAATTTTGGAGGGGAATATAATAATAATCTTGAGGAAAAGGTTTTGAATAAATAAGAACAGAAAACCGCATTTCTCAATTAGTTTTTCATTACAGCATTATTATATTGCAAGTTTTCACATATCACATTCTTAAGGCTTGCTTAAAACACCCAAACATTGTCTTCTGCGGTATTAAGTAATGGTTGTTGTATGCTTCACTAGACCAGAACCCGTGCATAATCTGGATAGGCTGCTCCCCCGGTTGATTCCTCCTCCATTTCCTAGTGTATTCCAAATGGAATAAGGAATTTGCATTCTGGTTTTCTTAACCTGGATTTTTTTCTAAGGCAGCTGTCAATAGTGCTATTACTACACCATAGTGAAATAGTTGCTGTGCCTATAGGTCCTGGACCTATTAAAAAATGAATCTTTAATAACATACAGTGTGGTCATTGGTTTAAAATGTACCTGTAAAATCAGTAAATTGAGCAAAATTTTAAAACAAAGTAATTGTTGAACATAAACTTGTCAGTATAAAAGTAACCTTAAGCTGGCCATAGATGCAAAGATGCGATCGTACGAATCCTCGTATGATCGGACTTTCCCATCTCCCGACCCGCCACTAACCATTCAGATCAAAGTCTTACCAGTCAGATTAGTAAAAGAACAGATCAGCAATGTTCTGCCCCTGACAGCAATTGTACGATATCTATGTCCAACCAAAGCTACTGACAGTCTCCCACTGAAAATCGTACGATTGGCAATACACGCAGAGATATTATCGGCAGCCGACAGAAATTTTCTAACCTGTCCGATCGACCAAACGACCGATCTCTGCCGGACGAAAAATGTCGGGACTCTCCACACACGTTCCGAAAATCGTACGAATCCTCGATTCGTACGATCAGATCTTTGCGTCTATGGCCAGCTTTAGAATCCAATGACAATGATAAGTCAAAAGTTGATTCAACTTCTGATTTAGCTTTTATTGCTCACTTGCCATGCAATCTCAAAATATATAAAACTTTAAAAGGTGAAAAGAAGTTTGTTTCAGCGCGTTATTCTCCATTGCAGCAGTCGTTTAGACCTAAAAGGACCAAGTTCCTTGCAAAAGGCCTTCGATTCTGTTTTTCTTAAATTTCTTAGGCCTTAGATTTTTTTTTTTTCTTTCAGGCGGCAAACTAAAGCAATCACTAAAGTCTGCCTTTTTTGGGTTGTTCTGACCCGTTAGTTCATATATGCGTTAATACAGCATCAATGAGAAAAAAAAAGTGAATGTGCGGCTTTTGGAATTAATATAATATAATCAACACTTCAACAACCAATCTCTTTTTATAGTGCTTGAGATGAGTGTGATCTAATGAGTCTAATTTTGTTGTATCATATCTCGGTGAAATATTTAAAATGGCAATTGTGAGTGAATGAAATACTGCCCTTAAAAGTGGGCAGATTCACAGGACTGGTTACTTTACCTAGCTCGCTTGAATTAGCTGTTAATAGTTTAGGTGTGTTTGTTTCAGGCACAGCATATTTAGCTATTGTCTAACTGGTGAATGTCTTACCTATATTCTTTACATGTTTTTCTGCAAATCCTTAAAGGAATACTGTCATGGGAAAACATGTTCAGTTAATAGTGCTGCTCCAGCAGCTTTCTGCACTGAAATCAGTTTTCAAAAGAGCAAATTGATTTTTTTTTTTATATATATTTAATTCTGAAATCTGACATGGGGCTAGACATACTGTCAGTTTCCCCGCTGCCCCCAGTCATGTGACTTGTGCTCTGATAAACTTCAGTCACTCTTTACTGCTGCACTGCAAGTTGGAGTGATATCACCTCCTCCCCAGAAGTTATCAGCAGAACAATGGGAAGATAACCAGATATATATGCGAATAGCAGTCAATAGTAAAAATCCATGTCCCACTGCGACTACTTCAGTTCAGAAACAATATCCTGACAGAAAGCAGTTCCTTAGTGCAGCTCTTTCTGAAAGCACATGACCTGAGATGGCTGCATGCACATCAATATTACAACTAAAAAAAATACACTTGTTGGGTTAGGAATGAAATTTTATATGGTGGAGTGAATTATTTGCAGTGTAATTTAGAAGAAAAAACTACACCATAAAAATTATGACCGAATCCCTTCAAGCTGATAGCATATAAATTACTTTTAAGCTGGTTTAAAATCCTCCCATGTGTATCAACCCTAAAGGCTTTTTAATTATTGCTCAAGCCTCCGGGCTCCAGCAATGGTTTCTTTCAACCACCCGCGAGTTTCTGAACTCGTGTGTTTTCTTCATCCAATTAATTTGGTTTCCTCTCGAACTGGTTTATGTTTTCCAAGCTTTTTATTTTGTTTTTTTCAAAACCATCTTTCATAAAGCAAGTAAACTCTAATGAAACTGTAGAAGTACCAGAGAACTTTGTTTATATAAGTACCATCATAGATAAATGTTTATTACTGTTTACATCTTGTATTTCAGGCCACCGTACAACTTTCCGTTATGTTGCCCAGGCACTGAAATTTCTTTGATGAACTGAAGAATGAAACACATTTCAAGATGAACTTGGAAAAAAACCTTATAGCACTCTAGTAATCATACCCAGGGTTTGCACTTATATGCCTTCCAGAACCTTATCAAATGATTGAAATGTACTGTATGCTATTGCATCTTGCATCATGTGTATGTTCAGCATGACCAAAGAAATAAAGTAGGTGCTGCATTTGTTACCTTTTACCAAAGGCAGTTCTCCGTACAAAAGTGTAGACGCCTGTGGTCCAACTGTTTCACGTTACAATGCATATTATACTTAATGTATAATTAATTTATTAAAGGTTAAAACAATACATTTCGTGCATACAGTCTGTTATTAAATGCAAGATCCTCCAAACATATTGTAAAAAAGCCCCCCTAAATACTGGGTTTCTGACTATAACCTGTCAGGCTTTCCTTAACCATGAATCAACATATAAATCCCCCCCAAATACCGGGTTTGTGACTATAACCTGTCAGGCTTTCCTTTGCTATGGACCAGCATATAACATATGAAGGACTCTGGTAATTTAGGACATGCAAGTTTATTATTCCTATAATCAACTGATACAATTGCAGCAAGTCACCGTAGTGTACATTAAATCTTATAATAAAAGAAGCATGCAACATACAAGGCTTATAAGGTATATCCTAACTACTCTAACCTAATGTCTTGGGATGCATGCATATAGAGTTATGTCTAGGTGGCTATCCTTAAAGGTGTTTCTCCAGATACATCACCTGTTCCTTCTTCCTTGGTTTCTTCTTCTGTGTGTAGACCAAACGGAGGAGCTTCCAGTTATAGCCCTTTGCCCTCTATGACAACCAGGCCGGAGCCCTATACAGTTTGTTTGTAAACATCCTGTAACCAGAATGAAACACTGTCCAGTAGTAGTCACTGTAGACCATGAGATACTTAAAGTCCCATAGGCATCCATTGAATTACAGTAATGTACTATACTGAACACCATCCATTAGTTGCCACTGTACACTGTGTTCCATGGATATTTCAGGTACACTCAATTCCTGTTAAACTAGTTTTCCTTGGAGATGGTCAGCACTCTTTACATGGATTCAGTCTGGGAAGATAGCTCTCTTCTTAGTTTGTTTTAGTAACACCAACTGTCTTCCAAACCTTTCTTTTGTTTAGCATAACCATCTTTCCAAACCTTTCTTTTGTTTAGCATAACCATCTTTCCACTTGCTTGCTTGGATACCTATTAGAGTCTCTTTCACCAATATTATTTTCTCATGAAGTCCATTATAACACATATAACATTCCAAAATATATTCAATCCCCTACGTAATAAATCTTTACTTTTAACCGTTAAATGAGAAAGTGTTAGGGAGCCTGTGCCCAAAGGCACAGTCGCCCCAGCGAACACTGTCTTGGCCATCTGTGTCCATTTATTGTCATCTGAAAAAAATTCCATAATAAAAAAACGAGACGAAAGAAAAAAAAAAAAAATTAGAAAAGAATTTTGAATTGAAAAAACATTGACATTCGAATTCAAAAAGACCAACCGAATTCAAAAGTCATTTTTTTTGGGTCAAATAGGTCAGTTTTCAATTGAATAGGTATGTATTCGGCCAAAATAGTTTGAATCGATTCTAAGTTTTTCCCAAAAAAACTTCGATTTTTCAAAGTCCATCAATTGTCCCCAATAGGCTAAAACCGCAATTCGGCAGGTTTTAGATGGCGAATTTTCTTAGTCGAATTTCTAAAGAGACAGTACGTGATAAATTTTGATATTCTAATTTTTTTCAAATTCGAATCGAATTTGGACTATTCCCTAGTCGAAGTACACAAAAAAGCTTGAAATTAGAATTTTTTTCATTCGATAATTCACCTCGACCTTTGATAAATCTGCCCCTAAGTCACTAGTCACAAATCTAACCAGAGAATTAACCAAAAACTACATCAAGCAAAGAATATCAATCATTGTTATAGTCAAGGGCTATAAGAAATGGAGTGTCCACCAACAAATCAATTTGTATATACATGTACCAAAGTTGGGACTTAACCTTGAATTATATGCCCTTGAATGCTGAAATGCTATAGATAATCCAGTCCATATGGACGTGGTACATATCTGATACGATTTGCCTCGGGGGTGAAATATCCGGATATACGTTCTGTGTATTTATCTTTCTATTTTTGGCTTGAGCAGGACATTGCTATCATTGGAATCCGTGTTCACACTATGCTCACATTATAGTCGCTGATTTTTTCTGGACTTATGCGATTGCTGAATCGCTAATGATGTTGCTGGACTAAACATCCTATGCATGGATTCCTAATTTAACCGTCCACCATTTTATATATACAGATTGTACTGACCGTTTAACTAATTACCGTACTGGGTCATCAGTCAATTTACAACGTGGCCCCTTTTGAGCCTCATCACATTCAAGGATACCACCAACGTTACAAAGGAAACCATTTTGATATGTATAAATATTGAGATAATAGATATATTGCAAATCTCTGGACCATTACGCCACCTTTATTGACTCGATACATTGCAAGGCCTTTTCATTTTGGGGGCTAGTCCCTTTGTCCACAAACAAATGGAATTAACACGATATATGTTGTTGTGCACCTTATTGCACATGATCAATGTGGACACTATATATATATATATATATATATATATATATATATATATATATATATATATATAATCATTTAGGCAGATCTGCCCTTCAATGCACTGTGTAACATATATAAAACAGTAGTTGGCTTATGCAATTTCTAACAATTTCTAACATGCATTTTCCTCCCATCTGATTTGTTCAAATCCGGTGGTGGGGTCAAACATTCCAAGAAGAGGGAGCCCTCCTCCCATATGCAGCACCTTCCTGTTTTTAATTGGTTGTAACATGTATCATTTTGGCACGGTTGTGAATAAATATTGCCTTTTTAGTAACCTTGTCTGGATTATCTATAGCATTTCAGCATTCAAGGGCATATGATTGGAGGTTAAGTCCCAAGTTTGGCATGTATTAGGCTTAAACATTGTTTTTCTGTTTTATTTTTTGTCAAAAAAATCTTACTTTATGGCAGTGATTCTAGAAATACTTTCAGAATTAGAGCCAGTGTCCCACTCTACAAAGAATAATGATAACACTTTTTGGAATTCAAAGGAAAACTATACTCCCCAAACAGATCAGGAAATGGGGTTCAATGCAAGAGATGTAAAAGGGCACTATTTACTTAAATATGTATATACCAGTTTGGTAAGATTCGTTAATATGCCACCTAATATGATGTAAACTATCTGTTGCCTAAGTATTCATTTTGGGGGCATAGTTTTCCTATAAAAGCAAAAATGTGCTTTGAAAGGTAAAGATTTTTCTTGCTGATTTTACACCACTTGTGTATTTAATTCCTGTTCCAGAACATCATCATGAAACACCACATTTTTAGAGGGAAAAAATAGGATTTGTTTAAAAAAAAAAAAACAAGAATGTTATCACTTCTCTTCATCTAATGCCATTATTTAACCTTGGTATTTCTGTTATGTAAACATGCTGCTAAGGAGTATATGACAAAAACATTCCTGACGGCTGTACTTAAATATGTAGAGACTGCACTAGGCACATACCATACTTTTTATAAAGGTGTGTAAATATCTGAGGTGTCAATTACTTTCACTTTCCATTCAGCACTTCATAGATGTCACTGCCCTTCTCACATTACCCCTCCCATCTAATTTTCTATAATAGTGTTGGGCACTTTGTATGGGCATTAGGTCCCCCATTTTGGTGCATATACAAGATTTTGAGGTGATACACAACTTGTCTTCCTAACATTGTCCACAAAATGGCTCCTGCCTGTGTGCTATGATTGTGTAACTCCAAGACTAAAGGAAAACATTTTAAATAATAAATGTTGTATAAGTACATAATATTTTGCTCAACTAACCTGATAGAAAATAACTTGGAATTATTTCTTAGTGTGACAGGTCCCCTTTAAGTCTACTAAATAATCATGAAACCATTACATAAACCCAATAGGATTGTTTTGAACTGAAGGAGCTGCTCGGATGAGTAGTGAAAAGTCTTCATTGATTACTCAGCAAGTCCAGTTGTTTTTAGATTTACCTATACTAGATATAATGTCTGGGAAGTAAGGTGGGGGCTCCCCCTGCTGTGCATAAGTATGCAGAGCATGTAGGGAGCTACAGATCTACATGTAGGGAGCTACAGAGATATATTTGGGTCCCCTTGGGTAATGGTCTCACACCCGGTGGCAGGTTAGAGCAAGTTTGGTGGACAGCACTTGGTGAGTCGGTGTGGTTGCGGCTTGCAAGTAGCCTTTTGGTTGGTCAGCTATGGCGGGAGCAAGTCTAGGTCAGACATTTTTTGTTAGTTAACTAATAACTTGTTATTTGCTGTTGATATATTATGGCAAAAAACACTGTGGCCTATGTGATCCACGGTCACACGTGTGGTGTGTGTTTTTTCAAAATAGTTGTAGTAGTGGAGCAGTAGTAAGGTAATGGAAAATGGGAGAGTTTGCAATATTGTTGCCATGTATTTCAGTTTCACATAACATTTTTCAAAAGTTAGAATTCAAAATCCACAATATTACAAGAAAGAAACTTCTGTTTATTGAAGAGTCTAGCTATTGTTTAGCTGACTGCCTAGCTACGCACACACACAGTATAGTGTCATGAGGGCAGTACACTGAGGACGTATTCCTATGAATAACTATACCTATGAATAAAAGACTGCATGTTACTTCACCATCCATGGTTTTCCTTTTAGCCTTAATCTTGCCTTTGACTCTTATGATTTCTAACAAAAAATAATAAGCCCCCAGAGTCTTTTTTTTTGTTTACTCACCACTGGTATTTACTCTTGGAGAGGCTTAAAGTTGTCAGCATTTAAGCTGTCTATGGTTAACGAGCAAAGATTAAAGTGACCAGTGCCTGGGGAGTATGAGAAGAACTGGGTAATTAATCCCCACTCTGCAAATCCTGAAATCACAAGGGAAACTTCCAGTTTGTGTTAAATAGTGCCATCTTTGCTGCAAGAAATTGGTTAGAGAAATCATTAAAGGACAAGGAATGCTTTGACTGCTCTGTGTTGCTCTTCCATGTGTATCTCAGGCTGGTGTCATTTTCTGCTAACAGGAGCACCTGATTGGGGTATCAAGTAGGGATGCACCGAATCGGGATTCGGTCTGGTATTTGGCCAGGATTCGTTCCTTTTAGGATTCAGTAGAATCCTTGTGTCTGGCTGAACCAAATTTGAAACAAGGAAGTAAAAAATAATTGTTGCTGCGCTTCTCTTTTTCCCTCCTCCTAACTGATTTGTATACACAAATTAGTGTTAGGATTTGGTTTGGTATTTGGCCAAATCCAAAATAGTGGATTCAGTGCATCCCTAGTATCAAGTAAATGATTAGGATTACTGGGGGGGGGGTCACTCTTTATGGTAACACCAATAAAACACCTTCATTCAGCTGTTATTTAAGAGGTAAAAATTTATAGATCAATAATGTGGTGTTAGTCCATTTTTCTTTTCTATTGGGCAAAGCAGGATGTCTCTATTACCTCAAGGTTATTTGCAATTCATCACTTGGCCTTTAGTATCAGACAATCTAGTCAAATAGTTGCTTTATATTACACCCCTGGAATATAAGATTGCTCTGTATGTAAAGGACCTTTTATTGTTTGTAGCTGACCCGATGTCTGAACATCGGACATGAAGATCTTCTGGTTAAGGGCTCTTACACACAAGCGGTTGAAGCTGCGCTCCCCTGCGTTCCGTTTTTCTGCGTTCAGCCGCCAAACACAGGTTGAGACACAACATGCTGCATTTTTCCTGCATTCGGCGCCTACACGCGCCTATGTCAGTACAGCCCCATTGGAAAAAATGTAATGCGTCTATTCCGCTCGTGTTTAAGAGCCCTAAAAGTACAGTAGAAGCAGAAAGAGTAAGATGTGCATAAATGGCTATACAGGTATATGATCTGTTATCCAGAATGCTTGGTACATGGGGTTTTCCTGATAATGGATCTTTCTGTAATTTGAATCGCCATACCTTAGAACTGCTAAGAAACATTTCAGCATTAAATAAACCCAATAGTATTGTTTTGCCACTAATATGGATTCCTGAAGGTCAAAAAAAAACCATTAATTTTGAATTTTCACACCAAAGTTACGTCAACATTTCCACTGATGTCACAATCTGGTGCCAACATCATTGCACATGTGTGCGTTTAGAGGTTAGAGTGTTTAGAAGAAGGAACATGCGTCAATCTCCTGATACACATCACAATGACATGCTAATTAACCCTTTAAATGGGTAATTTATGAAAACAAAAGAAAAAGTAAAAACATGTAGAGGTACTTCTCTTAATACTGAAGTGATAAAATCTTGAAATGATTTTTAAAAGCTTTTAGGCTAGAAACTGACATTTCTGTATGGATGTATGATCAAGATCATTGAATGTCTTACAAGAAGTGGATTAAGTTTTTGGTTTAGTTATATGATTTCAGATATTGGACCTATTATTCAGAATGCTCGGGACCTGGGGTTTTCTGTAAAATGGATCTTTCCGTAATTTAGATCTTCATACCTTAAGTCTACTAAAAAATCATGTAAACATTAAATAAACCCAATAAGCTGATTTTGCTTCCAATAAGGATTAATTATATCTTAGTTGGGATCAAGTACAAGCTCCTGTTTTATTATTACAGAGAAAAAGGAAATCATTTTTAAAAATTTGGATTATTTGTATAAAATGAAGTTTATGGTTGACGGCCTTTCTGTAATTTCTTTAAATTTCTGGATAACCGGTTTCCGGATAGCAGATCCCATAGCTGTACTTTTGTGTAACTTTTCATTACAAATGTTCTGTGCATAATGTACATGTTGAGTGCTGAATTGTTGTTGTAAGTGATGTGGTTGACTAATGTAGTGTACATATGGTTAAGGGCTCTTACACATGAGCGTTTTTACCTGCGCTCCCCTGCGTTCCGTTTTTCGGCGTTCAGCCGCAGGGGAGCGCAGGAATAGACGCATTTAATTATTTCAAATGGGGCTGTACTCACACAGGCGCATGTAGGTGCCGAACGCAGGTTGAGACGCAACATGCTGCATTTTTCCTGCGTTCGGCGCCTACATGCGCCTGTGTGAGTACAGCCCCATTTGAAATAATTAAATGCGTCTATTCCTGCGCTCCCCTGCGGCTGAACGCCGAAAAACGGAACGCAGGGGAGCGCAGGTAAAAACGCTCATATTAAGAGCCCTTACACTGGGCCCAAAAGATTAGATGGGTCAGTTTAGCTACAATCTACCTTGTGCTACAGGAGTAGTATGATATGAACAATTCGCAATAATAATTTGAAGTGGCAGCATTTGTTCTTGAGGAACAAGCCTAACCAGGCTAATTAAAGTAATTTGCCTCATGTGTGGCAGGCACAGACAGGCTTCTGTGGGTAGAATTTGCAAGTCGAGTTGCACAGTAACTGGGAGTTTTGATAAAATAGACCCAGTCTCACTTGCTACCAGTATATGTTTGATTCAAAACTGGCATATAACTGCATTAAGGCTTTTCAGCTTCTATAATCCTCAAGCAGTGGGGGTGCATGATCCCATACACTGGATATGAATAAAGCAGACTTTATCGAAGCATCTGCCATGAAAAGTCACACCCTTTTCCCAACTGAAATGAATGCTGCTGTTATAGGAGTCTACTCAATCACATGGCAGGTGCACATAAGCTTAGTCGTGGCTTGTCAGTAGTTGCTCTCTTTCACTTTGAAATGAGTCCTGTAACTGGGTGCTGCCAGGTCTTAAAGGACAGAAATATCTGCAAAGTCATTTGACTTCTCTCTTACATGCTCATTCCCTTTCAAGACAATTTTAAGTCTGTTGGGACCCCTTCTACCATAAGGTGTTTGTACCCCCTGATGGTGGCCCTGCATAGTGTAGGAGGCTGCACCCTGACATACAATTTTACAGCGCAGTACAGGTATGGAATACATAATCCAGAAACCTTTTATCCAGAAAGATCTGAATTACAGGAAGACCATCTCCCATAGACTCCATTTTAATCAAATAATTAAAATTTTTAAAAATGTTTTCCTTTTTCTCTGTAATAATAAAACAGTAGCTTGTACTTGATCCAAACTAAGATATAATTAATCCTTATTGAAGGCAAAACAATCTTATTATGTTTATTTAGGTCCTATTTACTAATTTTAGAGGTCAAGGGGATAACAACGCGCATGTCAAAAAAGCAACAAAACTTGTGCAATTTTTTTCTCAAACACTAGCTTATTTAAGGAAAGAAAAAATAATATGTTCTTGTCTGCTTTTTAGCCGAAAAAAAAGTCACAGCGACAATCACACTGTTCCATTCATTTTCAATGAGGGAAAAAAAACTTGTGTTTTAATGAACTGGGAAATTAAATTAATATATTTATTAGAAGCAATTCCCACTGACTTCTGCTGAACCTTGCCAGCTTTTGCTTGTTTTTTTCTGGTGACTATTCGCGGGGTTTTTACTGTAATAAATACCAACTATTTGAGGTTCCGAAGATTATGCTTGAGTGTATTTTTTATTTTTTTTAAATCGTGGAAAAAAAACCAAACTCCAGTTTTGATAAATCAGCCCCTACATGTTTAAATGTTTTTTAGTAGATTTAAGGCATGAAGATCCAAATTATTTGGAAACCCCAGGTCCCAAGCATACTGGATAAGAGGGTCCATACCTATACTAGAAAGTGCTAAAATCAAATGGGGGTAACATACACAATTACCAATGAATTTATGAAGCATGCAAAGTGGAATTTTTAGGGCACTTACTCAAGAGCGTTTTTACCTGCGCTCCCCTGCGTTCCGTTTTTCGGCGTTCAGCCGCAGGGGAGCGCAGGAATAGACGCATTTCATTTTTTCAAATGGGGCTGTACTCACACAGGCGCGTGTAGGCACTGAACGCAGGTTGAGACGCAACATGCTGCATTTTTCCTGCGTTCGGCACCTACATGCGCCTGTGTGAGTACAGCCCCATTTGAAAAAATGAAATGCGTCTATTCCTGCGCTCCCCTGCGGCTGAACGACAAAAAAAGGGACGCAGGGGAGCGCAGGTAAAACGCTCATGAGTAAGAGCCCTTACTCAATGTACTTGTAAATCTTGGACTCATTTGCATAAAATACACAAAATTACTGACTACTGTTTAATGTATGTGTTTGTAGCAGATCATTGTCCTAATTGTCCTGTAGCATGGTGGCTAAAAACTTTCATTAAATAAGATTATCTTGCACTCTTATATGAGAGCAACATGTCTTGAAACTTTACTAACCCTTTAAACACAATAGTAGACGTGCCGTCGAGAAAAAGACATGACGCATGCAAATGAAACTGCCATAAATATGTCTGTTCTAGATTTCAATCCGTAACTCAGTTTGTATCGGCTGAAATAATTCAGTTTGGCCTGTGAATCAGCAGTGTTGAAAATAATAAAGCTGTAGTTGGCATTTGTGATACTGACTCGACACTGGGGAATCGAAGTGGCACAATTGTTTTCCTTTAAATGATCTATTTCACTTGCTGCCACTTTAAAAAAAACTGACTCAGCAGCAACTGGCGGGCGTGAGAAAATTTGGGAAGTTTATAAGAGAAGAATAACTGGACTTTCCAGTGCTTGGTTCAGACATGTGACAGACAATGCAATGGGCAACGCCTATGTCTCAACTGCCAATAAGATACTAACAGATCATTCTCTGGTGCTAGCCTGTTCTTCCATCTCAACGTCTCACCAAGAAATGAAAGCCCATCAAGCCCAGGAGAAAAATAAGCAAACTGTGGCAGAGGATTTACAAATGTATCACTTTAACTTTATTTCATCATTGTAATAAACCAGCACAGCCTTAAAAGCTTAGTGCATTTAACAGCATTCCATTCAAGCTTCCCATAGAGAAGAATGTACAGCTCTTGTAGGATAACTTGAAAGTCTCTGAAAGGTCTTACTGGGAAAAACATATCAAGACTTTTTTCTGTTGCACTGTGTCCTGCAAAATATGTAGCTCTAATTGAAGGACTTGCAGCCAAGGATGGTTTTGTATGGAGATGAACACTAGATGGCATTGTTGTTTCTGAATTATCACTTGTAATGCGGATCTTCATCTATACAGTAAGGGGTTTTTTGTGACTCTTGTTGTCTGTCCTGCTTTTGTTTAAATTTGTAGGCGATTATGTGTGCTTCATTTGTTACTGTAGATATATATATATATAAATTTGCCTATTAAGCAGTCTTTTAAATATGGCATTTCCACATTTAGTAGCTCTGTGTAATGGAAATTATCCAGCAACCCATTAGAAAGAAATTCTTGATCTGTGACAATAAATTCCCATTTTATTTTATTTTTTTGCTTAACTCCTGTGAGTGCTTTGTTTTATACATGTACTGTATGTATAAATTGTGCACACAGACATATATATATATTATACAATCATATACATACAGTTAAGGGATCAGTTGCCCGGAAATTTCAGAATTACAGGAAGGCCACCTCCCATAGACTCCATTTTAATCAAATAATTAAATTTTTTTAAAATAATCTCCTTTTCCTCTGTAATAATAAAACAGTACCTTGTACTTGATCCAAACTAAGATGTAATTAATCCTTATTAGATGCAAAACAATCCTATTTGATTGATTTTTAATAGCGTTAACGTATGGTAATCCAAATGATGGAAATACCCCTTATTTGGAAAACCCCAGGTCCCGAGGTCCCATGCCTGGGGACCTATACTAGCTATACCAAATACATATTGTAACTAGGATTTACTGGTAATACCACAATTTATTAGACATATTCCGGTCAGTATTTTAAAGCCTCTCCACTATTACCTTACACTATTATTTTTAATAAGATAATTAAAGATAAACGAAACTAAAAAATGTAAAAAAAAATTATCAGAACTCTTGTAGGAAATGAAAGTAGTTTCGCTTCATTTAATGAGTGTTTGCACATTATACTGTATTATATAGTTCTGACAAATAAGCATTTAGTACAGTTTTATTATTACAGTTTAGGTAGAATAGGGTAAATGTTGTCTGATGTAACAGTTATTTAACTATGAACTATGAAAGAGAATAGACTTATTTATACATGTTTACTATATTACAAAGGTTCAGGAACTCAGACAAATCATTTCTTACTATAGCAGAGATTACTTTGGGTAGTGAGAGAAACTATAGTACATATGGGTATGGTACCTGTTATCCAGAATGTGGTTTTCCAGATAATGGATCTTTCTGTAATTTGGATCTCCATACCTTAAGTCTACTAGAAAATCATGTCAACATTAAATAAAAACAATAGGCTGGTTTTGCTTCCAATAAGGATTAATTATATATATATAGTTTGGATCAAGTACAAGCTACCGTTTTTTTATTACAAAAAGGAAATCACTTTTAAAATTTGGATAATATGGAAACATATGGGGCATTTCTGTAATTCAAAGCTTTCTGCATAAAGGGTTTTACGGATACCGGATCTCATGCCTGTACTTATATATAGCATGTCTAGGGGGGTTATTTATCAATGTCCGATTCTACCTCAACATTTTCTACTACAAACTCCGATGAAATCCGCTCGAGATTTTTACACTTATTTATGAAATTCTCCCGAAAATTTGCTTTGCTGGATTTTTCACCCAAAAACTTTGGAGGTATTGCACGAAACCCAACGCACATCAAAAAATCATTGGGACTTCTCCCATTGACTTATATGCAACCTTAACAGGTCTGAGATGCTGGATTTCCGAAAAATTCGTGATTTTTTTAAAGTCCGATTTTATAAAAAAAAATCACTAATAGTTTGGGATTTTTCCGTTCGGAGTTTAGTAAATAAACCAATACAAGATTCCTCTGCACTCAACCCATTATCAATATATTTAAGACAGAGACATTTTGTGCATACTGCTACTGAAAAATGCCTTACCCTTTAAACAAAACAGGGATTGTTTGTCCATATATTGCAATATATTTAAGCTGGCCAACTACGTCAAAGTCATCCCATATCTGGCCAGTCCTATGCTCAATTTTCATTTGATTCATTAAGAATTCTATGGTTTAATTATACATTTTATAAAAGGGACGAATACGTTTTACCTGCAACTTACTAGCTGCTTTCAAAGTAAAACTCCCAAACTTGGCTGCCCTTTTTTTTTAGACACCAGTGGGATCACCTGACTATAGTTGGAGGGGGTGGGAGCTACAACATGGAGCTGGTCACTGCTCTTGTAGACCTATAACAAACAAGGGAAAGTTGTGCTCACCACAAGCACAACTTTCCCTTGTTTGTTATATATATATATATATATATATATATATATATATATAGCAAAATTCATTAAGGCTTAAAATATTTAGACATTAGAAAAAAAATAAAACACTTATTAAAGAGAAAATGCACAATAGTCAAAAATAAGAATCACAGGCATCAGGAATGTCAAATTGCTATTTTGGATGTCACATTTAGATGTATGTAATTTATATTATTGGACCCTGTAAACCAGGCCTCTAGACTCTTCTTCCACCTAAATTAAATATGGCCCACAACCTTTTATACTGTTTGTATCAAATATTTTCTGGGACATTTTTAACCAATTAACTATAATGTTATACTTCAGGAAGTCAGGGGAACCTTGTCACTAAACATAAAATGCAAAATGTGGAAATGCACTATGTGGGAGAGACTAGGTCCTAAGTACTTCCATAGAATGCTTGCACCCATTATGCCCAGAAGCAGTAACCCATAGCAACCAGAAGATGTTTGCTCTTAAACAGGTGACCAGTACATACCTGCTGATTGGTTGCTATGGGTTATTGTTCCTGGGCAAACTTAGTGCCTTTTATTACAAGAACATACGGATATTTGTAAACATTACTGCTAAAGTCACACATGTTTGGGGTTATTTTTCAAAATCGCAATGTTAAAATCTCGAAAAATTTGGGATTTTTCACTAGAAAACTCAAATAAAATAAAAAAATTGAATTTTTGCAGCAAAAAGCCAGAATCTGAAAATCCTCCATCACAGACCTGTAGAGGTCCTGTATAAGTCAGTGGGAGAGGCACCTATCTCAATTTGAAGTTTTTGTGGTCTGCGCTGAGTTAAGTCTGAAAATCTGACTTTTTGGGGGTTTTGATGGCAACAACTAGAAATAATCTAGCAAATTTGGAAAAAACCTGATAAATTATCGAAATTTGGGTTTTCACTCGATCTTATAGAGTTTTTCCGCAATCCAATTAAATTGAGGTGTTTTTTTTTAATAAATAAGCTAAAATCGAGCATGGGAGTTTGGTTGTGTTTTTTTAAAATGAAATATGAGATAAATTCGTATTTTAGTAAATAACCCCCTATACAGTATGTTTTCAAAGTGTAACAAGGAATTTATTAGGGTTCTTCGAATGGTTTACTCACTTATAATAAGCAGGCCACAGAGAAGAGAGCCATTTTGCACATATTGTATTATTCTGCGACAGCCATTCCAACTTCTAACATCATTCCAACACCATTTCCATTATTTATGTAGAAAAATGGTTCTGATAAATCTGTTTGTACATTATATATCATTTATAATATATTATTATAGTTTGTTTAATATTCCAAATTAAATATTATATTTATATATATATACTTTTTTTCGTTTAATAAAAGGAACGGCTTACTTGTTAACTCGGCCTGCAAAATCCCCTTTCTGTGTGAAGATACACATTGCAGATGATTACAGACTACACTGCCATCTAGTGTTGATGTCCACACATATTCATAACCATCTAATTTGATATTTAACTAAAACGTACATAAGGGAACCTTTGCCTAACCTTTACCTTACCATACCTTTTCCGTATGTAACAATGTTATTATTGTTCACCGAACCTTCATGGGCATTTCCTGGTCAGACACGATGATGTCAGACTCAATTGGCAGAACTGAATGATGCATTAATATCTTATTGGCAGCTGAGTCGCGGGCGTTGCCCTCTATATAGTCTATACACATCTTAAGTAACCACGGAAAGTTAGGTTATTCTTTTGTTATTAGCCAATGCACATTTACTGTAAATGCACTTCCCAAATATCTCACTACAGGCAGATATTATTTAAAGCTCCACAAAATGTAGAATGGGATGTTGTTGTGGATGCAGCAGTTTGAGCGAGGCTTCAAGATGGAAAAAAAATTAGAGGACATTCTTACACTGGCTTAGGGCTCAAAGGGAAATATATTAATGTGGTTTTAAATGGGTTGTTCATCTTTGAATTAACTTTTAGTATGGTGTAGGCTGTGCTATTCATTTGCAATTGGTTTACATTTTTTATTATTTGTGGTTTTTGAGTTACTTAGCTTTTTATTCAGCCGTATTTTCAGCTAGTTTCAGTCCAAATTGCCCTAGCAACCATTCATTGATTTGAATATGAATAGGAAAGGCCTGGATAGAAAGATTAGTAATAAAAACTACCAATAAAAATACATTTGTAGCTTACAGACCATTTGTTTTTAGATGGGGTCAGTGACCCCCCATTTGAAAGCTGGAAATATTCATAAAAAGAAGGCAAATAATTAAAAAAACTGTAAAATATAAAAAATGAAGTCCAATTGAAAAGTTGCTTAAAATTAACCATTCTACACCATACTAAAAGTTAACTTGAAGGTGAAATACCCCTTTTATCTCAATGCCATTAAATACACACACACATATATGCTATGTATGTATTTTCTAATACTCTCAATATGGCTTGATTGAATTGGATGAATCCAATGTATGACACAGCACTGCCACTGAGAAATTATTTTTAAATAAAAAGCCTTTATTAGGACATTTGGCTTCTGATCAGGAATATACAACGTTTCTGGCCTAATCTCAGCCCTTTGCTGATAAAGGGCCGAGATTAGGCCAGAAACGTCGTATGTTCCGGATCAGAAGCCAAATGTCCTAATAAAGGCATTTTATTTAAAAATAATCTCTAAGTGGCAGTGCTGTGTCATACATTGGATTCATATTACTGAAGTGGAGAGTGGACCACGAGACACGGGCCCTTGCAAACACTGAAATCAAACGCTGGTGAGTGCTGACTGAACTACAACTTGATTGAGTTGTAACCTATCTCTCTACCTTGTGCTGAAAAACTGTATTTGTTATTTTAATCTGTGTTTTTAATTTACTCTAAATAACACATTTTAGTGTCATTCTGTTCACCTAGTATAAATAAAACCTCTGCAAATGTTTTGTGCTGCAAAAAAAATTTTTTTTCTACTGTTCAAATCTTCCTCCAAATGTTCCAATGTGAGTTTTAAAAATATCACAGGCATATATTATATATATATTTATATATATATATGTATATATATATATTATGTATAGCAGGGGTCTCCAACCTTTTTCACCCATGAGCAACATTCAGATTTAAAAAAGAGTTGGGGAGCAACACAAGCAAGGAAAATGTTCCTGGGTGGTGTCAAAAAAGGGCTGTGATTGCCTAATGGGTGCCCGTATGTGGACTGACAGCCTAAAGGAGACTCTGATTGGCAGTACATCTGGTTTTTAAGCAACCAAAACCTGCCTGGAATTTAAAAAAAAACACCTGCTTTGAGGCCACTGAGAGCAACATCCAAGGGGTTGGAGAGTAACATGTTGCTCACGAGCTACTGGTTGGGGATCACTGATGTATAGTTTCCAAAAAATGCTGTTGCACTCTAGGGACTTTTGCAGTAAAAAACCTTTATTGGAATCGACGTTTCTACCCTCAATGGGGGTAGACCCCCATTGAGGGTTGAAACGTCGATTCCAATAAAGCTTTTTTATATATATATATATATATATATAAATTCTGACTCACTAGCACTCACGAAAAACTCTACTTAGATGACTGGGTGCACGATTAGTAAATACTTTATGTAAACCAAAAAAGAAGATCAGCACTCACAGGACTTAAAAATAAATAATGATTTAAAAATAAAATCATTATTTGTTATTTTTAAGTCCTGTGAGTGCTGATCTTCTTTTTTGGTGTATATATATTTATATATATACATACAGTATATATATGTTTGTGTATACGGTCCATGTGAGGGTCAGTATCTGTATTTTAATGTGAATTTAAATAAAAAAAGCCGTGGGACAGATATCTTTTGATATAAATTTTTTTGTGTATACGGGATCACCAGTTATCCAGAAAGCTCAGAATTTAGAAAGGCCGTCTTCCATAGACTCTATTTTATCCCAATTTTAAGAAATGACTTCCCTTTTCTCTGTAATAATAAAACAGTACCTTGCACTTGATTCATCACTATAATTCATCCTTATTGGAAACAAAACCAGCTTATTGGGTTTATTTATTTCTAGCAGACTTAAGGTATGAAAATCAAAATTACAGAAAGATCCTTTATCCAGAAAACCCCAGATCCCAAGCATTATATATATATATATATATATATATATATATATATGTATATATATATGTATATATATATATATATATATATATATAAATATAAACATATAAAAGACAGATTAACGGCACTCACGATTATTCAGTATGTTCTGCCTGGGTGTCAACCAAAAATGGTTGTAGTAAGAAGTCACACTTACAGGACTTAGCAGGAACAAAAGCAATTTTGTTAACAACGCCTTAAAAACGCAACTAATGTTTCGGCTGATTCCAGAAAGGCTGTGGAATCATCCGAAACGTTAGTTGTGCCTTTGAGGGCGTTGTTAATAAAATTGCTTTTGTTCCTGCTAAGTCCTGTGAGTGTGACTTCTTACTATAACACACACATATATATATATATATATATATATATATATATATATATATATATATATATATATATATATATATATATATATATATATATATATAATTTTTAAACAAACAAGCTGAAATGCTGCTCCTCACCTTTCTTAATGGGTGCACGTGGGCAAGGCTTAATTTACATACTAAACAAGGTAGCCCCAGCACTTTAATATATAACCCCCTGAAAAAATATTCTTGCACAACTGAACTGTAACTTTCTTAATAAAGACACTTTTAGTTACAAAGTTTGTACAAACCATGCATAAGCTGATGCGCCCCATCAAGTCAGTGTCCATGCGTCAGTCCTTTCCTAAGTGAAAAAAATAAAGTGCTACCTTTGGGGGGAGACAGACCATACCTAACAAGGACCAAAACGTTGGACATTGGTACAATAGAAATAAACAATTGAGAATTTTTACATGGGAGTGCCAGTTCTCTTGAATACAATGTTATATATATTTTAACCATGCACCCCAGCTATATAGGCTGCAACAGTTTTTGTCTTGGAGTGCGTATACTCACTATATACACACACACATATTTTTCCCTTTATATAAATATACAGCTGCAAGGAACCATTTATTTACTATAATACAACCAGACAAGGAGGTGCCAACTTTATGAAATATATGATTTGGGATTAATAATTAGGATTAAGGTGCACATAATAGGGCGATTTAACAACTTTACGATCATAGACATCTAATTAAAAAAATCCTGTTTTTTGCAGACAATGAATTACTAATGAAATATAGTGCAAGATAATAAGCATGAAGCTCTGTATTAGTTATATGTGTGTGTAGCTGTGCAAAGATTTCTGCCGGATTTGTAGCACTTCCAATATGTAGTTTATTTAGCTCCCTGCACTCCCTGCAATCTGCCATGGTCACAAAGATTTACATATTTACACTGTACATGTGTTTTCATATTAGAAATGAGAGACGGAACAAAAGAAGGAAAGAACGAAGGCAAAATTTATAGAACAGAAAAGCAGCCAAAATTTGGAGCTAAAAAAAACTGGGAGGAGAAAGGAGGAACCTGGAACTGGTACGATAGTTAAACAAAAGACGGGTGTAGAAATGTTATTTAAGAGGAATAGAAAATGTGAAATAAAAAAAGGGGGTGGTAGGAAATAAGAGTAATTACATGACTTGAAGGAAAAATGGGAAATTATAAGAAAATGAAAAAGCACAGAAAAAAGGAAAACATAACAGGAAGGTATAAGAAAAACACAAAAAGCAATAAATTACTACCATGTGCTCCATTCACCTTTGCTAGTATTTTATATTACAATTGTATAATAATATTTTAACACCAACAGGAGAAAAAAAAGTAAAAAGTCAGCGATATCCTAGCAACAGTAATTTTGCTTTTAGGTCTGGTGAAGCCAGGTCTATGGGTCGCTGACCATAGTTGTCCCGTGGTTCGTAGAGATTTGCCCCATTCCTCAGCAGCACTAGCAGAGTGTCCAAAAAGCCTTCACGGGCTGCATCATGAGTTGGGCAGGTTCCTGTACTGGGGTCAGGAACACTTGGGTCAGCGCCGTAATCCAGCAGCAATTCAGCCATTTGAGGACTGCCCATCATCATGACCTAAATAATAAAATAATAGGGAAAATTAACAGTTCATTATTATGTTTTTTTTTTTTATTTGGTACAAATGATTCCAGTTAAGCAAACTGTAAAATGCAGTTGATACAGGATTGTTTTAATGTTATTAGATTGAAGTGATTATTTAAAAACATGGTGTACAGGCTGTAATTATTTTATTTGTAATGATGGTTGATGATGAACAAAGATATATTAAAGATATATTATATATATATATATATATATATATATATATATTTAAATAATTTGAAAATCATTTGTAGAAAATGCTGCAGAAAATAAAAAAAAATTCCCAACCAAAGGAAAGTGTAAATTTTCTGTGCCTGAAAGAATTTTTTCCTACTAAATTATTCTACCAATTATTTTTAATATTTCTTATATCTGTTTTATATCTGTTATTTGAAATATATATGTGTATATATATATATATATATATATATATATATATATATATATATATATATATATATATATATATATATACAGTATATATGTGTGTACCAAATATATGTACTAAAATAATGAATAAAATAATTAGCAATACAGTTTTTTTTACAATTATAATAAAAATTAAGCACCCGGTGTTTTAAAAAAATGTACAAAAATGTTTACAGGTATATGAATATTAATGTTTGGGTCTGTAAGTGATGTTTCATTTCCAAACAGGGGGGGCTCTTCATAAAGTAAGCGGAGACCGTAAATAAATATTTTTCTATTATTTTAAGATTCCAGAGAGTGCGATACCTTCCAGATCAGGATATACAGTAGAAACTTGCCTTAGCAGTTAATTACACATGCTTATATATTTGGTTGCAACTTGATTTAGACTGTTTAAATCGTTTCTCATTTTTGTGACGACTGAAAGCACACGCTTTTTAAGGGGCCATACTTTGAATGACAAGTGTAAACAGTAATTATTTAATGCATTATCAAATCAATGCGACTTAAATATAAGGAAACTTTTCTTCTTTCTTTTTTTTTACTGTAGAACACTTTTGAATTATCGTAGCAAATTAATTGCTGTGAAGGCATATTGTCTGACCTCATGACAAATCATCCTCGTTTCACAATCATTCTTAAAACTGCCGTTAACTGTGTATGTATTGGATTCTTTTTTGGAGGATATTTTTAAACAAAACATAAACATTTAACAATCTAGTAGCGTAGGATATTTTTGCAGATAATAATTATTCAATAACTATCTAGGCTATCCCATCAGGTCTAATTAACTGAGAAGGCAGCACTGCAAATAAATCAGTCAAGATCTTTTAGTTCAGTGTATTCACTTGTAACAATGCATTGATTTTGGTTACAATAAACACACACTCAAAGATACACACACATATTAGGCATTAATAATTATCAATTCTCTGCATTTTGGATTATTGTGTTTATATATATAAAAACTTTTGCTGTACAACAATAAGCTATTTTGACTTAATTTATCCTGCATGACTAGAATAACTGTGAGCTCACAAAAAAAAAACATAAGCTCACAACAAAAAAACATATGATAATTAGAAAAGGTATTTCCTGGTAATTACAGTTTGTATTACGACAATATCCGTGAGTTTGCTTTGTACATGAGAGCAGATTTATGATGGTTGCAAAATAACAAGCAGGATTTATATACCAAATAGTTGTAAATCATATTAGCACAGAAGATTCAATTATTTTGACCAAATTGTTTATTTTTAAGATGCATTTCATTCATTGTGAAACGCCTATCGTCCCTGGGATTAAATGATTTGGTAGGGTGTTAGAGTTTAGAGCTAACACTCAATAGAACATAAAGTTTGACTGCTTTGAGGTCAAAAATAATTTGATGATTTGCTTTGATAATGTAATAAAATCAACTCATGAAACTAAACAGAGTGTTAGAATCTAGGAAACATTGCTGGGAATCTGTCTGGAATATTTGGTAAATATTCCACTAAGTATTTGATCTGTTGATTTTATATACAAAGACACAGAATCAACATACACAGAACTGTAATAAGGGTGTTATAGGTCTATTTGTACTGACTATAATTTGCCTGCTAGCAATGTTTGTCAGTTTATTTTCCCTCTTACCTGTATACAGATATTTCTGTCTGTTATGAATCTTCACTACTCTGTTGCAAATTCTACGTTGCAAATACCTTGTTGAATTTATCTTGTTGTATATATATGGATATACTGAAATAAATGTATATACAGCTATGAGACTTGTTATCCAGAATGCTCGGCACCTGGGCGTTTCTGGATAACAGATCTTTCTGTAATTTGGATCTTCATGCCTTAAGTCTACTAGCAAATCATGTAAACATTAAATAAACCCAATAGGCTGGATTTGCTTACGATATGGATTAATTATATCTTAGTTTGTAAGATACAATGTACTGTTTTATTATTACAGAGAAAAAGGAAATTATTTTTAAACATTTCGATTATTTGGATAAAATGGAGTCTATGGGAGTACCTTTCTGTAATTCGGAGCTTTCTGGATAATGGGTTTCCGGATTATGGATCTCATACCTGTATTTTTTGACTACAAAATGTTCTAGAAAATATAGAATGAAAAGGGATAGAAAATCTTTCTCCCTGGGCAAGATTATTACCTTTCTGGTAAAGTGGCTCTAAATCTGTTAATTGATAGAATTCTATTAATAATGCTGTGTACGTTTGTTCACATTTGCATTATAATGTGTATCCAGCCATTTCTGTCAGACACAATCTGTGTCTTCTAGCAAATATTTAGGGAGTTATTTACTAAACTCCAGTTTTTTTATTTAGGTCGACCTAATTCCCATCCACGAATTGAATTAATTTATATGATTCTTCTCGAAAAAGTCAAACCTAAAAAATCTTGCAACAAATTTGAGAGTCAATTCCAATTGTAAGATTGATGCTCTGAAAACTCGACTTTATCAAATTGTCGCTGTGAAAACTCATCTTTATCGGATTATCGGACGAAAACAAGCACAGATAACAATGCCAAGAAACTTCAGAGACATTTGGTATTGACTTCTACATGACCTAGACAGGTTTGAGATGGAGTACTTTCGGATTTGGATTTTTAGCAGCTTTGGGGTATAATAAATCTCTAAATATTCTAGTTTTTTTTCCTCTAACAATTTTGAGTTTTCCCCTTTAAAAATCGTGACCATAAAATTTGAAGTTTGATAAAAGGGTCCCTACAGTATATGTATTTCCTACAGGGACAGCAAGCAAAAACAATCTACCTGCAGTAGCAGTTTATCTTTTGTTATTTCTACTATTACAGGTTCCTGGGCAGCACATTCCTCCCAACATTGCTGCACAATTGCAGTACTTTTCTAAATTTTTCAGTGAAAGAATGATAACAAAACAATGGCTATCTGTTATGTACTTAAATTTCCTTGTATATATATATATATATATATATATATATACATATATATATTTCAGATAGTCCTGTCATGTATACATAGTTATCCAGCCATGCTATCAGACTACTATTTGAACCAGCTTTTAGTGGGATGCTTACCATTCACATTGCAAATACTGTATTAATCCAAAGGTTTCAAAATAAAGAAAGTTACTGAGATCAGCATTGCAACACTTGTTTGTGATATAGGAAGACTTGGAGCTCTCGGGTTTTAGATTTGAAGGGGACACCACCTGTAAGGTGGTCTAGATGGGTCTCCTCCAGGTACTCCGTTTTTCTCCAACACTCCATAAGCGTACAGGAAGGTTAATTGCTTCTTGTTAAACTGCTGAGTGTGAATGTGATAGGGACCTTAGGTTGTAAGTTCCATTGTGGCAGGAACTGATGTGAATGGTGTATAATCTCTGGAAAGTGCTGCTGAAAAGTGTTGGTGCTACAGTATATAAAAATATATATATATTTTTCTACGCAAATGTGAATACACTTCAAATTTATGTTATGGGATTTACTGGGAATAAATAATAAATATAAGGCATATATATATATATATATATATATATATATACAATCCGAAAGCTCCTAGCGCACACCGTTAAAGTGAAATACCTGGGTGCTACCTTCAGTGGCAGATTACGTAGTTTGCAAAAACGAAGATGCACACCAGGATTTGGCAAAAAGGTTAAAAATCAATTTTTATTAATTTACATTTAAAAATGACCAGCTCTTTTTAAATGTAAATTAATAAAAATGGATTTTTAACCTTTTTGCCAAATCCTGGTGTGCATCTTCGTTTTTGCAAACTATATATATATATATATATATATATATATATATATATATATATATATATTATATATATACACACACACACACGCACGTATTTTTTAGAGCAAGCCCCCCCCCAAA
Organism: Xenopus laevis; assembly: GCF_017654675.1. Taxonomy (NCBI): domain Eukaryota; kingdom Metazoa; phylum Chordata; class Amphibia; order Anura; family Pipidae; genus Xenopus; species Xenopus laevis. Next base: position 131,021,997 of record NC_054371.1, read on the forward strand.
AGGTCAAAAATGATCATTAATAGCGCAATAGATAACATACTATACTTAATAAGTGTATGAGTGATGGTCTGTATTTTGTTATTTATATCTAATTTATTGTTTTGGAAAGGCCGCAGGCAGGAACAAACAAGTTAACATTATTTCGAAAGGACTATTAAGCTGCTTGGATCAAATTTGGAGGGTGTAGCTACCATAATATTAAATATATATAAAATATGTATAAAAATATGCCTAATTATTAGAGGAAAAGTAAAGCAAGCAAAAAATAAGATATTCTTGCTTAAACAGGAAAACAGATTTTCATTCCTATAGTTTTAAAGTTTCTTTGCAAAGAATCTGTAGATTATTATTATGGAGAGTCTAAGTGGTAGTAAATACATTCCTTGGTCTATGAGTTGAATTACAATGTATCTTGTGTAGAATTGGGTAACACTCACCTGGATTGGGGTCCTTCCATGAGAGTTTGGGGCATTTACTGGGATACCACTCTGTAGCATCTGTCTTGCCAGATTCACATCACCCCGGGCACTAGCACAGCACAGTGTGTTGGCATTGAAATCCATAGTTCAAATTGGCTAGGCTCAGCTGATTATCCCAAACAAGGCTCCTTCCATATAGAGATTATACCCATTCTCCTACAGTGCCATCTCTTGAAGTTCATCAAATCCCTCCCTGTAGGCTCCTGTTTCTGTGAAGGATGAAATGGCATTGCTGTTTTATTGAAGATCGGTAACATTTTTCACTTCCCCTTTTTCATGCTGTGACATGTCCATGCAGTTAGTCACCACTGACTATGAACTTGCATTTGGCTTACGTGCACCCTCTAGTGTTTATCCATTTTACAGCATCAGAAACCGAAACCACTGTTTACTACAGTACAGTAGTATCATATGAAACCATGCAGTATCATATGAAACCATGTAAACTTTTACAGAACTCAAACTCAAAATATACACCTCATTTGAATAAAGGGTATGTTAAATTCACTGGGTTAAATTCACTGGGTACAAGCCCATGCATACGCAATTGATTCCAGGGAATAGAAGTATGACGGTAGCTTGGCACTTCCTTAAAAAAATACCCAGGTCAGTGTATTTATTCTGAAAAGAGCACTGGCTACAGATGAAAAAACAACACTCTGTTTGGCTCGCTAGAGTGAATAAGCCTTTACTTATCCTTTAAATTATCTGAAGCCACACTAAAACAAAAAAACTATTTTGCATGCATTTATTAAAGCTGGTGGAATTGCTGTAACAATACTTCAAAAAGTATTCCTTAAAGGAATACTTTTAAAGTTAAAGGCCAAGAAAAATTCACTGGGGTGGCATGTTGTCACTGGCTCTGGGCCAGCACTTCTGTTATATCAAAAATGCACCAGCCTGGCATATTATACTTCTAATGTTTCTCCACCATCTTCTAGCATTTCCCAAGAGTTACTTGTGATGATTTGTGTTTTTATGGTCATGGTCAACGTTTCAGGGTAGCAGTTATCCATTTGTGCAATTTCTTACTGGGATGTCTGGAGTTAATGGAGTGCTCATTGGCCATTTCTGCAGTGGTCTTACTGGCATGTCTGGGGTTTTTAATGTTGTTTTATGGCCATGATATTTGGTGGACATGGTCAAAATTTCAGAGTGGCATTTCATTATGTCCCATGTTGGGAGGTTTGTAAACATTCTTGGAGCACTTATAGGAATACTTGGGAGATGCTTGAAGATGGCATTACGGCACTAAAAGAAAAGAGAACAAAAGTGCTGACTCGGGGTCCCAGGTTAGTGGGTAAATTTACTATTAAATTGACAAACCTACCCTAGTCAAAAGCATTTTCCTTGTCTTTTTAAATCCAAAAAGTCTATACATGTTAAAAAAAATCTTATTTTAATGTAAGGGACACTGACTGATTTTTAAAATTGTGTCTTTGGCATACACTGGACCCACTATCTTGGGTAAAACACCCCAACTTTTGTCCTATGGTTCCTTGAACTTCACTACAGAGAACCAGAAGTCAGGTTTGCTGCCTGCTTTTCTATACAAAAGCCTCAACTTCCTAAAGATTTTATACTGCTGTATAAATTGTGTAATTTGAAAAAAAGGAGTTGAATATCCCTTTTACCTGTATTTCTCTTGTTTGAATGGTGATGGGCACATGGGCTAATTCTCTATCCATATTTTTTTCTGCTAAAGGCTAACATTGTGCCCTGTGAGAATTGAAAGAAAACGAAAGTGAAACTGTTGCTCTTATTTGAACAGAAAATACATGTTTTACTTATGTCTATTGGCAATTTTCATAGGTGACAGTAAGGAGGTCTGTCATTGAAACTTGGTCGAAAGCCAATAGTGAAAATAAATAACATTTATATATTAGCATGTGAAAAAACCATACTCGCTGTCACAGAAATCCACCAATATATCAGGGAAATTTAAAATATTTTTTTATTTATTTATTTATTTCTTTATTTATTTATTGATAGCACTGCTTAGCACCCTGGGGGTTGTCTTTATTGCTCACTGTATGTACTGTATGTATTCCACATGAATGGTCTTTTCATACAAACTAATATAACTGCAAGACATTAAAGGAGAACTAAAGCTTAACAAAAAAGTAGGGTAGAAACGCTGTCTATTATGTTTTGGGTATCTGTACAGACCTTTGGCAGGGAAGATCTGTACCTCTGAAGAAGCCCCAGTAGTTCCCCATGATATGCTGATTCACTGCACATGCTATGTGCTGCTAATTAGTGATTAATTCAGATTCTCATTATATGTCAGCTCAATGCATTCTGCATCAGAATTTAATAATCAGACCTGTAACATCAACTCCTATGACAGACAAACCTCATTTTCTGCTTGATTTGCAATGACCCCAAAGTTTAGATTGTCAACAGCAACAGCTGTCCAGAGCACATTGAAATGTGAAAATACTACATTTCTAGCTATATTTATATTTAGAATTTAGGCTTTCTTCTTTATCTGAACACTAGATTATATGTAAGGCCCATTACAGTGATTACCTTGACTGGTCATAAAACCAGATAGAGAGCTGAAAAGCAGGAAGTTGTGTTGTGTTCTGTAATGTTAGACATCCAGTCACCCCAGCCTTTATACAATACAATTTTGGATAACTAACTATATTAGGAATATTTTTTTATTTTGCATACACTTTTTATTTATACACTGAACACTAGGGCCCAACACTGCTCCACATACACAAGATTAGACCTACATAGAGTTACAAATGTGTTATCCACAAAAAATCCCAAACCCTTCTCAATTAAAGAGACCCCCAACACACTAAGTGTATCACTATAGTTAATTTTATTTATAGTAAACCCTGTGCACCTAATTATTGCATTCTAACTTCTCTGAGTGCAGCTACTAATACTACTTGTATTTAAGTTAACTGAAGAAAACGGATTTTCACCTAAATTGTTTTGGCCGAAGCAGCAACTTCCCCCTTCACTCTTAGGCATAATGGCGAATTGTATATTTTCCATGCTTTCTCTATGCTTGTCCTTGAGTATTTCACAAAACTGCATAAAGACTTCTCCCAGTAGAATATTCACACAGAGTTTCTAACTTTGCAGAATCATGTCACTCATCAATACCTCAATTCCTGAAGCTTGCAGGTTTTCTTTTGTTTGTATTAACTCAATACTGCAGACTATCTTGATTTTCCTTTTGCTTATGCCTGCTCAATGCCAATTACTAATCATTCCTGTGGCATGTCAATTTCATAGGTATCTGGTTAGATATACATTATTCATTTGTCCTTTAAATTATGCAACATTTATTTAGGAAAGGCACTATTGCATCTTTTTTTCGTCTACAGTTGAAGAGAAATCCGGTTGGCCACAGTATGTTTTCAGTCCTTCCTTTATTTCTGGACTGGAACCTTCTCAGGTCCTAGGAAAAGTCTCAGCTTCTGTGACCTGGTGTATCCTGTGTTCATGAACTTCAGAAAGGACTGTCTTCCATGCATGGCCTGCTGTTGACATACCTCTAAATAACTCCATGCTGACTTTGTGCTTACAAACATCATTTAGTTTGCATCTAACCTATTTGCTCTCTGCCAGCAAGAATTTTTTCCAGTAAGACAGTGTAGGTGAGCACTGGTGATTTCTTTCTTTGTTTTGCCTGAAATTGCAGCTGCATTTCTCAGTTTACATATGTTAATGAATTACCAGTTCACTTGCAACGTACCTGTTGTAGCAATTCCTTACTGTGCTTCGCTGCCCAGAAAGAGTTGTTACCTGCACCAAGACCAGAAATGTCAATAAGGAGAAAGATGTCTTTTGACAATTTGTATCTTTCACCCAGCACCCACAGGTAAACAGATGTCCAATTTAAACGAGAGAGGTTATTATTTTAATGTCCTGTAGAGAACCATAAATGCCATTTGATCTTTTTATCTTGCTGTGCCAGAGCTAAACCCATTGGGGTAAATTTTTCAAAGAGTGAAGTTCCGCCACTAGAGTGAAATTCCGCAGCTCTCAATTCATTTCTATGGGATTTTAAAAGGCGTATTTATCAATGGGTGAAAGTGAAAGTTCACCCTTTGATAAATACGCCTATAAAAATCCCATAGAAATGAATGGAGAGTGGCGGAATTTCACTCTAGTGGCAGAACTTCACTATTAACTTCACTCTTTGATAAATATACCCCTATGTGTTCTACATAGCTTATCTGTTACTTGCTGAGTAAACATGTGCCTTTTTGCCTTATTCAGTTTCAATGGCTGCTCCCATGGCTACTTAAATAAATTTGAATGTGCCTCTAAAGCAAACACAATTTTTATTAATGCAGGAATAAAAGCACATTATACTGTATTTATGCATATGAAACTTCTCGGTGTTAAGCTTTGTTTCTACTTGCCTACCAGTTTACATTGAGACTGTACAATCCCTACTTTTGCAAACCTTTTTCTGGGAAACTACTTGTTACTTTCATATTATTACTCACCTGGCACTGAGGCTGTTTCTCATTCTCTGCAGCACCTGTTTGGAAAAAAGTTTTATTACATACACTGCACACTGGTGCAAACTATAATATTCACACGCTTGCTTCCATTGTCAGAGGTGGTCACTAAACAGTTCACAAAAGCTATATTAAAGCAGTTGTTAAAGCTATATTAAAGGGGCTGGGTGATTTTTTCTTTAGCGATAAAAAAAGGACAACACCTGCCGAGGCTTTTATTTTTTTGTTTGGGAAAAAAACGATTGGCAGCAAGCCAATGTATTTGGGTACAGAAACCCAAAGTTTATTGAAATTGAAGATGATGATTTTTTTCCTGTGATTCCATTAATATTCAATGCAAAAAAAATAATCACAGATGTATTCAAATTTTTCCATGAGTTTTTCAACTCTAATTCTCTAGGTTCTTCAAATATTAATGGGGGTAAGTATTTGAACATTCAGGCAAATTTTTCTTTTTTCATTTGAGTTTATTAAAGTGGTTTGAAAATATTTAACACTTTTGAGTTTCTTCTTAAATAAGCTTGTGATCAAGGAAAGGAAATATGATGTGGAAAACAGGTTGGTGAATTTTAACAATTTCAATAAAATTGTAGCCTCACAAAGCAAAAGAAAGCAAAAAGCAAAGCAAATAATTCAAAAATATAAAAAAACAAAAACAAAGACCAATTGAAAAGTTGCTAAGAACTGGGCGTTCTATAACATACTCAAAGTTGATTAAAGGTGAAAGTATCTGTGTTTACAGCAAATGACATGTGTCTGTTATAGGGTTTGTGAGAATGACTCATTTGGTTTCTGTTTCTGAAATGTGGAGTGATTCACTGCATGTGATTTAGCAGAAAACGAGAGGAGATCGATGTGCAGAGGGCAACTGTGCTCAAGATAACTGGGACAGCCGAATCATTTATAAGGTACAAGGAGGCCAATAAATCATGCAAAGAAGCTATAAGGCAAGCTAAAATTGATATAGAAAAGGATATTGCAGCAAGCAGTAAAAAAAATCCAAAATTATTTTTTAAATATGTTAATAGTAAAAAAATGAAACAGAAAGGGGTGGGACCAGCTGGTTGATGAAAACAAAATAAAAGTGCAGATTCTCAACTCATATTTTTCATCTGTCTACACAAATGAGGAACCAGTAAGTGAAGGTTTCCTTCTTAATAGTCCCAATTCTAGTAATACAACTAATGATGCATGGTTCACACAAGAAGAAATTCAAAAGAGACTAGAACATGTTAAGATTAACAAAGGTCCGGGGCCAGATGGTATTCATCCCAGGGTACTTAGCAAGCTAAGCTCTGTGATTGCCAAACCTCTTTACCTAATTTTTCAGGATTCATTGAGATCTGGCATAGTGCCGAGAGACTGGCGAATTGCTAATGTGGTGCCTCTATTCAAAAAAGGATCCCGTTCTCAGCCTCAAAACTATAGGCCAGTTAGTCTGACGTCAGTGGTAGGAAAGCTTTTCGAAGGGTCAATAAAAGATAAGATACTGGACTTCATACCAAATCATAATACTATGAGTTTGTGCCAGCATGGTTTTATGTGTAATGGATCTTGCCAGACTAACTTAATTTCTTTTTATGAGAAGGTAAGTAGAGACCTCGATTCTGGGATGGCAGTGGATGTGATTTACTTAGACTTTGCTAAAGCATTTGATACAGTGCCACACAAAAGGTTACTGGTTAAATTAAGGAATGTTGGCCTGGAACATACTATTTGTACCTGGATAGAGAACTGGCTAAAAGATAGAACATTTTCTAATTGGACCAGTGTTGTTAGTGGAGTACCGCAGGGCTCTGTACTAGGTCCCTTACTTTTCAACTTGTTTATTTATGACCTGGAGGTGGGCACTTTGGCAAAAATAATATAAATGCAAGTTATACACTAAATGGCAGTGTGTTGGGAGTTTCTTTAAATGAGAAGGACCTAGGGGTTTTTGTAGACAACAAGTTGTCTAATTCTGGGCAGTGTCATTCTGTGGCTACTAAAGCAAATAAAGTTCTGTCTTGCATAAAAAAGGGCATCAACTCAAGGGATGAAAACATAATTATGCCTCTTTATAGGTCCCTGGTGAGGCCTCATCTGGAGTATGCAGTGCAGTTTTGGACTCCAGTCCTTAAGAGGGATATAAATGAGCTGGAGAGAGTGCAGAGACATGCAACTAAATTGGTTAGAGGGATGGAAGACTTAAATTATGAGGGTAGACTGTCAAGGTTGGGGTTGTTTTCTCTGGAAAAAAGGCGCTTGCGAGGGGACATGATTACACTTTACAAGTACATTAGAGGACATTATAGACAAATGGCAGGGGACCTTTTTACCCATAAAGAGGATCACCGTACCAGAGGCCACCCCTTTAGACTAGAAGAAAAGAACTTTCATTTGAAGCAACGTAGGGGGTTCTTCACAGTGAGGACAGCGAGGTTGTGGAATGCACTGCCGGGTGATGTTGTGATGGCTGATTCAGTTAATGCCTTTAAGAATGGCTTGGATGATTTTTTGGACAGACATAATATCAAAGGCTCTATAGTTAGTATAGCTCTATAGTTAGTATAGGTATGGGTATATAGAATTTATGTAAAAGTAGGGAGGGTGTGTGTATGGATGCTGGGTTTTCATTTGGAGGGGTTAAACTTGATGGACTTTGTCATTTTTCAACCCAATTTAACTATGTAACTATGTAACCAACAATATTAACAGACACACACATGTTTTGACCAATACTGCCTGAGTGTTTTGGAGCAGATGACAGTCTCTCACCATTCTATGTGAGCCAGTCAGAGTCCATTCCATTTAATAATAGATAGTGGTTCACCAAGAACCCTATCCCTGTTGTTATCAGATATCCCAATGAAATTCATTCTTGTTTATGCACTTTGAGAGGGGAAAATGGTAACCATAGGATTTTATACTTTCAGATAACTGATGAATGGGCATTATACATTAAACCAAACAATTATACTTTATACCCAAATGTTTCTTTTTTTATATACTTTCCTACAGACCTGTATTTCATGATTAAATGCATTACACAAAAAATATGGCTATATAGACACACAGACCCTTTTTAATTATTGAAGAGTGCTATAGGTTTGTCACTTATGGGTCCAGAACATTGAGTTACACTTGGATGAAAGAAACAGTTATGTTGATACAAGTATCAAATGGATTTTCTTCCAGCAGAAAGGGGTTTTCAGGTTCAAATATATTCAATATACTGGCAAAAATGTAATATACTAATGTGGTAAACAATATTCTGGACAGATTATCTGGAGTTTAAAAGAATTTGTACACAACATCAAAAACAAAAAATAGATGTAAAACACTTTCAGGAATGTTCTGACAGACACCTTAATTATGGGTTTAAAAAAGGTATCACTGGGTCACAGAGGGGGCCAGAGTCTTGGTAGGCTAAGGACAAATGTTGTACAATGACATGATGAGCACGTGTCCGGGTAAACCCAGGTTAAAGAAGGGGAATCTGTATGAGACATTGCCAAACTAGAAGTAGGAATGTCTGATGGAAAGTTATTTTACTTCTAAATGTATTTTACAGTTGTCTACAACGTAATGCCATTTACAGTGAATACTATTTTTGTTTTCAAGAAATCTGACTAACAAAGGCTGGGTAACTCCCACAGCAACAATGACCTGAGGAAAAGGTGTTATTGCATGACTATCAGTTGGAATGCCTGATGGCAGGTTTACTTTGACTTTTAATTACTACTGTCTACTTAGGGTAACTCCCAAAGCAATAAATCACCTAGGGGATAGGTAACATGCAAGAATCAAAAAAGAGTTCCCCTGACAAAGGCTTCTTGCCGAAACGTAGGGGTAATTCCCTCCTTCAGATTATCCGCTTTCATACTTGCTGTTTACGTATGCTGTTTATTGCTGGGTGGTATGTATCTTTATTGCCCTGATGATCATTGTCAATGTGTGTTGACTTGTATATATTGTAATGGTTGTTACATATAAATGTTTGATAAAGAATGTTTAGTTGCATTACCACCTTCTTTTTTCTGCTTGATTAGTGTGCAAGATAATTCTATGAGGCAGATTTACTAAAGGGTGAAGTGGCCATTGCTAGCAAAAATTCACCAGAAATATCATCCACAGGAACATCACCAATTTACTAAGAGGCGTAGAGCGAAAGAGACTGTTGCTAGTGCAATTTAGCTCTATTTAGCCAGGCCAGGCAAGCGATTTTTGCTTCAGAATTTTACAGAATGTTACCTCTTTGGCCAGATTTTCCTTTACCAACTTAGACCTGACGAACTGATAATATGAAGCTACATCCTCCTCGATCTTGTCAGTGATATCAAATTCTGAAAAGTCATACAAATTATATTTGTTAAAGCGGGATTGTCTTTAAAAGTTGTAACAAACAGGCGTGTTTACTGTAGGAGTAGGGGTAAATTCCAAGTGGGAGGTGGGGGGAGCGAGGGCCTGGACTAGGGGTACTGTTTAATTTATTAAATTCATTTGGTTAAAAAAAAGGAATCTCATTATCATTGTTTATTGCAGAGAGGTTAATCATTCACATTGGTCACTGTCCCTCTGGAAAATACAATCATATTTTCCTATCACAATGTTGTAAATTAACTCACCCTTGAATCAGTTTCTTCAGGAGACATCATACCTGTTGATGGGCTGTGGATGGAAGCTAGAACATGTGGAGTAAACCCATAAAAACACAGGTAGAACATGGGTACTGTTGGGAGAGAACCAAATCCTAGCACTATGAAGCAACAATGCTATCCAATAAGCCACTGTGAAAACAAATCTTAAAAGCAAAATTGCATTTTTCTATAATTATCCCTAATGTTATTATTTCTTTAGATAAGAGAAGTTTCAGTATTCTACATGATAACAATGAGTAATTAAAGTCTAGGCTTAAATGTAATTGTAGCTGAAAGTGTTCTAAACATCACTACAGGGTGCAATAAGCTCATTTATTTTGTCATATTTGGAGAACCTACAAATAGTAACAACAGTTACTGCTTGGTAAAATTATGGGGTTTTTTTCCTCAGTTTACTTTGTTCCCAAGAACCATTAGTTCCAGCATGTCAAATAAATCACCCAGTACTTTCTCCACTTTTGGAATTTACATATGCTGTTGAGCTGCAGAGTACTTATGCTAGTACTGACAAGAAACAATTAATTTGTATAGAGCAAAATTTTGCATTTCTTACTAATTTCTGCAGGGGTTATAGAGGGAAGGGAGATATTGGCAAGGATCAGCATCCCTAGTTTTATTGGCTGTCCCTGTGGATGGTGGACCACATCACATTTTCACATGACAACCACTAGTTTCATTTCTCCTAAGACTTACACATAATACCTGTTATTAACACAGTTACAGGGTTGACATTCCACCCAGCTCCAGGAAGTTACAAGGTAAGCAGGCTCGAGATATTCATGAGTAACCTTATCTTACGGGAGATGTGTGGGGTACAAAGATTGCATGACTCCTAATCAATTGCTTATATTATATGTGACAAATGTTCCTTTTTTTAATGCTTCTTTATAAATATCATCTGTCAAAATATTTTCTTGTATTATTAATATATGTGACATAATCAAACAAAAAAGTTACTAGTTTGAAACCAATACCAGGTTTAAAAAAGATACAAAGTGCATTCATGGAATTGTTATCCTTATTACTTTTTATGACAGCATCTTTAAAACCCTTGGACTTTGAACATATTTTCTTTGTTACTAAAAATTATGTGAGGCGTGTGCATTTCTGTCAGCTGTTGGAGTGAGATAAAGGCTGCAGTCAGCTGAGAGCTGCAAGATATTTTTTTTAACCCAGAGCATGCTGCCTTTTAATCTAGATAGCCTCCATATTACAGCACAAGTATGAAGTAGGGCTTTAGTATTTAAAATTTTAAAAGAAAGTGTTAGTCTGATATATTTCCCCTCCCAAACAGGAATAGAATAATCTTTAAAAGCAGTACAAAAATGTTCTTTTTAACAGTTCTCTTTATTCTTTATGTTTATCAATATTAAGTGTATCATGTATCTTGTGCACTGTGGTTAAGATAGTGTATATTTACTAATATGTAGCATATATATATATATATATATATATATATATATATATATATATATATATATATATATATATATTGATAGATAGATATATAGATAGATAGATATAAAAAACACAATAAGATCAGAATTTCCCATTTTCTAGATTAATTCCTTTTTCCCCCACAGATACTCACCAGGTAAAACCTGCCAAACTGCACTGTTATGCCTGAACTTAGGCTAATAATAATACATTTGCCTGCAGGTTTACAAGGTGCTCATTGTTTGCAATAAATTGATAAATTAGTTACTATTGATTGATTAGCCCATTATGTTCGCATTCCTGTGTATAAAGCAGGTCAAGAGATTCTCCCTTCCCTTTATCCACATGGTATTCCAGAAGTAATGGAGGCCATACACAGACTGACCTGCTTGTCTCCATGGGACGAATAGTTGGATATGACAGCATTTGGCATTCAACAAGGATGGTCTAATATATTGACTGATCTAGGAAAACAGCCAGTCTGCAGCCTCTTTTTTGTATGAATAAGAACACATGCACAGTATAGGATGCACACCACAGCAGTTTCTACTACTACCAGTGTGCCAGTGCAACCTATATTTCCGTAGGAACATACATGACACCTCTCAAACTCATCTTCTCCAAAGAAAACAAACCCAGCATTGATTGTCTTACTTGGTAACTTAAATATTCTATTTAATTAAACAGTTTAGTTGTACATCCATTGGTCTGGCATCAAAACCCGCACTGCATAGTTAGGATGTGGTCTTACCATTCTATCTAGCTATAAACATTCTTAAATATGCCTGCATTTCTTGAATGAATGCTGTTTTGTACAGAAGAAAACCCTTTATATGCTTTACAAGAAACACGTAGAGCTGCAAATTCTGTTATCCACAATAACCTAAAATGTTATACCACTCATAGAAACTGAAGTTAGTCAGATGACTGGTGACATATTTTCAGTACTACTTGGGAAGTCAGCCATATGATTTTGGTGTGACATCACTTCCTGCCTGAGTCTCTCCCTGCTCACGCATAACTTAGATTACAGCAGAGAGGGGAGAAAGGAGGGGGTTAAAGGTAGGGGGAGATGGAGAGAGGAGCAAACGAGAGAGGAGCAAACTGAGCATGCTCAAGCCTAGCCCTGGAGGTTTAAGCTGAAAACAGGAAGTCTGATACAGAAGCCCATGTGTACACAATAGAAGGAAAGAAATGCAGTGTTTCTTTTGACAGGGGACTCAGAGCAGCATTACTTTGAGAGGTTACTGGTATATTTAAATAGACATTTCTGATAAAGCTTACTTCATTTTAACCTTTCCTTCTCCTTTAAGACATAACCCCTTCTCCTTTAAGACATAACTCCATTACTGATCATTCAAAGTTCCACCTGCCCTGTTCAAAATGAATATTCATTGTCCACTTAGCAACATTTTGCAAATCTGTAGTAACAAATGGCAACTAATTATATATGCGCTTTCATTGTTCTACCTGAAACTGTCTGAAAAGATAATAAATAGACTGGTTGCTATGGGTTACTGCCCCGGTGAAAATTTCTCAGCGCTTAAAAAGAATCTTAATATATTTTTAGAATTATTTGAAGCTGTATAGTTCCGTAGACAAAATTAGAATACTGTTATACCAGGTATATGCATTTAAGAGGTATCTTTCCTCAGAATACTAAGCTGTAGGCCTAGTACAGGTATAGGATCTGTTATCCAAAAAGCTCCAAATTACTGGTAGGCCATCTCCCATAGAGACAGATTTACTTTTTTCTCTATAATAATAAAACATTACCATGCACTTATTCCCAACTAAGATATAATTAATCCATACTGGAGGCAAAACAAGTCTAATGGATTTTATTATTGTTTAAATACATTTTTTAGTAGACTTAAGATATGGATATCCATTTACAGAAAGATCCCTTATCCGGAAAACCACACACCGCGAAAATTCTAGATAACAGGTTCCATACCTATATAAGCATTAACAGCAAGTGAAAGATTGCAAACAAAAAACATGCAGTATACGTTTTTAAAACAAGCTCTTAGTTTTACTTGCTTCACAAAGAACATAGATTAATATTAGATATATTAATATTGTTTGTTAAAAATATATGCAAATAATAGGTTCAACTTGTTAACAAACCTTAAGTAGGATAAAGGCGGCCTGCTTTGGTCTTATGGGAACATAATAGCATAAACTTCACTGCAAGAACAGATAAGTTTAAATTTTTTACTACTTGCTTGATAAAGGAAAATGTAATTGATTTACAAATAAAACCAAGCCCGAGTTCCTGAATTCTGTGAAAATGTCAGAACAAAGAAATGTTTCTTAGAATGTCTCTTAGTAGAGAAAACAAAGCAAAACCACCAACTACTGATGAGAAAAAAACTAATATCACAAAATGGCTTTCGAGAGAGACACCATATTACAGAAAATACAGTCAGGAATGTTAGCCTTTTTTAAACCCTTTCCCAGTTTTGGCTTTCCTTCTCCTTACTTTACTTTACCAAAGTAACATGGAAAGTCAAACCCAATGTGTGCCTTGCTGTAGAATACTCTTTCTGTCATTCATTCTCCCCGAATCATTATGGACACCAAAAAAGCTGAGCACAATGGTACAGGTAAACCCCTGTACCAGAAACATTGTGCTCTTCTTTATTGGTGGAAAAGCCCTGACCCCATGAGGGTCAAAGGCCAGGTCTTCATATCAATACCTTCAGGTCTTCCACAGTAATAGTAAAAAACTGACATATATGTGCTTTGAATACATTACAAATGCTTTGCTAGTTACACTTCAATATAAAATGTTTCTGTGCGATTTAGGAAAGATTTTATGTTAAAGATAATATCACCAGATATTATCAGTTAATAGTACTGTTCCAACAGAATTCTGCAAAAAATGCTACAAAAAATGCGAAGACCGCACACTCAAATTATATGAAAAATAATTTATTACATCAAAAAAGCAAAATTACAAGAAATGGCCCCAAAGCATAGGCCCTACGCGTTTCGACCAAAAAGGTCTTCATCAGGGGCAAAAAAGTCCAAAATTAATAAAAAGGCAGAATTCTGCACTGAAATCTTTTTTTTAATAGAGCAAACACATTTTCTGATTTTCCTTCTAGCAGACACAAGGACATTCATTGAGATTAGTCAAAAACAGGTTCCATCTTTTTTCCTTCCTAAATCAATTGGTTTCATCTAGACAAATAGGTTAAACCTGGTGGAGATAAGTATTTTTTTTACTTATGTTACTGTTGCTATGTTATATGAGGAGATCCTCAAAAAAAGGTGGATACTCTTCTCGTATGGGTTAAACTATCGCATTTTTGAAGAGTGCTTATCAATGCTTAATTTTGTTTTATAATTTCACCAGTTCTTTTTATTGCTCGTCCCTTCTGACCCTTCTGGTGTTGCCTATGAAAAAGCTGTGAGATATGTTCTTAGAATTTGTGTGATTCTTTTTTTAACCCACTGTATTTCTTGTAATCTTCCTGTATTTTGCTTTCAGGAGTTTCCCCGCAGAACTTAGTTAAGTCTTACAGTATCTTAATCACATTAATGCTAACTTTATAAGGTACAAAGCAGATAAAATTTTTATAAAGCTGACATGCATACAAAGGATTACACTTTGATCTGCATATCATAAAATCAGACTCTTTGTAAAGTAACACTAAGGTGGTGTATTTATAGATGCATACGGTATGTCATGTCAGCTCCAAATGAGGAAATCCCTCACTCCAGGAAAGTTCTTATATTAGAAACTAAAAGATAATACAGGTATCAGCTTTCATACCATTTGTAACAGAAAGGCAAAAGAAAGGAATATTTCTGGCTGGTTGAAAATAACTTCCGTTTTGTAGAACAAATCACACAATTTGACGTAGTGTTGGTTTTATTCCCATATTATTAATGTATTTCTATATCATACAATAGGTGGAATATTATTGGAAAAGATCTTCCTCCATATTTCTGTATCCCTTCCCCAAAATTATTTTAAAGAATGCAAATACTTGACATCAGACAGTTTAATTAATTCTAACAAAAATATGAGACATAGGGTCAGATTCACTTCCAAGAGAAAACGTTACTTTATGGTTTATCATGTAAAAACTTATGAGTGAGATTTAAATTCTCCCAGTTCAGTTCCATTTTTCCCCCATGTTATAAACAGTGAGTTGAAGGGATTCTGTCATGATTTTTATGGTGTAATTTTTATTTGTAAATTACACTGTTTACACTGCAAATAATTCACTCCACCGTTTAAAATGTATTCCTGAACCAATAAGTGTATTTTTTTGTAATATTGGTGTGTAGACAGCCATCTCAGATCATTTTGCCTGGTCATGGGCTTTCAGAAAGAGCTAGCACTTCATGATGGCTCTGCTTTCTGGCAGGCTGTTGTTTTGAGTGCTG
Organism: Xenopus laevis; assembly: GCF_017654675.1. NCBI lineage: Eukaryota > Metazoa > Chordata > Amphibia > Anura > Pipidae > Xenopus > Xenopus laevis. The sequence goes on from NC_054371.1 coordinate 131,037,453, forward strand.
TTCTTATATCTATCACAGAGCTGTTATCTAGTTACATTGCCATTGTTGAGTTGTTAGGCTGCTGGGGGCTGGGTCGGCAGGACACCAGGAAAAAACCTGGTGAGCCCCGGCCCCCATGGCCCCCATTGGGCCAGACCTGCTCCCCTATCAGGCGAAACTAAAAAAATATATATTTGGCGCAGTGCGGGATGTGCACGGACTTTTGCACATGCACGCGACGCTCCGTTTCTTGCGGCATTCACGCAGCAATCTGTTTCTTGCACATGCCCACAATGTGCCGGGTTTTTTCACATGCGCACACAGCCCCAGTTTTTGTGCATGCGCATGAGGCCCCCAAAGTTAGGAGACTGGTGGGCCCCAAATGCGCCAGTCCGACCCTGCCTGCGGGGGGAAAGGGATTGGGTGATATCACTCCAACTTGCAGTAAAGAGTGACTGAAGTTTATCAGAGCACAAGTAACGTGACTGGGGGCAGCTGGGACAATATGTCTAGCCCCATATTAGATTTCAAAATTGAATATAAAAAAAAAATCTGTTTGCTCTTTTGAAAAACAGATTTAAGTGCAGAAATCTGGTGGAACAGCTCTATTAAGTAATGTGTTTTGAAAAACAATGTTTCCCATGTCAGTATCCTTTTAAGTTTTCTCATTTAATTACATATGGCTGTATGAGGAATTGAATTAGGAGATAAGCTTTTCTTATCAATTTGAATCTGGCCCATTATTTTTTTTAAATAGCTACAGTTTTTTTTTCCTTTTTGGGATGTTAGCCAAAGTTAGGACATGGGTCAATCTCTTGGACACCATTCAGGGTTGACCTGTTTATTGTCTTCTTAAAAATGCCAATTTACATTTATTGTGTGAAGATTATTAGTCTAGTTCCATGGCTTTAAGAATAAGGTGACTTTGTATATCACAGATAGTATCTCAAAGAGGATGAATATGGGAGCTGTTTACACAGAAAGGCTGAATATACATAGATAAACTAATTTTTTTTTTTTATAACGCTAACGTATTTCTACCTTGAAAGGGTAGCAATGTTCATCTCAAAGGGCAGGGTGAGAGATCCATATTAAATATACCAGTATGGAAAACCCATTATCCATAAAGCTCCAAACTATGGGAAAACAGTCACCCATAAGCTCCATTTTCATCAAAGAATTCAGATTTTTAAAATTGATTTTAATTTTTTTCTGTAATAAGAAAACAGTAATTGATCCCAAGTAAGATATATTGGGGCAAATTCACTATGCGCCGAAGCGCCTAACACTAGCGTCAATTCGCTAGCATTGGGCATTTTCGTTAGTTCGCAAATTCACTAAAGGACGCTGGCGTAACTTCGCTAGTGTAACTTCGCACCCTTACGCCTGGCGAATTTGCGCAACGGACGTAACTACGCAAATTCACTAATGCGCGCATTGTTCTGAACGCTACCTTTTTACGCTAGACTTCCTTCGCCACCTCAGACCAGGCGAAGCGCAATAGAGTAGATAGGGATTTCTTCAAAAAAAGTTAAAAATTTTTCTAAGTCCCAAAAAACTTTGGCGTTTTTTCTATATTATGGGTGATAGGCTGAAAAAGATCGAAATTTTTTTTGGGAATCCCCTCCTTCCCCCCTACATTTCCTAACTCATGGCAACTTAACTATACAGTGGGCACATGTTATTTTATGTTTTGAAGGTTTCCCAGGCATTTGTAGTGCTGCTAAATATTTCTCCATTGAATTTGGCACTGTATGCAAATTAACCATCGCTAGTGTAACTTCGCTTTGCTTAGCGAATCATCGCTATCCCAACTTCGCAACCTTACCCTACCCCTGAGCGCAACTTCAGATTTTAGTGAATTTGCGGAGCACTGGCGAAGTGCGGCGAAGTTACGCCTGGTGCAACTACGAATCTTAGTGAATGTCCCACAATGAATCCTTATTGAAGGCAAATTAATCCTATTTGGTTTATTCAATGTTTAAATAAATTTTAAGTAGACTTTGGGGGTTATGTAATAAAAGGCACTCATTTTGCCCAGGGGCGGAAACCCTTAGTAACCAATCAGCAGGTAACACTTACTTGTCAATTGCTCTCATTGCCGAAGTAACGACAGCCAAACGTCGCCACCATTCGACGCCCCACGACAAAACTCAGAATTCCAGTGAATTAGCCTTGTCTGAGTGAATTTTCGTCTGGCGAAGTGTAGCAATGAGTGCGAATCGGTCGCTGGCAAATTGCCCTCGAGTAAATCTGCCCCCATGACTAAACTAATTTTCTCTAAAACTTTAATGTCATAACATTTATTAAAAGATCTGAATAAAAAAGGTACGAATGGGAAATAATGTTGAATGATCTGAAAAATAAATACAAGAAGTTTTTTATACAATTCTTAGCGAAAAAAATCCTCTAAAAGTCCAAATTGATTAAATCGGTCCAATAGGATCAGCGCAGCTCCTATTGACGTCTATAAGACCTCGACAACTTTTACCTGGTAACATTTTTTATTTGAGGTTTTCGTGTTTTCTACAATTAAGAAATCTCAATTTTTTACAGCTTTTAAAGAAAAATAGGAAAACCACAAATTTATAGAGATTAGTGGGGGGAAAAATTACAATTCAATTGTTAGTAAATCAGCCCCATAATGTATAGCGATCCAATTATTATCCAGAAAACCCCAGGTCCAGGGCATTCTGTATAATTGATGTCATACCTGAATATACAACAAATTCAATTTGGAATCAAAAATGATGTTTTCCTTCATGCAAATATCTGTACCTCACATTTCCTTCTGAATTAAACTCTTTTTAAAAATAGATTCCTGAAAAAATTGTTTTCATTTGGAAGTCATTTACCTAAGAAATGTGCTTTTTGCTGGCTGTTTTTTATAACAGGTATCCTTTCATAGATTAATCCATAAGTCTGTACTGGCATGAGCCAAAATCCAAAACATTTAGCAAAAGAGGCACATAGAAACCAGAAAATCATTAACTAAACAATGCCAAAGTTGAGTCTGTTTTCCAAAAAGAAGTTCCTGAGGGAAAACATGATCTTTTACAGATGGGTCTTTCCCAGAGATCGCCCATCCCTTGGTACTCCCCTTCCTTGGGTGTCATTCAGAAGGTAAACGGAAAGAGCACCAACACCAATGCAATACACATTGGTGAATCAGTATTTGTAAGGGTGATATTGTGCAGTGCCAAACACTATCACACCATAGAGCAGAATGGTATTTGACTACTCAAAGCTGTCAAGCATGTTCTGCCAAACTGATATAGGTATTGAATGTAATAATTTCAATCAAAAGGCAAATCGAATTTAAGATCCCCTTAATGATGCAACGAATCTCACCCAGTTAACTTATATAGTTTATTGAATCAAAGTGCCCTCCCTTCATAGTGTGTTAGCAAATGGTTACACCCAAACTTTTCTGACACACTCATGTTTCCTATAAACTGTTAAATAAATAGCAATAAACTGAACCTGTCTTGTTTCCTGGATTAGAAATATCACAGTTCTCAGAACTGCAGTTCTAATTTTATCAACCTCACACAAAGACCTTTGACATATTTTATGCAGCATTATTATGTGGGATAGCCTTATGTGATATAACACTTGTCACCTGCCCACATGTATGGAATGCCCAGGTACTAGAACATTGCTATGTCTGCCATTGCCCTGAACTGAGTGGGTGTGGACACTGTCCCTTGTTATGGTTTCTGGTTCAAATGGCCAATGGCCCTTGTTATGGCTTTTGGCTCATTGGTCGCTGGCTCTGGCCTTTGGCTCACATGGCTGCTGGCTATTGTTATGGCCTTTGGGCTCGCATGGTCATTGGCCCTCAGCTCTGGTGCACTTTGATCCTTGTTATGGTTTTTGACTTGCATGGCTGCTGTCTCTTGTGATCTTTGGCTTGTGTGGCCTCTGATAGTTTTTATGGACTTTGGCTTGAGCGGCCATTGGCCCTCAGCTCTGGTGCCCATTTGCTCTTGATATGGCCTTTGGCTCAGCTGGCTGCTAGGCCTTGTTATGTCTTTTGGATCTGCTGACCTTTAGCTCTGGTGGCCACTGGCTCTTGCAATGGCCCTTTGCTCAAGGGGTTGCTGGCCTTTTTTAGGACCCTTGGCTCACAAGGAAGGTGGCCTTTGGTGTAATGTGGGAGTTGGCCTTGGCAGTGGCCCTTGGCACATGTGGGCACAGGCCTTTGCATGGTGATTGACTTGCACCAGTATTTTATGTGCTCCAGTGTAAGTGTATATGCTAGATGGTCGTTGCCCTGAGTTGTGTGAGCAGTAGCTAGTTCCTGTGCTGGTTTTCAGCAGCAGCTGTTTTTTTTATTTGAATATTGTACCAGTCTCTGTTTTTGGCCTTGTGTGCTGCTACTATACCAGCTATCGCTGGTCTGTGGGCCAGTACTATTGCATTAGTGTCTGCATGTGTAGAAGGTGTTTTTTGCATCAGGAGCTACCAGTGCAGTCCTACTTTATGGCTTATGTGCTAGTGGCCTTTATTTCTTGGGGTTGACATGCACTGCAGCTGGCTTGGGAATCAATGTCTACATGTGTGGCAGCTGTTCATGTGTGTTTCTGTTTGCATGGCTTGTGTGCCAGTGGTTGCATGTGTGGTATTTCTCTTATAGAGTTTTCAACACATGTAGAGTTTTCCACACATGTAGCTTGTGCATTGGTTGGCCTAGGCTAAAGGTTCTGTTCATGATTGCTGTTGGTACCGGGGGTTTGCAGGCTGCTTAGATAACCTAGAATCAGCAGTTGGTATATGCAGTACCTGAGGTTGGCACCAGTTATTTGCCTGTTGAGGTCAGTAGTTTGGTCCCAGCCTTGCATAGGCTTAGCAGGCTTGCTGATATCTGGATGATGCTAAAGGTTGATTTCTGACAACACTGTATGGGCTGCTCAGTGAGAACCCTTTAAGCAGGGAATTGGCATTTTCTGCTTTGTAATGCTTGATCCTTTTTGTATGCTATATTTTGGTTACAGTTAGAGGCATATTTATTATGCTGTTTAAAAAACAGCGGGATAATACACCACACATCGCTGTCGCTGTGTAAAAAACAACATAACATTTTTTTTTTTACAAGTTTTTTCTTAAAGTGACTTCCCCTGGAAGCAATGTAAAATGACGGCGGCAAATCTAGCATCCGAATAATTCTAAAATTATGCTCAGTAAAATCACTCACACCTTGATAAAACCACCATTTATTTTACACAGCTTTTTACACCATTTTCTTTTTGTGGTGAATTTCACTTTACACAGCATAATAATGCTATGGTTTGTAGAGTTTTTCAGCTTCCGTTTTCAGGGGCTATATGTTTTATGGCTGTGATGCTAGTCTTGTCAGCCATGGCCTTTTTTGTTTGTTCTTTTTTTTGTTTCCACCCCTTATGGATTTGGGGCAGTGCTTGGCAATTCCAATCTGTACTGACATGAAGGGACACCGAAGAAAATGAGAATTTCACTTACCTTCTTACCGTAAACTCCATTTCTTCTAGTCCTGAGATGTCAGTACAGATTTCCCATCCAAATTATTATTGTTTACTGCACTGCTATGTCATATATATAACACTGGTGAGGAGGAAGTCAGGTGGTCATATAGGTCATGTTTAATTTTGATTGGCTATGGTATAGGTCCTACCAACTTCTCTGGGTAGGGCAACACAACCCGTCTGTACTAACATGTTGGGACTAGAAGAAATGGACTTTACAGTAAGGTCAGTGAAATCCTCAGTTATACTACAGATCACGGTACTAGCCAGACATTAGTGTGTCTCATGGTCTTTCCCAATTTTGTTAAGGGGAAGAAGCCCTTGGCAACTAAATTATGTTTTAACTATTCCTACAAAGAGTAGGAATTGAATGCCTTTATTTTAAGGGATTGTACCAGATGACAGTAAATGACATTGTGGGGCAAATTTACCTAGGGTCGAATATCGAGGGTTAATTAACCCTCGATATTCGACTGCCGAATTGAAATCCTTTGACTTCGAATATCGAAGTCGAAGGATTTAGCGCAATTCGATCGATCGATTTGAAGGAATAATCGTTCGATCGAACGATTAAATCCTTCGAAACGAACGATTCAAAGGATTTTAATCCATCGATCGAAGGTTATTCCTTCGATCAGAAAATTGTTAGGAAGCCTATGGGGACCTTCCCCATAGGCTAACATTGGCCTCGGTAGGTTTTAGGTGGAGAACTAGGGGGTCGAAGTATTTTTTTAAAGAGACAGTACTTCGACTATCGAATGGTCGAATAGTCTAACGATTTTTAGATCGAATCGTTTGATTCGAAGTCGAAGGTCGAAGTAGCCCATTCGATGGTCGAAGTAGCCAAAAAAACATTACAAATTCAAAACAATTTTTCCTCTATTCCTTCACTCGAACTAAGTAAATGGGCCCCTGTGTGTGTAAATATTTTTATTTATGTTTTATGGACTCTGGTTAATGTGCAAAGCAATATGATAGCCTTGTTTATTCCACTAGTACAATGTACAATCGTTTTGTTTACAGCATAGCACTGGCATTAGTCAGTAACTAATCTCTAAATGTTTCGATTGCTGGCTGTAAGTGGAAGGTGTGCATTGTGAGTCCAGCCAGTTAGTGTTAGCCTTTAGAAGGATTACAATATGATTACACTGTCACACTGTTTATAGCCCTGCTGTTTACGGTACTGACAATTACAGATCAGCATATTAAAGAGCTCTGAAATGCTGTGACGAGATAGCTTGGGATAATGAAACACTATCACTATGTGGGCAATTTCTTTACTGAGACACACTGATCTTTGAACCTAATAAACATTTAATTATAAAAAATCAGTTCAGTAGGAAACCCTCCTGTTTTTTTTTGGTTACTATTTATAAGTGCCCTTCAGTTGTTCAGTAAATAAAAATTCCATGTAGTCTCAATGGATTCCACAGAGTCCTCTGGGAATATTGCTACCGTGTTACCACTGGGATCATTTTCTTACAGGTAAATCTACAGACGCACCTCTATTTCCTGCCACTTATTTCTGGAGCATTTGTGCAGTACAATCTCTTATTTTTAGGTCTTTCATCCAGAAAATACAAAAACCCACTCACCAAGAAAACGAACTTGACGTGTATCGTTTTATAAATACATACTGGGTTATTATACAGTACAAAGATGAAATACCAACATATAATAAAATGCACTAAATTTGCCCGATTGCATTAACCAATAGTAACCATTAAGATGTTTCGTTTTAAGCAGGTAACCAGTAAATGTTAATTCCTGATTCTTTGTTATACTCCTTTTGCTTATTGCACCATTTAGTTGACATTTTTAAATTCCAGTGGGTTCAAATGTTGCCCAAAAAATGGTCAAATGTTTTAGTCCCAGATGCACCATTTTTTTCTGGATATAATCATGTGTCAAAAACATACTTTTTGATGTGTTATGTAAGTTTACAATATTAATATTGCCCATAATAATGCCAGCATTTTATGTAACGCTTTGTACAAATTTTACTTCTGAGAACTATCACTCATCTGAATTCTTATTCAGACACAACCAATTTAAAGATGGTTGACCTCTGTAACTGATGTTGCTAAATGCAAAAAGGCTGTGGATTGCACCAACTTGCTGACATCTGAAACAGGTCATAAACTGCAGTTGGTTTTTTTAAAGCTGCTCTGTGATGCAGTGCTTTGTGTGTTATGACTCTGTAGAAAGGAAGACATCATTTTTGGTGCACGTAGGTGGAGGTAAAGTTGGGCTAGGCATATTGCTAATGTGCTGTTGAGCAGTGTAGTTACATAGTTATATCGGGTTGAAAAAAGACAAAGTCCATCAAGTTCAACCCCTCCAAATGAAAACCCAGCATCCATACACACACCCCTCCCTACTTTCACATAAATTCTATATACCCATATCTATACTAACTATAGAGTTTAGTATCACAGTAGCCTTTGATATTATGTCTGTCCAAAAAGTCATCCAAGCCATTCTTAAAGGCATTAACTGAATCAGCCAGCACAACATCACCTGGTAAAGCAAAGTAAGGGGCATTTTTCACCATTACTGTTGGTATTTGTGCATATGAATAAAAAGCAATTTTCTACAGAGTAATGCCTTAGAATAAATATATATGTGCGTGTGTAAATGTATTTTCAGACAACTGGTGATTAGCACAGATGACATTTATCACGTGTTGTGACAAAAAGCCATCTTCAAAAGCAGGGCAAATGTGCTAATATCTGAGACATTCAACACAAACATGATTTTCCATCTGTGTCTTCAAAACACTGGGTGATCTTATCTATCTGTGAGCCTTTGAAAAATGCCAAATATATTTAGAAACGTTTCCAAGAGAATGTTGGCTGACTTTACAGACAGAAAGATGTACTATAAATACTTTAGCATAGTTCTTTTGCCTGCTGAATCACCAGTTTTCCAGAGACCAACAGCATTGATGTCACTATAGAAATATGAGAGAAATGCTCACTAGAAGACCTTTGTACTTTTTGTAGTTCTGAAAATGGAATCTGAACCACCTCATATCATCTATAGAAGGAGAGGGAATCCGCGCTCAGCCAATTAACTCTTTATAGATGAATGCATCAATCCTCTTAAATAGATGTACCGAACATCCAAAACTGTTAGACTTTCAGTGAGGAAGAGGAGAGCACTCGGACGCAGATTAACTGCTTGTGATTAATATTTATTTAAGCTGCTGTACACGACATGTATCGAGCTGTAATTGCCCTTTCTCAAGTGAGAAAGGGCACTTGATAAAGGGCAATTACAGACTGAAACATGTTGTGTACAGCAGCTTAAATAAATATTAATCACAAGCAGTTAATCTGCATCCGAGTGCTCTCCTCTTCCTCATTGAAACTCTATGCAGGTTTTAACATTTTATATTATGTAGACTATGGGGCATATTTATGATTCTTGTCCAAGTTGGGGCCAATTGCAGTAAATGATTGCCTAACCACACTCACATTTCATTCATTTCAATTCATTGCTTTTGCTTGCTGTTGAATGGGCTTTTTTAAAAAATAGAAGTGGGGTTTGTGGAAAAGTCTTGCAGTAGCTCAGTAACATTTTTTACATATCTTTCCACCCAGGAAATGGTTTACTAATGGTTTCTCTCTGGTGATAAATTAAATAATTTAACTATGCAATATATAAGCCCTAAACCTTTATATCATATATATATATATATATATATATATATATATATGTATGTATGTATGTATGTATGTATGTATGTATGTATGTATATATATATATATATATATATATATATATATATATATATATATATATATATATATATATATACATACAAACAACTGAACAGGTGCACTCAGATGACTAAGGAAATGCCTAGGTGCTGGAACATAAGTCCATATCAATAGTAGCAGAGAAAAAGTCTGCACTCATAGATCTTTTGTGATGAAAAAAATGGTGGGTTTATTCAACGTTTCGGCTCACGAACTCAAGCCGTCATCAGGAAGGGCAGAGCCTAAAGTGAACATAATGCCTTATACACACAAATTACAAAAAAAGGGGCGCCAAACAACGCCAGTGACGTCACAAGTGGGATTGGTTACAGTACTCACTGCATCAGTGGAAGTGACATAGAGGTCAACCAATCGTGTCCAAGTGATTGTTAAAGTACCACCGATTGCTAGTCAGAATCACAGTGTTAAATAACGTGATTGTGAGTGACAAGGAAAAAATTACCTTGTGAGTGAAGTGAATTAAAATAACCTAAGGGACCCCCCGCAATCTTAGTGTAAGACCTCCGTGGGTATGGCAGCAAGTCTATTTACATTTGCCATGTGTCACCTCCACTACAGGTATGGAGGAAACGTACGGAGAGCCAGGACCTGTCAAAAGTGCCCAACATTGCTAAGCCGTTCCCATTGCCTAGCACGCTACATGCCATGTCCTATACCGCAACTGGTCCACCCTGGATTCCACCAGCCTATTTGACATAATGTTAGCATAGACAAGACTGTGTCAACACACCTGAGGTCAGAACCAATCCGAGTCCGCACAGACTCAAGTTGTGCCGATATGCTAGGCCACTTCCACTGTGCCACAATAGGAGTGTACTCAGCTCACTCCGCACGCTGACCTAATCGGTGAACATAGTGTACACTTTAAGCCCGCCCTTGTAGCTCACGTATTTAGTGCTGAAAAGGCTAGGTTTCGTCACTGCTGGGGGGGGGGGCTTCAGGACCTCTAATCAAATGGACAGTGCAAAAGGCAAACAGGTTTTGACTTTCCAACTCTATCATCATTGGAGGTCCCACTTCACGTAAACCGAAACCCTGTCTGGGGCCGGCATTTCACTCTGGCTGAACTGCACCTCCCAACGGAGAGGAAAGAAAATCCTGTGAAGAAGGAAAAAAGAACAACACTCACTGGGGATTATCAGTAACATCAGTAACACGTTCTTTTTGGATAGGACATATATATATATATATATATATATATATATATATATATATATATATATATATATATATATATATATATAATATTTACAGTATTAGATTCAGGCAGTCCCCATGGATTAGGGTTAGGAAAGTATTTGTCTGATCGGGGATGCCATGGTTTCCTAGTAAATAGAGAAGTCACCAGATGCTTGGCAAATTTGTGGATCCCTATTTGCTGGAGTACTAGTAGGTGCCAGAAGAGCCTGTGGTGGAGGTAGGCCTCAGTAGGAGGATTATAGTAGCCAGTTGAGCAACCTAAAGGTGTAAGGACTAGTTTTTGATAAACTGACAGATGCCAATGTGCTGAGTAACTATTTGGTTTAACAAAGAAAACTGTACGCATAAGCAGGCTTACATAGCCCTTAAAGGAGAAGGAAACCCAGTCAGCGCAAAAACCCTCCCCCCCTCCCCTGTGTTGCCCACCCTCCCTCCTCCCCCGTGGCCTACCTGTCCCGCTGGGCAAATGCCCCTAACTTGCTACTTACCCTTCTGCGCAGGTCCAGTCTACGGAGTTCACCGATGCCATCTTCTTCCAAGCGATCTTTTTCCTGGGGGAGGAGGGAGGGGAAGCAACACAGGGGAGGGGGGGAGGGTTTTTGCGCCCACTGGGTTTCCTTCTCCTTTAAACTAGTAATTGCCCTCAGCTGGATAGGGGGGAGTGTGTCAGGGAAGAATAACTGATTTCTGGATACCCAAAATACATGCATTTGTATACCACATAGGTCATAGCAAGGCACAGAATGATTATACATTTTTTACATTTTGGGTTGACATCCCTTTTATAGCAACCAGGAGACTGTCAGCTGACACACAAGATGTTATGGAGATGATGAAAATGAGCCAAACTGTATGTTTAAAACTTATTTGTACAACAGTTGTTCTGTGAACAGAGTACAAGCTACTACCATCCTACTTATTGTCAAGTTGCAGAGTATCCATGAGAAAAGAGTTCGCATTGTTTAATTTTCCAATCTGAATCACCACCCTCTGGCTATATTCAGAAATTCCTGCCTGCTTTCTATACAGACAAGAGAAATAATAACTTAGTTATAAAAGACAATTGAAGAGCACGTTGCTATAAGTCTACCTCCTGGATTCTTGTGCGCAGGTCTGTCCTCTGTCACCCCATTCTACGCACTTAAGGTGGGTGAAGGATTATCAACAAAGTCCTGATTGTTGGTATTGCTGGTTTGGGACATAGGTTATCATGTAGCATAACCAAAAGGACAAATAACATCATCTGGGGTTAATAATACAATGTATTTTCCCAGATATCCAATTACACAATAAAGAATTATAAAATGTGTGACCAGAACTAATAATGCTGCTGGGGAGCTAACATTTTTATCCGGTATTTGTTTGCACACACAATGACTCCAAGAGAATGCTTATAATCCATTAATACCGCATAAGCATGAAATACAAATACAGTAGTTATGGTAGTACCTGTGTGAAAAGAAACCAAATGTTTATTAACTCATAAAAATAGTGCTAAGCATAGTCGAAGAACTAAAAAAAGTCATACATTTGATAAATCTTAAATTCTACACTTACTATACCAGCCCAAAGGTTTATCAGCCCTATAACAGTAATGAGTCATGCCTTCAAATTTGTGCTTAGCAGTTCTCCATCTTATCACTATGATAATATAATAATATCATTATCATTATTCTCATTTGCCCTTTAAGAATTAAGCAATAAATGAAGAAAACATGAACTTAGTTAATATGAAAGAATTTGATTGCAAAGGTCAGTGATATTGTTACACCATGAAAGTCTGTAATTTATTGTGCAATGTCAGAAAAAAAGAGACAAAATATAAGAAGTCTTAAAACCACATAAATGTAATAGGGGCATAGGGCAAGGAAATTAGCAAATGCCATGAAAAAATGTGTATGGCTGCCATAATAGAAAAAAAAAACATGTTTCTTTTGCTAAGGAATGCATTTAATAAATATATATTTTTTTCAAAATATGGTATCCGTGTTTAATGTTGATCAAAGATTAATATAATACAGTTATGGGGTTTTCCAGATAACGGACATTTCTGTAATTTATATCTAAATAAACTCAATAGGCTGGTTTTGTGTGAAATAATGATTAATTATATCTTAGTTTGGATCAGTGGTGAAACTAGATATTACTGAGCCTCACAGCAAATGTTGGCTTATTTTACCAGTATGTATTCAAAACGTATATGAATTAGGGCCTCATGGGACCCCTATACCTCCTGTGCCCCCTGCAGGGTCCTCTTCCTCTATAGGTATTGTTTTACTATAATAAAGATAAAGGAAATCATTGTTAAAAATTTGGATTATTTTGATAAAATGGAGACTATGGGAGACAGTCTTTGCGAAATTCTGAGCTTTTTCGATTAATGGTTTCTAAATAATGGATCCCATTACTATATATATTTTGCAGAATATAGATGATTCAATAGTAGACTGCTTTTTTGGGGACAGACACTCTCATAGTAATGTGTGCACTACTGTTGTCAGATGTAGATGGGAGAGTCTCATAAATGCTGGCATTTGTTATTTGTATATAAGTGTAGGGCTGTTCCTTGGAAAACAGAAGACATTTCATTGACAATCATACAGTATGGGGGTTATCTACTAAAGTCCGAATGCCAAAAATCCGAATTTTTTGTGGAAAATATGATACCCGAGGATGGAAAAAATCTAAATCTGGCATCTCAAACCTGTCATATAAGCCAATGGGAGAAATCACAGAGATTTTTTGAACTGCACTAGATTTCGTGCAATAATGTGACGTTTTTGGAGGTTTTCGGGCAAAAATATGAATAAATCGGAGTTTTCGGGTGTAAATTCTGGAAAACTAGTATTTTTTGCAATTTTTTCGGATTTTTCCGGCAAACAAAATTTTCAGGAAAGTTTATTAATTAATAAGCCGAAAAAAGCAGTGTGAATTTGGTCTAAGTTTTTTCAGAAAGTATTGAGGTAAATTCGTACTTTAATAAATAAACCGCCTATATGTCAGCTGCATTATTTAGACAAAACTGAGGCTAGTGTCCCTACAGCATCAGGATTAAAGGGATACTGTCAATCAAGCCATGCAGTTTGAAGCCAAATTGGACTAATTCAAATGAAACACTGGATAAAAGGAGGCATGGGGTAGTTAGATATTTGTGTCAGTTTAAATCCTGCCATCAAACTACGCTTTTTGCACAGTCTGTAATCCATTTGCTCTGTGAGCAGACAGATACGCTCCTAGTTTGATTCCTTGAACTCTTACAGGATTTAGGTAGGCATGGCTTTTAGCTGTTGTTAATCTGACCACAGATGTATATATATGTTTTTATGTAGTATGAATACAAAGAGATTAAGTGCTGAATTGGACTACTCCAACTGAATAAACTGCCTGTAAAAAAAAGAGGCAAACTGCAGCACAATAGGAAATGAAAGGGGGAAAAAGCCTATTAAAGGGGACATTCTTCCCTTATCTTCATATAAAAATAAGCCTTTTGCAATTTCCATTGATTACAAATGTTATACCGTTCTTATGCAAATTGTTATTTTTATGACAGAATGTGCCATCTTCTTCTCTGCAATGTACAGGCGGATGCAGTCTTGCAACTGGCAGCCGCTCATACTGGGAGCGATTCACCAAAAGTTCAGATTTTCATAAAAACAGTACAGGTATGGGACCTGTTATCCAGAATGTTCAGGACCTGGGGTTTTCTGGATCAATGGATCTTACCGTATAGTTTGAACTTTCATACCTTAAGTCTATTAGAAGTTATGTAAACATTAAATAAACCAAATAGGCTGAGTTTGCTTCCAATAAGGATGAATTATATCTTAGTTTGGATCAAGTACAAAGTACTGTTTTATTATTACAGAGAAAAAGGAAATAATTTTTCTAAAATTGGATTATTTGGATAAAATGTGGTCTATTGGAGATGGCCTTTCCATAATTCGATAATGGGTTTCCAGATAACAGATCCCATACCTGTACAACAATTTAAACTGCAAAAAAACAATAGTCATGCCCTATTTAAATGGATGCCAATTTTTAGTTTTTACAGAATGTCCTCTTTAAATGTACACAACTAGCAAAAGAATAAATGTGTATGTAATATTGTACTTTCTCTGCCTTGTTAGTTCTGCAGACGCCCTTATAAACCTTTTTTTTCAAGCTCATTGTTGTAAGGGTTGTGTTTTTTGAAAATTCCCTGACCTGACTTTTTCAAAGCATGCAAAAATGCAGACATTACACAGCCACAGGGTATTAGTCACTTCCTCTGGTAGTCCTTAAATTGGTAAACAAATGATAAAACTGAACAGGTGAGACAAAGGATATGCATACCGTAAATCACAAGATTAGCTGCTATCCGCAGGGTTGATGAATTAAAAATGGCAAAAATGACGATGGTAAGTTTGGCAACAATTAATGCTTTAAATTGATATCATTCATTGCTGACATTTGCAAAGTTAAGCTTGTTTTTTTTTTTAAATGTAGTTTTTAAATTGCAAGATTGAACTGAAGGACTAAAATAATAACCATTATCTTCTGAGGGGCACACACAACACTTGTAGCATGTGTATGCAAGGTAAGCAACGTGCAACGAAAAAGAGTTCCTAAAGTTTTTGAAGCTTCACTATATAGGTATGGGCCCTGTTATCCAGAATGCTCGGGACCTGGGGTTTTCTGGATAATGGATCTTTCCGTAATCTGGGTCTTCATGCCTTAAGTCTACTAGAAATTAATTTAAACATTAAATAAACCCAATAGGCTAGTTTTGCTTCCAATAAGAATTAATTATATCTTAGTTGGGATCAAGTACAAGGTACTGTTTTATTATTACAGAGAAAAAGGAAATCATTTTTAAAAATTTGGATTATTTGGATAAAATGGAGTCTATGGGAGACAGCCGTTCCGTAATTCAGAGCTTTCTGGATATCGGGTTTCCGGATAAGGGATCCTATACCTGTACCTTCATTTTTTTGTTATCGCCTATGGATTTGTCTAATATAAATATTGACAATTGACAGTATATTCATTTTTTTATTTTATTTCCCAGAGCTTCAGAGAAGATTTTACTAACTCAATAAGCAGGCCTTAAATAAGAGATTCCATTAATATAATGTAATGGTTTTTAACAGGGCTTAGCTATTTGATATAGCTTTTACATCTGCATCAATAATATGATGATCCAGAGTTTTCTTGCTACAAGCAATAAAACAAAGATATTTTAAAGGAACGGTTCAGTGTAAAAACAAAAACTGGGTAAATAGATAGGCTGTACTGTACTTGTTTTTTTCTGCCTGCCATTTGTGCTCATCTGCATAGGTGTGTACTAGTTCTTTCTTTATTAAACTGTTGTTACACTGCAAATTGGCTCCTGTCAATTTAATCATCAGCACTATTCCTAACAATATTTCTGCTGCTGAATTGGTGTCTTTCTATTAGACTCTTTAATTTCTCTGATGTATTCTGTAAAGACCTTAATGGTCTTCCATTTCAGGTTTTAAAAAAAATAATAATAACATTCTAAGAGCTAAGGAATTCTGGGATTCACATCTCTTTTCAGTCCTCATTTGCTTAAATGAACACTTACTAAAACTCAATTGTAATACCTGACACGTGGGTTTGTGGATGTTTATCTACTTCTGATTTGATCTAATCTCTCTAAGAAGGTCCACCCCCTCCTTTGAGGTTTCCTTAATTATACAGTATTTGCCTACTTATAGGCACCACTTTTGCAGTAATCCACAGCAACCAATGAGACATTTGCTTTTAAACATGTGAGCAGTAATGGTACCTGCTTATCGGTTACTATGGGTGACCTGTAGCAAACTGTGCATGGTTTGTTACTTAACCCACATAACAACCAATTAAATAATTTCTATTAGTCAATATCTGTATGTGCTTTTACCTAACAACATTTTGACCTTAAAGGGATACTGTCATGGGAAAAAACATTTTTTTTCAAAATGAATCAGTTAATAGTGCTGCTCCAGCAGAATTCTGCACTGAAATCCATTTCTCAAAAGAGCAAACAGATTTTTTATATTCAATTTTGAAATCTGACATGGGGCTAGACAGTGTCAATTTCCCAGCTGCCCCAAGTCAAGTGACTTGTGCTCTGATAAACTTCAATCACTCTTTACTGCTGTACTGCAAATTGGAGTGATATCACCCCCTCCCCCCCCCCAGCAGCCAAACAAAAGAACAATAGGAAAGTAACCAGATAACAGCTCCCTAACACAAGATAACAGCTGCCTGGTAGATCTAAGAACAACACTCAATAGTAAATACCCATGACCCACTGAGACACATTCAGTTAGGAGAAGGAAAAACAGCAGTCTGCCAGAAAGCATTTCTCTCCTAAAGTGCAGGCACAAGTCACATGACCAGGGGCAGCTGGGAAATTGACAAAATGTCTAGCCCCATGTCAGATTTCAAAATTGAATATAAAAAAATCTGTTTGCTCTTTTGAGAAATGGATTTCAGTGCAGAATTCTGCTGGAGCAGCACTATTGACTAATTCATTTTGAAAAAATAATTTTTTCCCATGACAGTATCCCTTTAGCTATTTGCTAAAAGTCTGTTGTAACTATTTATCTCACCTGTGATGGTACATAATAAGGATGCAATCATGCCTCTGAATTGCCACATCATAACCCAAAAAGTGGATATGTATATTATAGCAAGTACGGAAGAGCATACAATTACATTTCAATAATGAGTGAAAGCCTTGATCAGACATTCTCAGCTCCTTGCTTTTTTGGATACCTATTAGACATATGTACTGTGCCTTGTGAAAAGCTAGTTTCAAACAAAATAATGCCAAACATGCTCAGTAACCTCTCAAGTGTGTCAGGCACTTTTCTCTTTTTATTTCACTATGTCTTTTTATATTTTTACAGTGAAGATGAGACAAGTCTTACATTATCTCAAAGATGCTAGGGTCAAAAAACAGTACAAGTAAATGTATATAAGATTACAATTGCATAATTTCCAATTGAATATATTACATAAGGTAAGATCATTAGAGAGCTTTCTTATATATACATTTACAAAATAGAAAAGAAAACAGTGCAGGTAGACTACCATTGGCTGTAGAGGGACCAACCGCTTATTGGGCTCTATACCATATCTTTCCTAAATTGATGGCCTTTAAAATCCTCTCAGGTAACGACTATAGTGGTTTATGGATGGGGGTACATGATTGGATAAACCTACGTGTCCTTGCTAAATGAATGGATACTCCTTTTTTTTTACTGACCAATGAATGTAAAATCAGCTAAGGAGTGCACATACAGTATTTTAGATACATATAGACATAGAGAATTTTAGATAAAAATAGTCTGGGATCTTTTTCTCTGCTCTTTCTTTCATCAGAAATAGCTAGAACCTCCAGGCCTTGTTTTTTTGTCATGTTGAAGTATGAAAAGCTTTTTAAAAGTACCCTTGTAATAACAGTGAAAAATATCACTTCTAATGTCTCTAGACTTTCTTTAGTACAAAATACTTGGCATTAAGTTACAGTTTTAGCAGAGCAACTAGAGAATCAAAAGGTAAATAGGTTATGTAGGTGCAGTGTATGGACTAAACCGGATATTGCTTAAACTTTTCTTAAAGGGATACTGTCATGGGAAAATTTTTTTTTTTTCAAAATGAATCAGTTAATGGTGCTGCTCCAGCAGAATTCTGCACTGAAATCCATTTCTCAAAAGAGCAAACAGATTTTTTTATATTCAATTTTGAAATCTGACATGGGGCTAGACATATTGTCAATGTCCCAGCTGCCCCAAGTCATGTGACTTGTGCTCTGATAAACTTCAATCACTCTTTACTGCTGTACTGCAAGTCAGAGTGATATCACCCCCTCCCTTTTCCCCCCCAGCAGCCAAACAAAAGAACAATGGGAAGGTAACCAGATAACAGCTCCCTAACACAAGATAACAGCTGCCTGGTAGATCTAAGAACAGCACTCAATAGTAAAAACCCATGTCCCACTGAGACACATTCAGTTACATTGAGAAGGAAAAACAAAAAAGCAGCCTGTCAGAAAGCATTTCTCTCCTAAAGTGCAGGCACAAGTCACATGACCAGGGGCAGCTGGGAAATTGACCAAATGTCTAGCCCCATGTCAGATTTCAAAATTGAATATAAAAAAAACTGTTTGCTATTTTGAGAAATGGATTTCAGTGCAGAATTCTGCTGGAGCAGCACTATTAACTGATTAATTTTGGAAACAATTTTTTTTCCCATGACAGTATCCCTTTAAGTAGATCTGCCGATACCTTCTTTAATTCATACAGATCACATAAATGCTAAAAATGTGCCCTGTAGTTCACACAGTAACATATTTGTAAGTGTGTGTTCTTATATTCGCAGGTGCATTCATTCGGCTAACATCAGATACAAAGTAATTTCATCCTTTTCATACCTAATTAGTGCCAAGGAAAACATTGTGGTCACCCTGTAACAATCCTTTGAATTTTATAACTCATTCTCTGTAAAAGAATCCTTTGTTGTTCTGCTGCACACGTTGACCGAGGATAGAAAAAGCCATCAATTATGAGATTTAAGAAATGACCTGATCTGTAAAGGGAAAAAGGGAAAATTCCAGATCCTTCTAGACTACATAGTCAAACCACAGGAATGCCATAGCAATGAGGTCTTTATCAGATTTATGAAAGGACATCTAAATTTACAAGGTGGGACACAATAAAAAAATCAGTCTCAAAAGTAATTGTAATGTGCGCAAATATGTGTGGGGTCAGAACAAGTAGGTCCTCTGTGGAAGTACAGAGAAAAAAAACATGAATCTTGGATTACAAACATTAGGTTCCTTTTGTTCTGCCTAATCGGAAATGATATAAATGTGAACAAGCCAGTCTTACTGAGCACTGTCTGTAGTTATTTCTTTATTTATACCATCTAACAAATCTAGACATCTAGGGGGTTATTTATCAAAGGTGGAATTTTATGCGTTATGTGAGTTTTTTTAGATCTCAAATGAACTCACAACTTGAATAGTTTCTGATGAAAAAACTCAAATTGAAAAACTTGAATTAGCGAGTTAGGGTTAATAACCCAAAAACTCAAATTAGTCAAGTTTTTGGCAGAAAAAAACTTGAATCGCTCGAATTGATTGAGTTTTCAAGTGAAAGTTGAACATCATGAAGGCTACAAACATCTTCTAATGGTTCAAGGGGCCTCTGCCATTGACTCCTACATGACTTGACAGGTTTTAGATTGTATATTTTCGGATTCAAGGTATTTTCATGGTCGCGATATAATACATTTTGAAAACTGTGTGTGGGGGGGGTTTTAACCTGAAAAATCGATTTTTGACTTAAAAATAACCTCGAAAACTTGAATTTTTCATGGAAAACACAACTCGACCCTTAATAAATCTGCCCCCTAAACATTAAAACACATGCAAAATACTAGTGCTAGAGACATGCAGAAGAAAACTCAGAGAATGCAAGACTGCATGGATCCTCATTTGGAAAGGAAACCATGGGGTCATGTATTGAAAAGCGAAAAGGTGCCAAATGCTCCTCGTGAAAACAGTGCTGCTGAAAAGAGATAGTGCTGTATTCATGAGGCATACACAGGTCGCGTTATTTGTTATTATTTTTAGATTTAATTGCTAGCGAATGTAGTAACTGTCTGTCCATTTGTAGTGTAGCATTGATTCTGATGCTTGAAACAATGCAGCAGATATCAGCTGACCTTGATACATTTTTGCTTGAAGTACTTAAAGGGGTTGTTCACCTTTGAGTTAACTTTTAGTATGAAAAAAAATATTTATTTAAGCACTTTAATACCTGCGTAAAGTTAATCTTTTTGAGTAAGAACAGTCTTTCTTTTCATAAGCACCTATGATCTAATTCTATAAAAGAAATACAATCTCTACCTGGAAATATAGACCATTATTTGGCATTTACAATGGGACAGGAAGTTTTGTTGAAAGCGTTTAATTATAGAGAGCATTCAATTATGGAAAAATACATAAGATGTAGTAATCAGCTTGATTTTATGAGACACAGATTTTGTCAAATTTGCTTTTCTTTAAGATGAAGTTGGAAGTCTGCCAGTGGTGTTGCAAAAGATGTGATTTTTGTGTGCTTACATTTCAAAAATTAGCTACTGTCCTTATGGTCTGATGATTTATGCAACTTAAAAATTGATAGACTGATCCTATGCAAATAGTAGTTATGGATGATACATCCATTACTGGCAAGAATTGGGTATTTTGCGGGGATGTTGTGGACTTTGAACGAAGGGTGCTACTGTTGGTACAGGAACCCCTATACTTGACAGCAAAGAACCAAATAAGCTCATAGCCATACATGGGAGGGTTGCAGTCAATGAGTTAACTGCACAGATGTTAGGTTTGTCAATTAGCTTAGGGAATCAACCTGATTGCTAACAGGTAAGCAACTTGATACAGGTAAGGCTATGATTGGTTAAAAAAATAGAAATTTGGTCATGTGGTAACAGTGAAAACCTTTATAAGCAGATCCCCAGGGGGGTATACTTACCATTAGGGAATCAGATCCTGAGATGTCCCTGAAAAACCTGGAGCATGGCGAGCATCATGACAGCGGCAGGTGAGAGGTAAACCGCCCTTCCTTCCCTGAAAGAAAACAACTTTTAGATGTATATGTAGGGACCCATAGGTTTAATATGTCCCTATGGCTTTTAATCCGTACTCCTCATTATATGACTAGTTGCTGGGCAGATGCCCATCTATCTAGTTCTTCATTTACATATTCCACTTATTGGCCAAGAGGCTTTATGACCACTTTCTGCCACACTTTAATATTGTGCTTGGTTACGGGTGGATCTTTCTCTTTGGCTTCTGGTTGCTGACCCAGCTGGATCTTTCCACTGAGCTTGGGTACACCAAGGCCCAGTAAGCCATTCTGCCCTAGAGGGACCAGTAACTCTAGCGATAAGTCAGGGAGAAGGGACCCCATGAATAAGGCTCAGTTAGAGACAGGATAAATACCTTTCATAGTACTCTCTAGGAGAGTAAGATAGTGAGGGTAAATAGCTGTCTCTGAATAATTATCCTAGTCTTCTGGTTAACTGTTCTGCATATGCCTCTTTGGACTGTAAGTAACCCTGTGGATCATTTGTCTCTGACAGATAAACTGTTCCTGTTCTGTTTTACTGCAAGAACCTCCTGGTGTCTTTTATTTCTCATTTTTGTGCACAGTAGGCTATGGGAGTTGTAGTTGCACTACCCCATATCTTAATCTCTTCCACTAAGCAAAGGCCCTGCTTTAAGTGTTAGAGTCAAATTTAACCCATGCTATATGCTGGACAATAACCCCGTGGGTCTGATATAACCCAAAATAGAATTACATATATTTTTAAAAAAAAAATTCTAGTCCGAGGAAGTTTCTGTTTTGAAAGAGATTTATACATAATTTGTCAACTGCTTCTAGCTGGCCGAAGCTTTAAATATTGTTAAGGTGGCCTGAGAACAAGGGTATCAGGCTGGCTGGTTGAGACATAAATGTTTCTGGGATTATATATATGTTAAAGTTTAAAGACTTACTGATGGGTTATTAAATCAGGCTGCGGGCTTTTCCTCCAATAAAGTTGCGGGTTGCGTATTTATTTTGGTATTGTCTGCTGCTTACCATCCCATGACCCAGTAGTTTTGTAATGCCATCTCCTCTTTCCATCAATATCCCTTGACCACTCCAATCTTTAATTAATTAATTAAGTTATTTATTTTTTATTACTATTGTGAATATCTCAGTCTGGATGCCAGGTGACCATGACCCCACTACTCCCTGGAGTTATTTCCCTGCCTCCAGGAAAGTTTATAGTGAATTGACACATTTATCAAAGCTAATATCTCCAATGTGTCAGAAAATGTACAACTATTTTGAATGGCAACTAGGGCTTAGGGTTTTTTTATCACAATTAAAAAAAACAAAACCAAAAACATGACACATCAGAATAAAACAATATTACAATATTTACATCATTTACAGAGTAAGTAGAAAAATGAGTTCAAAATAGGGCTTAGGGATCCCTGAACATGTCCAGTAACAGGCTCCAATAACACATTTATAAATGCAATTGCAATGTGTGCATCTGGTCTAGTAACCCATCAGATATTTGTTTCAAACAAATGACTAGTAAAGGCTGTCTGCTATCTGCTCTGAGATGCTAGACCTGATTCCAACTTTGTGATATATATTACATACACTTCTGTTTCTTTTGATATGTACCGTTTTTGTAGGATGTTGTAATGGTTTCATATATCTTCAGGGACCCTCTTTTTTAAGCATGCAGACTGATAGACCCATCCTTTCCTACATCTACATATTATGTGGTGGGATAGTCATAATAATAATGCACAGCCTGTGCTCCTAAAAGGATTGTAGCAGGGAGTAGTTCTCCTCTAGGTTTTCTGATTGCCTATAGTGAAGGGACACAGTGGATAGAGTGTCAGGCTTTAGATTTATTCTCCCTGATTACTCCACTGTATCGGATTCAGACCACTTTTGATGTATTTCTGCCTAGAGGAGTACCTTACTACCTTGACTATGTCCACATAATATAATCAGTAAGCAGACAGCACTGCACGTAAGTAGTATCTTAAAAGGCCTTTATTGCAAAAGGGCTTATTCTTTGGACAGAAGTACAATAGCGACGTTTCAGGCTCACAAACAGCTTTTCCTCAAGCTGAGGAACTAATATAGTAGTGGATAGTTGTTTGGTAATGTAGGAGACTAAAGGTTACCCTCTTCTCCTGTTTGAAGTCCCTTAGTGAGGTTAGAGGTTAGAAGTTTCCTGAGATAAGTAGAGAACCTCAGTCAAAACTGGGGAGATAGTCTAGCACAATAAGATTTATTGTCGTTGAACGCTCTAGAACTGGGAAACAGTAGTGTCACGATTACGGTACTTCCGGCTGCACGTGACCTCAGGAGTCACTAATTAAGTCTCTCACCCACCTTGCACACAGGTTAAAGCATCAAAGACAGACTTATTACATTTTGTATTTAATATCATAAAAGATATAACAAAAAAAAAAAGACATATTAAAAAATACAATCAGTTTATAAAATAAAAGGGAAAAACATGGAAATCCTATACTTGGCTTCAAATATAGAATTTCCTGGTCCTGGAGGCAAGGGGAAACAAACGGGATAAATCCCCATGGAATTTGGTCCTCTTTCTTAGTCAGAAGAGCTGACTATTTATCAGTGATTCAGGGGCATCAGGAATACAGACGGGCATGGCCTGGCAGGACACAGCTTGAGTTTTTTTATGAACTTCTGTCAGTAGGGACAGGACCAATAATATAATAATCAGAACACCTAACAGGGATATGGTTGAGAAATGATTTTATAGTCGTTGGTTATTCATTTTCCTATGGATTCCATAGATACTAAACATCAATACTGTGTGACCTGCCCCTGTCCAGATATTCCCACCTGATAAACAGAGGACCAAACCTTAGCAATTGAAGTAGGAAAAAAAAAACAACTCATTTCCAAGTGTATGTGAGCACTCACATTGATAATCAGGCTATAATACTTTTGTGATGTACAGTTCTGCCATCTACTGGGCAAACTAAGTTTTAATATTAAGAATAAATGAACAAAGAGATGGCTATGTATATATTTTGCAAACGTTTTAATATTCAGCATTGCATATTGTTACTTTTGAGAAATATGAAAATGCTTTCATTTGTACCTGAAAATATTGTGCAGTGTTTATTTAATTTCCAACACTTTTTTTATTGACAATGGACAAATGAAATTCACAAATGCAGTATAACGTTATGCAGTGTTTATTTAATAAGTTAAGTGCTAGAACCAAAAGGCTTGCATTTATTTTATCGGATTCCATAAAATGAAATAAACTTTACAGCACTGCTGCCTGAGGAGATACATTTGGGTAAAGGGTTTTTTAGTCATTTGGCAAAATGTACAAACACTACAACTAGGGAATATAGTAAATATTATGTTACAGTGGCAGCAGCAATAGCTGATTCCCTCCTCTCATGTGAACTACTCGAATATTGAGTATATTACTGTCCAGTACTCATAGTTTTTTTTTTTTTTTTTTTAAAACACAGGCCACTTTTAAAAGGCAATTAAACTGGAGCACATTTGTTTGAGTTTTGAGTAATATTGCATGCATCCGGTAGTCCTTCCGATGTAACTACTGCTTTGCTGTTGGGATATGGGATTTATTGTTCTTTTGCATGTAGTATTTTAAGACTTCAGCTTTGGAGAAAAGTGTTTATTAGCAAAATGAGCCACTACTACAATTAGAAAGTACAAGACCTTAAAATAATTTTTTCAATGTTAGAATAAAGCACTTATTATTTTTATGTTTTAAAAAGACAGGAACAGCGATGAGCAAAACCTTCCCCTTTCACTTCTCAAAAAAATTATCAAAACTGCAGAAAAATTTGCAAAATCTTAAATGCTGCCAAAATGTTGCCAAACACATTAGAGTCAACGGCTGTTTTTTCTTATGCCAAATGCATTGAAGTCAAAGGGGTCATTTTGTAAACTTTGTACAAGGCAGATTGGTTCGCAAAGTGAATATATTTGCCCTGTGCATGGTTATATTCATAAAGCTGAATAAGAGTGTACAAACAGTATTGCAAATTTTTTTTCCCAATGCAAATGTCTACAAGAGCTTTTTAAATATGTCAAAAATCACATGTTGTGAATATTTATGCGCACACTCTGCGACTTAATTACACCACAACTTTGGTGGCGGAGAAAATATTCACAAAACAGTTTCGCAAAGTGCGAATTTAAGTTACTGTCAATGCTATTTTCGCGCACAACAACCTCGTACATTGGGTGCGCTCTCGCAAACTCCCGTCTCATTTGCGTGCCATTTGCGAGAATGTATTCACAATGCGAATTCACAAAAAACGGAAAGACGGGCAGAGTAGTGCAATATATTAGCGTTCAGGAGAAAACATGGGCAATACAAACATTTGCAAAAAAATATCCACTGAGCAAACTTTATATCTTTACATCTTTAGTTCTTCTTCAACCAATTTTGCAGGTTTTATAGCTACCCCACTTGAATTACATTTAGCAGTGCAGCCAGAGTAGACCAATATAACACAGTAAGATAACCCAGCCTAAAGACAATTAGAACATAATAACTCAGGTTACAGATAACTAGGGTAGCTGGAGATATTTATGTAAGTTATTTAGGATAGCCGGGAATAATACTTTGAAATAAACTAGGCTATAGATTAGAATAATCTAGTGATTAAAATAGCTCTTTGGTTACCAGTTTTTGAAAACTCAGGCTATAGAAAACTAAAATAGCTGAAAAGAACTCTGTGTGTTAGTTAGAATAGCCAGGGGTAATAATTTGGGATAACCAAGGCTATAGATAACTAGAATAGCCCTTATAGTTAACTAGGAGGATAAGCAGACAGCCTTGTGGGTTAATTAGGATAACCAGTTTTAATAAATTTGATAACCCAGGCTATGGATAACTAGGATAGCCATGTCGGTTAATTAGAATGGCCATTGATAATATGCTGGGATAACTAGGTTATAGATAACTACAAAAATAATTGGAAACTAAATACACCATGCATCACCAGGCACTGCTGCATAGAAAACAAGCATATTTATCAAGTTGTGTATCAATTTTTCCGGAAACCACATACGGTCGGAATTTACTTGGTTTTAGCAGTGATTGACAAGGAAGGTCTGTGTTAATTCAGTTTGGCTGTTTCCTTTATAAACATGAACAGAAGCAGCAAATATAATGCTGCCTGTTGAGGAAAACATATAGTAAATGACACACATCACTTACATGTGCATAATTGTTTCTAAAGGTGAAAAATGCACCACTGAGCACTTGTTTCTGTGTATCATTGTACATCCTGTTGCATCTGCTGCTGTATGACTGATTTAACACCATGGGGAGTCATAATAAAATGATGAAGCAGAATTATGGGCTGGTTTTACTAACTTACTTTTTTGCTTTCAATGTTTGAAAATTAGACCATCAAAACCACAAGTAAAAAAAACATTGTCCCCCCAATTTTTTAGATCTATTTTTATTTCTGCATGATATACTATTATTCTGACCACTGATATATACATTTGTCTGTGGTCTTTGTACACCTGCTTGGATAGCACTATATTCCATGGGAATATTATTTCATTTCTAAACAGGATAGGATGAAAGATTTATGCAAACTGTTTTTTTCATACAGTAAATTTGGAACTTCTAATGGAAATTTGTGTTTTAAATTATAGAATTGTGACACTGCCACTTGTTATTTCACATTTATTAACATAATGCGTATGTATAAAGGAAGTAACCCCACATTGTATAAACCATCTTCTTCTGGGTCAGCAGGGTGGTAAAGGGCCAGCAATATGTTACCCCACCTATAACAGTGGGACTTGTGGATGAAAGGAAGTAGGAGGAATAGAAGGAAGGAAGGTAGTTTTGGTGTTGGTCTTTCTGGCGGAGATATTTTGCAGTTCTACAAGATGGCAGCTGAGGCAAAGCTCAACTGAAAGTCCATGTATAATAAAAACTCATCAGTTAGTAAGTTATGCACATGGCAGAATGCACAGCTATATGGGATGCTCCTGATACTAAGTTCTGAACCTGCCCTACATTAAACAAACAGGGTATGCTTTCTGGATAGCCACCCAGTAGAGAAACCATGTATTATTGGCAGGGCCAGAGTAATGTGAGCTTAATAAAGGGCCCGGGTGGCCCGAAACATTGCCTTTTTTCTGTATGTCTTGGGGTTAAAGGAAAAATATACCCCCAAAATGAATACTTAAGCAACAGATAGCTTATATCAAATTGAATGACATATTAAAGAATCTTACCAAACTGGAATATATATTTAAGTAAATATTGCCCTTTTACATCTCTTGCCTTGAACCACCACTTTGTGACTCTATCTGTGCTGCCTCAGAGATCACCTGACCAGAAATACTACAACTCTAACTGTAACAGGAAGAAGTGAGGAAGCAAAAGGCAGAACTCTGTCTGTTAATTGGCTCATGTGACCTTACATGTGGTATATTTGTGTGCACAGTGAATCGTACGATCTCAGGGGGCAGCCCTTATTTTTTAAAATGGCAATTTTCTATTTATGATTACCCAATGGCACATACTACTAAAAAAGTATATTATTATTATAATGGTTCATTTACATGAAGCAGGGTTTTACACATGAGCTGTTTTACTCAGTATCTTTTAATAGAGACCTACATTGTTTGGGGGGTATAGTTTTCCTTTAAATAAACTTTACAGTACTTAAAATTTTCAATGTGCTGCTGTTAAATTCCTCATAAGATTTTTTTTACCCTTGAGGCAGGCGTGAGTAGTGATGGGCGAATTTGGGACGTTTCGATTTGGCAAAAAATTCACAAATTTTTCCGACTTTTCAGTGAAATTCGTGAAATGGCGAAAAATTTGCAAAGCATTGCCAGCGTCGTGTTTTTGACGCCGGCGTCCATTTTTTTGGATGCAGGCGCAAATTCGCCAGTGAAAATGCGCGTCCATTCACCGCAAATTCGTGCCTGGCGAATAAATTCGTGAGTCTCCCAGTTCAGCACTTGATACCACAAAGGGCATATACCCAGGGGTTTGAGCTCTCTGCTTTTGTTTTTGCAGAGTAATGTGTGCTGGCATGTTAACTCTACAAAATTTAGCAATTCTCACTCTAACAATTTATCCATTTACCTCTTATATATCCATACTTCCGGACAGGATTCTATACAGTTAATGGGTTCCTCAGACCTGCTGTTACCTTTCAGACCATGGGTTCAGAAGTATTCCCTTTCTTTAAACATGAATGATAATCCCTTGAATTGATCTTGTTGGCTGGAACAGATGGAAGTCTTGTCTTCATCGGTGCTAACTAGTACCTTGTACAGCAGTGGCTGAAAGAGGAAAGATTTAATATGAAATAAAAAAGACTAATATATAAATATTTTTGCGCCTCCTTTTCTAGCCTCACCCATTCTATCCCTAGAATCTTCGATTTTCCCCTAGTTAGCCCCACCCTATACCCTTAAGGTGGTTCTTCACATAGCTTTATCTTACACCATGAATATAGATCATCATAACCAGATTGTAAAAAGTCACAGACCGATATACCTGTTTAATAAAAACTTTTAAATTTACAATGACATGTATGATGCACAAATTGCATTGTGCATAGTTAAGCGTAAAATGTAAGGGCTTGTTGAAGACCACAATTCATAATTGGACGCAATTCTACCTGTTTAACCACAGTGCAGCATTCTTCCTCCCAATGTCGTTATAATTATTGATGAGTGAAACTGCCCTGATTCTCTTCACTGAAAAATTTGCAAAACTATGAAAAATTCATGAATTTTCTCCAAAATTTCAGCAAATGCATTGAAGTCTATGGGGTTTTTACTCTTCATATAATTTCTCCAAAATTTCACCAAATGCATTGAAGTAAATGGGGTTTTTTCTCCTGTCAAATGCATTGGAATCAATGAGCGTCACTGGGCATTTTTCACATTTTTTTTTTCTCAACCCAAGCATTTGTCAGCTGGCATGGTTTCATGTTTTTTTCTTATGCCAAATACATTATTATCAATGAGTGTTTTTTTTACATATTACAGCCAATAGTCATTTTTTTCTTGCATTTTTTTTTCCAACCAAATTCAATAGAGGCAATAGGCATTTTCCTGTCCAAAAATTAAAATGTATTTTTCCGACAAAACAAAATGCATAGCTCTATTCTAGTGCAGATTTGCAAGGAGATTCAAAATAATTTGTGTTTGGGAACAAATGTGCTCATCTCTAGACAGGAAGAACAATAAAATAGAAGAAGGGTTAAACACAATTTCAGTTGATTTTCATTATTTTATTCCAGTAATGAAAAAAAATATAACATGAATCCATTAAATGTTTATTTCATTGGCAAATGACGCACTTTGAGCTTGGCATAGAAACAAGAACAGTTGTTAGATGTGTTGTCAAACTTAGTTTTGTTTTTGTTGTTGTTTTACTTCATGTTAATACAGTATAACTCATTTGTGACTTGCCAACAAATCTGGTCTGCAGATTACAATGGTTTATAGAAAACACGAATTGTATCGTGTTTATTTCCTCATCTCTAGTATTTACCAGGATTGAGCACAAAAAGTTTTGTTTACTATCCCCCCGAGCACCTCTGCCCAGGTGAATGACTATGATTTGCACTTTATTCTGCAGGAAGTGTACGCTGCAAATTCAGGGGTACAGGCCAGCCCTGCCCTGTTCTTACTACTTGGCATAGGGCAGGATAGGTGTTAAATTGCTGCAGTGTAGTTGCCCTAGGTAGCCTATTATATCTTTGATTTCATTTTAACTGGTAATAGACTTACAAAAACTGCCGATTGGTTGCTTCAGGCCACTGCTTGTGTGATATTTAGCACCTAAGTCCTTAAAGATCCCCTATAATATGCATAATAAAAACTAAACTGTATGATTTTGTGATATTCTATGAGTCTTCCTTTTTTGGCACTGTATTTTTTTATTTGATCACAACTATTTGCTTATTTGGGGAGAATTATGGGGATATTTACGTGGTTTGGGGAAACCACTGAAATCCAAATCCATTACTTTGCTGGCATAGCCTTGCTGGATACTCCACTGGGCAAATTTGCCCATGGGCAGTAACCCATGGCAACCAATAACATTGCTGCATTCATTGTTTTACTTGCAGCTGGCTTTAAAAAGGTAATCACTGATTGGTTGCTACAGGTAACTGCCAATGGGCAAATTTGCCCAGTGTTGATAAATGAGCCTCAATGTCTCAGTATGAGGAGCCTATTCATAGAGCCCCTGCACAAGACCACTTTCCTTTTCTCCAGTTATACCAAACACCCCAGAATAGACCTGCTCCCCTGTACCTGAACAGAAAATGCACAGCACAAGAAATGTCAAAAGGGGTCTACAATTATTGTGCTTAATGGCACTACTGCCAGCAGCAAATAAGTTCCTGTAGACCAGTTTCCAGCAAGTGGCTTGCCACCAATAGAAATACCTCTCTGTAAGTGATAAAATAATTTTACCTATTCACAGGGCAGATAGTCCACGGTGACTGGCCCGGCTTATTCACTGTTTACTTTAACAACTACATTCCCTAAGAAAGGCAAGTAAATGGTCTACATTAGTTAAAAAAAAAATGGCAACTTATGTACTTAGTCACCAAAATTTTTCATTATATAGCTGCAAAAACAATGCATATATCTTGCTAATATGCACTGTATGTGTAATAAATTCTTAATGCGAAAGTCTCAAGATTGACAATCAACGTCAAGCAGGCCATAAAAAGTATTTTGTGCATTTAAGTTATACAATGCAATGATGTCCTAACCAACCGTATTACATTTTGGGAATTTTAATTTACGAATAAAATCCTTTTTTATACTCCACCGAAGAAGGGAATGATTCACTATAAAATGAGGCACTGATCTGTTGCCTACATAAAAAAAATAACAGAGTGATGCGATAACGGTCACGTCAATAGCAGAAAACAGAGGTCACATAAAAAGAAGAACTCTCGTTTAGAATGATATGGCAGGCATAAAGCAATAGTGAGGTCCAGAAGCCTACAACCGTCACAGCCAGTTTATTTGCCAGTTTAAGTTTTGTATTTTTTTCTCCATTCAGGAGAATGTTTGCAGGTAGACACGTGGGAGAGAAATTGATGCTATGTAACTAGATAAGGAACAGCGTTATTTCACAGTTAGAGGTTATCACCAGTCCTATTAGAAACAAATTCTGACTGCGTGGGAGGCAGGAACTCACAATACAACGGAAGCTGAAACTGGCCACAAAGATCTTGGTGTGGGTGGACATCCTTCTACCTAATTATTCATTGCATCTGCTATCCGGTGGTCGTTGTGCACAACACGGAAATACTAAATGATCTGGAAAATATTATTTAACAGTGAGCATTTTACAATTTTGCTGTGTTAAATTATATTAAATGGACCATTATCAACGTTGTATTTTTAACTGAAAGTATTGTAGGTAGCAATAACATTTTTTTTTAACAACAGTTATATTATTTTGGCTGAAATACACTATGGAACACTAATAATAGTGTGAGTGTAAACTAACCTCCTCAACCTACAATTTATATAATACCCAAACATATTATCAAAGGTTCAAGCATTATAAGATCTCTAAACCAGCAACCGTAGAAATGTATTTTTAATTACCGATCAATACTTTTTTTCCCAGATCCCCAGAATCAGACACACAATGAATGAAATAGGATCCTGGAGATGATGGAAGCAACATTGGCACAAGAAGTGTTTATTGGGAGCATATGGATGAGCTACTTTATGTCTAACAGTCTGATGCCTAAAAATCATATATCAATATAAAAGAAGCAATCGCAAATTTAAATGAAGGGGCAACATTTATCAAAGAATGAAAATATAATCTATCCTGTTTTAGATCAAGCTTATCACTAGTCATATATTTTTGCACCTTTAAAGGACATGTAAATCCCCCACAAAACACCCTCTTTAAATACCTGCCACTCTGGTTGTTAAAAGGTTAATAGTAAGGCTGCAGCATCCTCATAATCAATTAGAATTCCATCCCCTCCTCTAACCCACTTTGCCCCCTCCCTCAGGAATTTACTTTGGCTGTTGGCTCATGAGCTTGCTCAGTTCTTGTCAGCTCAGATTACTAAACACACCCTCCAGTCTAACAGGCAATGGAGAGCTAGCATTGGTGGTTCCCATAGAAACTCTAGCTCAGATTAACCATTACAGTGCTCAACCCCAGCAGAACTTGTTTTTATCAAAGTATGTTGTGCCTGTGTAACCCTGTATTCTGCATTGCATGAACTTTACAACATACCTGTCCTGTTTGCAGATGTCACTTGGTACTGATGATGTGTCAGAGGGAAAATGGCTGCCGGGTGAAGTCTGCTATTTGTTTTAGGAAAATGTTATAGCACTGGCAAATGGAGGGGGTTATATGCAGTACAAATGATGTGGCTTGGGTGGGGAAAATAGCTGTAATTTCATATTAGATAGCATTTCATAGTAGAAACCTCCATCGTTTCAGGTGACTCTGCTATCAGTGCTGCTTGGAAACATGTAGTGATAAACTGCCTAGCTACATAAAAGATATACATACTATATAACCTTGTGTAGAAATTGTCATAACCCCTTCGAAATAAGTATGCATTGTAATTAATCCATTAAGGAAGAGGACTCGTTTAATCTGATACAAAGATTCAAATGGGGATATTTATGGGCTACTTGGCACAAATGCTTTCTGTACTCAAATTATTATACAGAACTACTTTTTGTACTCTTGTTAACTCACAAAAAAAAGAATGAATGGATGAATGTCTGGTTTCAAAGTATGACAGGAAACCCAAAGTAGGAAGAAATAAAAAAAAAACAGTTTGTGACCTTCCGGCACTGGTGTATTTATAAGTCTATTGAGAATGAGTCATAAGAATCCTGTGGTTTGTGCATCCTGAAAGAGGAATGAGCATAACGTGATTATTTTAATTTTATGCTGCAAGAAGCAAAGTATGTGTTCTCTACAATGATAAATATAAGTAGGAAGTTTTCTCTTAATCAACATATCTGTTATGTATAGAAAAAGTCAATTTTGCTCCGTCTTTATGATTGCAGGCATGGGATCCCCAATCCACAAACTTGTTATCCAGAAAGCTCCAAATTACAGGAGGGTCATCTCCTATCTGAAGCTTAAAGTTGTATAATGAGAGTGCTGGTATAATTTGTTTAGTTCAGAATATGATATAAGCCACACACCCATGCACCAGACTTGATTTTTATTGCAACACATGGATGAGCTGCATTCTCTGTTTTTGTATATATATATATATATATATATATATATATATATATATATATATAAAAGACTTTTTTTGCACCAAACTGCTTCATGACATAATGGAGGAAGCATAATATACCTGTATAGGTGGGGAAAAACTGCCTCCCTTCCAGTTCAACTAAATATTATAAGCCCCCAAAGTTTTACAAATATATCTTAAGATTGCTGATCAGCCAGTGGCCCACCGAGTCTCCCCGCAGTCATAGGGGCAGATTCGCTAACGGGCGAATTTTCACCAGCATCAGCTTCGCACCCATCTCACTACTTCGCCAGGCGCAAATACGCTATGAATACGTTAATTCACTAAAATGCAAAGTTTCTCCCCAGGCGTCGAACACTGGTGACTTTTCGCTAGTGTTACTTCAGCTGTGCGAGCATTTCATAGCGAAGATGCACTAGCATTCATTTGTGCCTAGCGAAACTTCGCTAGTGTATGGACGTCTTTATTATCAATGTTGCTGCAAATGGTTTAAGTTACCGTACCGGTTTATATTACACATGTCCAGGGAACCTTAATAAAGACAAGAGAGTTAATATAATGCCCTACACATGAGCCCATTTTAAAATGAATGTTCCATATGTTAGGAAATGTCTGGAAAATAACGTTTCCCCAATAAAAGTTTGTAAGGACTTTTGCAGGCAATCACACTGAAAAAAGGAAAAGTCGCCAGCATTTTTTGAACTTTGATGCATTTTCGGCTCACAAGATATGATGTAAGTGACAGAAGATTGAGACAAATCTAGCTGCTTTATAGCACTTTGCCTGGTCTGAGGGGGTGAAGACAACTCTGGCGAAAGAGGTAACGTTCGGTAAAATCCGCATTTTAGTTAATTTGCTGGGTAACGTCTGTTCACCAGAGTGAAACGTCGCCTGCCGATAGAGTGAGAATAGAGTTTGCTAGTGAATTGGCGCCTGCGCCTGTTAGTAAATTGGCAACGTCCCTGCAGATGGCAATGCTGGGAGTCTGTTACACCACCTTAAATCTTTTTCTTGAGAGACCTTCATATATATATATATATATATATATATATATATATATATATATATATATATATATATATATATATATATATAGCTATATATCTTTATTTATTATCTATTGTAATGCTACAATTTCTAAATATTTCTAAATATTAGATTAGCAGAGTGCAGAAAATCCCCCTGGACCTAATGCACTGGCAAACTAGACTAGACTTCCATGAACAGAAATCTCTGGTTTAGAGGCTGAGGAAGGCTTTGTCTTTGTCTGCCTGCTTTTCAAGAGTGTTTAGTCTTAGAATATAGTTGTATGCAGTAATATTTATTTCTTTTTTTTGCAACCATTTTATTATCCTGTGTGGGAGTGAGTTTCAGTGGTTCTTGCCAGTTTTCTTGTTTCCTGAGTTGCTTCCTGCTTGTGGCAAAAAAAGACATTGCTATATGCTGTAGATGTTGTATGAAGTGGTTAACTACACACAAACAGTGGAGTCTCTAAAATCCTGGTTACATGGTGCAAGCCACTATTTTATTTTGGGGCAGGTGTCACAGAGGCACCACCTCAAATATAAGATACAGGGTGTGGCTATAAGACAGTTACATACGATGTCTATCACCCACTTACATGCAGGCTAGACTAAAACCCCAAAGACAGACCCACAAAACCACAGCCACCATCTACCCTTAAAAAACCTAAGACAAAAGCTGAACAGTGCACACACATTTTATATATATATATATATATATATATATATATATATATATATATATATATATATATATATACACACACATACAAGAGTCCTCTGCCACTCAACCCATTATCAATATATTTAAGACAGAGACATTTTGTGCATACTGCTACTGAAAAATGCCTTACCCTTTAAACAACACAGGGATTGTTTGTCCATATATTGCAATATATTTAAGCTGGCCAACTACGTCAAAGTCATCCCATATCTGGCCAGTCCTACGCTTAATTTTCATCTGATTCAATAAGAATTCTATTGCTTCATTATACATTTTACAAAAGGGACTTAATGAATCAGATGAAAATTAAGCGTAGGACTGGCCAGATATGGGATGACTTTGACGTAGTTGGCCAGCTTAAATATATTGCAATATATGGACAAACAATCCCTGTTTTGTTTAAAGGGTAAGGCATTTTTCAGTAGCAGTATGCACAAAATGTCTCTGTCTTAAATATATTGATAATGGGGACCAGAAAAAATTGGTGTAAAATCCAGGAAAATGTAAAATCAGGGAAATGTATTATGCATAATATACAAAAGGGGCCGCAAATAAACAATGTAAAATGAGGGGAAACTTTATATATATATATATATATATATATTCCCTTCTGGCTCATTCCTCCTCATTACCTATACATGAGGTTGGATTGCCCAGGAGTATGCCATTTACAACCTCATGTAAATTAGTAGTGTTTCCAGGCCAGTTTCTCCAAATGTTATCAGTAAAATATGGGCATACTGTGTTTCATGGGTGGGCTGTCAGAATAATACCAAACACGAGGAGTGTCTGCTAATCCAGTCCCTCAGAAACCTTCCCTCTTATCTGCGGGTTGGTCTTGTTTGGTATCATTAAGAAGCGCATAGTGTCCTCATAACCACTATGTGATTTATTAGGTTAGAGAGTATATGGACCCCTTTCTATATATATATATATTTCTAATTACTTATATTAGATATCCCTTTCTGTAATTTAAATATTTCTCATAACTGACTCCCCTGCATCTCTTTCTTCACCAGCCCTTTCCTTTGATAAAGAGTTCAAAGGGGACAAACTATGCCAGCTTCATTGCCCAAAACACCATGACACTGCCCACTGCTGGAGAGTATAATTAAGCATCTCTCTAGGCTTTTTAACTGGCTAGCCCAGTTTTCCTATGGGTTGTTGAGTTCAAAACCACCCACTATGGTTTCACTGGTCTGAAACAGGAACAGATCTCCACACTAGGGTATCCAACCACTCTTCCCTGTGCCCTCAATCCCAGCATTTATATCTCATAATCCCGCCCTGATGTCATCAAAATATCATCCCCCTCCTCTGATGTCATTGCCCCACCCCAACACCATCAACCTGTCCATGTAACATCATCACCCCCATTAGCAAAAAGGTGGCAACTATAGGTCTCTCTGTGAATCTAATACCAACTGTTCTTAGTTTTAACCCTTACAATTCTAGAGATGCTCTGGCATGACAGCAGTTAAATAACTAGAGATTGATAATAGATCTCTCACAATCCCATATAGTGACAAGTGAATCTTCTCAATACTCGTTGATTACAATTAGGAGATGCAGAACTTCAGTGTTTCCGGAATGGCTGCTAATCATAAAAAGCAGAATCAATGACCAGGGGATTTCCAGACCGGCAGAGAAATAAAACAGTTCAGCCAAAACACAGTGAATTCATACCATGTGTAATAAATGATTGAGTGCACATTTTAACAGATAATAACAGATACTAATGAACCATCTTTCTTTATTTAGAAATGAAAATAACAATTACCCATAGAAGTTCAGCTTTTACACCAGAAACTACGAGCCCAGCCCAGGTTCACTTGGGGTATTTATTTGGATGCAGTGAAAATAAGTTTCAGGATAGCCTGTATCCTGTTCTCATCAGGTAAGTGAAAGTGAGTAATATTGGTGGGAAAATACCAGTATAGCTCATCTCGCATAAGAAATTGGTGGGCAGTATCAGTAAAATCCAAAGCAAAACAGAGTGATGTTATTGCTTCATGTTCATAAATATATTATAAATATGCATCTCCATGTGTATCTATAGAGCATATTTTTTCCAACAAATATTCATGCAATGCCAATTAGGAAAACCTTAGATATAGGTATTGAATATATTGTCTGGGGACCTTAATTTTACAGATAACGAATCTGTAATTTGGATCACCATTCCTTAAAGGGGTGGTTCACCTTTAAGGTAACATTTATTACGTTATAGAACAGCCAATTCTAAGCAACTTTTCAATTGGTCTTCACTATTTATTTTTTTATAGGTTTATAATTATTTGCCTTTGTCATTTGACTCTTTGCAGCTTTCAAATGGGCGTCGCTGACCCCTTCTAAAAACAAATGCTCTGTAAGGCTACACATTTATCAATATTGCTAATTTTTATTACTCATCTTTCTATTCGGGCCCTCTCCTATTTATATTCCAGTGTCTTTTTCAGATGCATGATTGCTAGGGTAATTTGGACCCTAGCAACCAGATTACACAAATTGAAAATTGAAGAACTGCTGAATAAAAAGCTTAATAACTCAAAAACCACAAATAGTAAAAAATTAAAACCAATTGCAAATTGTCTCAGTAAATCACTCTCTACATTATACTAAAATTTATCTCAAAGGTGAACAACCCCTTTAAGGCGGGTAAAAGCAAGTACAGAGTTGTGTTTTATTATCACAGAGAAAAGAAAATCTGATAAAAAAATAGAAATGGCAAGTGTTCTACTATCAGCACTACCTTTGAATGGGTTGATGTGATCTAATACAAAGCTACAACTGCTGTGTCTCTGTTACTCATGCTTTTCTAGCAATGCATTTTTTTATGAATTTTTTTCAACAGCAGCACCATTTTTACTCACAGCTACACAACAAAAAACAGTACAAGGAGCTTTTTAAATATACATTTACACTGCATATAAAATTAGATGATTATGTAAAATGTATTTGACACATTCTTTTTTGCACACATTTCAAGTATTGTCTAAAAAAAATTTTATTTGACATGATCATTTGTTTTGTGACCTTCTGCTGCCCCCTAGTGTCACTTTTAATAAATACACAAAAAGCCTTACAATACCTGCAAAATAATCAGGTTTGTATTTTCAATGTGACAATAGTTATCAGTGCAGGCTGCAGCTACATTTTTATGACAGCATTCTCCTAATCACCAATCATTTAAATATATAACTTTTTATCAAAGTTCAGGTGCTGAGTATTCTGGGCTCTCCGGCAAAAGCCTCTTTTTTAATTAAGTTTCAGAAAATTTGTATCTTTTTCTGGCATCAGTGCAGGAGATCAAAGAGAAACATTTCGGGACATTTCAGTAAAAATCAGTACTGTCCCGCGCTAATCAGGACTGCCCCGCACAAATCAGGACAGTTGGGAGTTATGTTTTGATGAAGTTGCAGATCAGAACCCTCCATTTTAGTGTTGAAAAACGTTTTTTGACTAAATATACATTCTTTGTAAATTCTGTCACTGGCAAAGCATCCTTCCTTAATATAACAGCAGGTTCAGTTTTCTTCTACTATAAAAAATGCTTGCAAAATCATTGCCAAATTTGCATCAATGGCCCAAATAACGACTTGTCAGTGGAAATAGGTATAGCAGCACACACCTTAAAGGGCATGTAAAGGCAAAAAAATAAAATCCCATTTTTTACTTTCTTTAATGAAAAAGAGACCTATCTCCAATATACTTTAATTAAAAAATGTGTACCGTTTTTATAAGAAACCTGACTGTATGCAGTGAAATTCTGCCTTCATTTACTGCTGTGGCTAGGAATTGTCAGACGGTCCCTAACTGCTGAGCAGGGAAACAATCATACATATGAACAGCAGGGGGAGCCCCCACCTTACTTCCCAGCCATGCAGAACTCAAGCAGCTTTGTTTATGATGATCCCTAAGCAGCCCAGACCACACTGAGCATGTGCACAGTCTTAGTCTTGCAAAGATGTTTAACAAAGTTACAAGATGGTGACCCCCTGTAGCCAACTTTGAAAGCATAAATTATTTGTTTGATTAGGCTTGTGGTGCAGCAAGTTCATGTTTATATTTAGTATACAAAATACAGCATTTCTATCCTTATTCTCTTTTAGACTTTACATGCCCTTTAACCCTCCCTCTGCTGGATAGCCTGGTGCACAATGTAGGAGGATACGGCAACTTCCAATAATTCAGTAGAAGTAGGAAACACTGGCACTCAAAGCAAAGAACTGCAGGGTTACCCCTTGCTGTTTATTAGGGCGAACATACTAATAAACAGCAAGGGGTAGCCCTGCAGTTCTTTGCCTTGAGTGCCAGTGTTTCCTATTTCTACTAACAACTTGTCAGTGCCATTGTCTATTCTGACTACAATTGCTGTGATGGT
Organism: Xenopus laevis; assembly: GCF_017654675.1. Taxonomy (NCBI): domain Eukaryota; kingdom Metazoa; phylum Chordata; class Amphibia; order Anura; family Pipidae; genus Xenopus; species Xenopus laevis. Next base: position 131,076,924 of record NC_054371.1, read on the forward strand.
AGCTGAGTTTCCCCTGAGACCTCTCTTCCTGGCCTGAACAGAGCTGGTACAACCACTGTGGCAATCTTTGCCATATACAGTAGTTGAACTCACCAGATACTTGGAATTAACAAAGATACTTTATTTAGGGTGGATGGACAAATGTTGGGGGTCAAAAGAAATAATCTCTGGAGTTCCTCTTCACACATGGACAGCAGGAACAGGAAAAAGATGATGAAATGACATCAAACATAAGGAAGGAGAATAGGAGGGTTATTAACATCTTGCTATATGTTGTCACTAGCTGGCAACATAATAATACGTAGGGATATAAATAATTAAACATATGAATCTTAACCATAATAAACAACAATTAACTGCAGAGGCAGCACAGTGCAGCAATAGTGCATGTGTGCATAGTTCCGTGTCTTCAGATGATCGTTTGTGCATCCGCATGACATCACTTCTGCATGAGGGTGCACCTGGCATGACATTTTTCTGGTGGCACTCAGCGCCACAACATCCCCCAGATTTATTCACCAGGTAAACAGCTCTGCAATTAATTTTTTGTGGGGTAGATTTCCTCTAGAGAGTTTTATATCATATCACTTTTGACCCCCCCCTTCATCTTTTGCTGCAGAGCAGTTTTGTATTTTTTTTATATACAGGCAAATACATGTAAGAGAGTGAATTGTGTTGTGGGTGAAATGGTTAAAATGTTGTTTGTGAATTATGTGATGTTAATGAGAATTTGTATGTAACACTGTGTAAATGGTTATCTCAAAAAATCCACTAGGTGGCAGTAGAGTGTTATTTGGGTGAGTGGCCAGCAGGTGGAGCTCAAGGATAAGAAAAGTGTAATTTATTCCCCATTAGCAGATGAGAGGCACATGAACAGAATGAGGACCAGCACATGCAGAGGAAGTGATACAGCAGTGGCTGGGAAGCTGGGCAGCTATAAAAGAAGGCCACACCCTAGAGTTAGATCTGAATGGGAGGATGCTGTCTGAAAGGAGCAGTCCTGAAGAAGAGCTACAACAGAAAGGAAAGTAAGATAGAACTTAGCATAGTAGTTCATAGTTAGCAGGCACTAGGTGTCTGAGATAGGGAAGTTAGTATGGGTAGTCTTTTGCCCCGACAAGGAGCGTAGTCGGATTAGGATCCGGGGAATAATTCCCAAGATAGGGTAATAGTGGTGAGGTTGTTAGGCAAGAGAGGGTGGAAGTAGAAGACTTCAAGTCCAGGTAGCTGGTACCCGCCGGAGTGGTCAAGGGGCACTGGTCGAGTGCCGGATGATCGAAGCGGGGGACTGGTGGAATGGTGAAGGGGTGTAGTGGTGCACCGGATCACCGAGCCAGACCAAGGAGGACCAGCAGATTGTGAGTAAAGAGTAACCCTATTGTAAACGCTGGGTAGTAACGCACAGACTACCAGGTCGGAAAGCAATTGAAAGGTTAAAGTGGAAACGGCAATTGAAAAGTCTGTTGGAATTTGTATATGACTGCCAGTAACGTATCAGAAAAAATAAAGAAGTTTCATTTCTTTAAGAATTGGTGTTCCGAACTTTTTATGTTTGGGGTCTGTGTCAAGAAATTCCCCTTACATAATTTTGGCGTAGTCGGCAGGATAAGGACATATTCATACTGCTGGAGGACCCCCTGTGAGCAGACGGCGAAAGAGTGGAAGCGCTGCACGAGTTATATGTAGTTGTGGCTGTTACAAGTGTTCCGTTGGCAAGGGTGCTTTAAAAGGTGGTGCTGTGAGACGAGTTGGCTTGCCTGCGCAGGAACAGGAAGTACCAGTGGCCATCTTGTGGAGGGCAGCGGTTGGCGATATTAGGCGCTGCAGGGCGTGGACCGGGGCCATTTTGTGACTAGCGACACAGTGAGTGGTGTGTGGCAGAGCGGCAGCTGAAAGTATATAGCATGGATAAAGTCACGGGAGAGCGCACCGACTTGGTGGATACCGGTCGTCGGTTCCAGTGGGCCGGACACTTTGCAGAAAAGTTGACAAAAGAGGGCAGGCTGATATTGATGCCCATCTGCGGTGGCTGTGGCCGAGAGTTACGCTGGGGCATCGTGGAGGTGGAAGGATGTTGTTGTACCTGTAAGCGACGCCATTACATGGGTCCGTTTTACTTGGAACAGTTGCCTCCCACAGCCGATATCGTGGACCGGCTGGTTAAACAGCTCAAGGTACAGTCTCCGGTGGCTGTAATTGCGGAGCCACAGCTGCTGCTCATGACCTGGCAAGAGCCGCCTGAAGTGGGTGAGAGTTCTGCTAGCTGCAAGACACAAGGCGGTGATCCCACAGGCCCCGCAGCTATTATTGCGGCAACTGGAGGGGCTCCCCGTGCTATTCCGGAACCCCATGCCCTGAATCCACCAACCGCAGTGGCAAGTGTCGCTCCGCTAGCAGCTCAAGTGGAGAACAGTGCGGATCCTCCTGTGCACGCGGAACCAGCGGCAGAGTCGGGTGATGATCTGTCTGCTTCTACTTGGCGGGAAGAGTGGGAGATATCGGACGTGGCTAACGACACTGAAGCCTCCGATAAGGGTGAGTGCAACCCCGAGGCACTATCTGTGTCCCCGCCTTTACTTGTTCCAGGGAAGGAAGACATGCTCCCTGAGGAGGCCCGGGTCTTCTGGGTACTACCGGGTGAAGCGGCACCGAAAGAATTTCGCACCATTTCTAAGGTGCAGAGAAAAATTAACAATGAGGTGCACCGGCGCTGGGGGTTTTACATGCCGTATGCCCCAAGATGGGTCTACCAGCATGTCGAGACCCATCTCCAAGAATGGGTGGAGACAGACATCCTCCAATATCTCCAACTGGATGGGAAGAGTTTGCAGCAGCCCGACAGCGCTGCTCGCCAGCAGGCGCAAGATGAGGTGAAAGGCTGCATGGCTCGCTGGTGGATGGGGCGCACCGTACTACAACACCACGTACGGTGTGTGTGTAAACGGGCACCGGAGCGCTGTTTGAGTAAGGATGTGGAGGGCCTTGATGGCATTGCTGTGGTGAAACCCCACCCTGCATACTACGTTTCCCATGAGGTAACCAAACGTTGGTTTCAACGAATGCTGTAAAGGTTGTCGGAGGCTGAGGTGTCCACTGTTCTGACCAGTTATTGTTCTTGTTGGACTCAATCAGGACAGTTTAATGTTTTGTGCCATGCACTCCTGTTAGCCAACGGTTGGCTGTATTGAATTTTCCAGGTGGAAGATGATTGTTTACAAGTCCGGAATTTTCTTGCTGTCTTCCAAAGAACTGTTTTGAGTATATCTGTTTTATAACTGTTTCTTTTCCTCAGAAAAATGGGACTTATTCTCGGGACTTTCAATTACACCGGAAGGTCTTCCACTCCATTGTTTGAGTTATTTATCACCCATTAATGTGGTCTCTTTTTGCCACGCCAGTAGTCTTATGATGATAATAAGATTCTTCTGCTATTTAAAAGTTTTAGCATTCAATCTTGTGTTTTGCCTTTTCCTTTGTATGTACCTGATGATTGTGTGTGATGAATGTGTTTCTCGAGTGAGCACGAGGACGTGCATCGCATAACTGGGCGCGAATGTAAGGTGGTTGAAAATGTCATTGCCTGAAAATGAATGATGTTGTGAGTGAAAAGTGTTAAAATGTTAAAATGATGTAATTACAGGGACTGTCCACTAGATGGCATGTGTGTCAAAGAAATGTTCAGGAGGCTGCAGGCTGAACAGTAATGGTAAGACACATGTTAGGCATATGTGTAAGGTATGGGAAACACATGGGACAGGCATGCTGTAAGTGAGGTTCAGGGATAAGAGTATAAAAGGGAGTAGAAATAGTTAGAGTTGAAGCAAGTTTGGACAGGACAAGTAGAAAGGTACATGCTAAGTGGGGCACTAGGTGCCTTAGTCAGTCAGGCAAGTTAGCAAGGGTAGCTGACACCCCACCAAGGAGATAGTGGCCTAGTGGCCGTGGCTCGGCCACAGAGAGGGCAATAAGGGATAGTCAGGACAGTGTGGACAACCCAGGTGTTTGGTGAAAATCCTACCCGGAAAAGTCAGGAGCACTGCTGTGGTGGCTCGCTGGCCGAAGGAGGGAGGTGGCACAACGGAAAGTCCTACCGGGCCAGAGGTGGAGGGCGCGTAGAACGTACGGCGGACTACCTGTCCGGTAGGTGGTGCATCAAAGGCCAAAAGCTGGGTTCGCAAGTACTGATATCCGTGGGGTTACAACATCTGCTGTACATCTTGGAACAGACCTGTATACGTGTTGGTGAGATATGGTGTTTCTGAAGAAATGAAGTTCTGTCAATAAAATTCCTTCAAGTTTTTATAATCCTTTGGTGTAGTTGCCCTTTACTCAACTGGAGGGCCCCCTACATATTTTGGCGCTGCTGTGAGCAGGGTACGGACTGTGTTATTTGGAACTATACAGCTGTGCATTTGACAGTTGTTTGAAGGTGGCGCTGTTTCTGGTTGGAGGACAACAGGAACAGGAATTACGCTGGCGGCCATATTGTGTGGGGCATCGTCACTATTAATAGAGCTGCGGACGTGGACTTGGCGCCATTTTGAGTAAGCACTTTCTACTGACGAACGCAGAACTTTTTGTGAGTGTGAAAAGTGAGTGTAACCACGATGGATAAAGCCCCTACCAGCACTCCGCTGATTGATACCGGCCGCAGATTTCAGTGGGCTGGATACTTTGCGGAAAAACTCACTGACCGTGGCAAGCTTCTTCTAATCCCCATCTGTGGCGGCTGCGGCGCTGAGCTGCGTTGGAGTATTGTGGAAATCGAGGGGCGCTGCAGGACCTGCAAACGTAAGCATTATATGGGTCCCTTTTATTTGGAACAGCTACCACCTACCGTTGAAATAGTGGATCGGCTAATTAAACAGCTAGAGTTACAGCCAGCTCCTGTGGTAGTCGCAGACCCGCAGTTGCTGCTGTTTACTGGACAGGAGCCTCCTGAACTTTCTGTAGGTCCTGCTGGACAGGGTGCCGTGTCTGGGAAATCACTTGTACCAGCTAAAGAATTGGCGAAAGAGCCCCATACTGATTCCCCAACGGCAGCGGCCGCGTCTATCTCCACCGTGACGCAGCCGGATTTACCTACTACTCTGCACGCCGGTCCGGTAGGCCCTAGTGATGTTGAGGCAGACTGGGGTGATAATGCTGACTCGTGTGGAGAGACAACCGAGTCCACATGGCGTGAGGAGTGGGACGTGTCTCATGTCCAGAATGACACCGAAGCCCATGAGGAAGATCGTGAGATGGGGTCCGAATCCGGTGCTATTCTCCCCTTGGCACTGGCTGAGGAAGACTTCATGCTGCCTGAGGAAGCCAGGGAGTTCTGGGTCCTTCCAGGAGAGGCCTCACCACGCAAATTCCGCGCCATTTCGAAAGTGCAAAGAAAAATTAATATGGAAGTGCACAAGCGATGGGGGTTCTTTATGCCATATGCCCCGAGGTGGGTTTACCAACGTGTGGAGGCCCAGTTGAAGGAGTGGATCAATGAGGAAATCCTGCAATATCTACAGCTGGATGACAAAAGTTTACAGCAGCCTGATAGTGCCGCTAGGCAACAAGCCCAGGACCAAGTCAAGGGTTGCCTGGCTAAGTGGTGGCTGGGACGCACTGTCTTACAAAATCATGTGAGGAGTGTCTGCAAACAGGCTCCCGAACGTCTCCTCAGCAAGGATGTCATGGGATTCGATGGCCTGAAAGTGGAGAAGCCCCACCCGGCCTATTATGTTCCACACGAAGTAACCAAGCGCTGGTTCCAGCGCATGGTATAAGGCCTTAAAGTATGGCGCAACAATCATTCATGTTTCCAGTAATTTTCTTCAATTGATCTTGTTTTGATGACAGTTGCTGGACTCTGACTTTAAAAAATTCTGGTGAAGAATGTTTTTTTCTGGAACTGTTTTTCCAGTGACGTTGTTCAGTTGAACTATATTCTCACGGTTAACATGGAACTACAAGTTGGGACTAAATTTTCTCTGGAGAGGGAAATGTATTGTCCAAGTTTTAATATTGCTTGAAAATCTTAATTGTGAATTTATTTTTCATAAGAAGAGCCTTATGAAATAATAAGGCACCAGTTTAATATACTAATCTCAGCATTTCATTAAACTTGTCTCTACTGTTTTCTTAGAATGTATATTGGTAAGGATGTTATGGTGCACGAGGACGTGGCACATTCAAGAGGGCGCGTGTGTAAGAGAGTGAATTGTGTTGTGGGTGAAATGGTTAAAATGTTGTTTGTGAATTATGTGATGTTAATGAGAATTTGTATGTAACACTGTGTAAATGGTTATCTCAAAAAATCCACTAGGTGGCAGTAGAGTGTTATTTGGGTGAGTGGCCAGCAGGTGGAGCTCAAGGATAAGAAAAGTGTAATTTATTCCCCATTAGCAGATGAGAGGCACATGAACAGAATGAGGACCAGCACATGCAGAGGAAGTGATACAGCAGTGGCTGGGAAGCTGGGCAGCTATAAAAGAAGGCCACACCCTAGAGTTAGATCTGAATGGGAGGATGCTGTCTGAAAGGAGCAGTCCTGAAGAAGAGCTACAACAGAAAGGAAAGTAAGATAGAACTTAGCATAGTAGTTCATAGTTAGCAGGCACTAGGTGTCTGAGATAGGGAAGTTAGTATGGGTAGTCTTTTGCCCCGACAAGGAGCGTAGTCGGATTAGGATCCGGGGAATAATTCCCAAAATAGGGTAATAGTGGTGAGGTTGTTAGGCAAGAGAGGGTGGAAGTAGAAGACTTCAAGTCCAGGTAGCTGGTACCCGCCGGAGTGGTCAAGGGGCACTGGTCGAGTGCCGGATGATCGAAGCGGGGGACTGGTGGAATGGTGAAGGGGTGTAGTGGTGCACCGGATCACCGAGCCAGACCAAGGAGGACCAGCAGATTGTGAGTAAAGAGTAACCCTATTGTAAACGCTGGGTAGTAACGCACAGACTACCAGGTCGGAAAGCAATTGAAAGGTTAAAGTGGAAACGGCAATTGAAAAGTCTGTTGGAATTTGTATATGACTGCCAGTAACGTATCAGAAAAAATAAAGAAGTTTCATTTCTTTAAGAATTGGTGTTCCGAACTTTTTATGTTTGGGGTCTGTGTCAAGAAATTCCCCTTACATACATATATGTCTATATAAAAATGCATTAAATGGTCTGCACACCTCACACTAGCAAAACTAAGTCCAAAAATACAAAGGCAATGTTTCAAAGCCTCACACTCCTTTACCAAGCTACATATTACAAATCACCATCCTAACACATTTAAATACCCAGCTCCACCCTCCAAATTGACATAATCACTAACCCCTGCATTTATGTGAACCAATTTAATATATATGCATTATGATCTAACCCAAATGAGCAGATATGACCCAAATGAAAAAATCCAGCTCTCCGGCTTGGATTTGTCAGCAGGCCACAAAGGCCTGGGCTCAGTCCCCAGTGCCGGCTATCTAGGAGAACAGCATTAGTGGAGCAGCAGAGAGCAGGTGAGGGAGATCTGAGCAATTGGAGGAGGGGTGTGCAGTAGGGGGATACGAGTGGCCTAAGGGCGCACCAACTTTAAATTTGGCTTTTCCAGTGCTCAGTGAAAAGCAAATCATCAGCATTCACACCGACTTGATCTTGTAAGTTACATGGTCTCTTACAGGATAATAAAGAAGGACTTTTGAATTTCTCTTATGTTTGGATAAGCTCTGGCCAAAACACCCCAATGTATATTGATGATATAATGGATTTTATTCAATGACTAAAGTGAAAACAAGGCATGGTGCTATTCATGTCACGTGCATGAAAAAATATTAATCTTGCGACTAAGTTAACAGCACTCTAAAATGATCCTACATAACCACATAATGTGGCATCCACATAACAATTAAATGTAGTTAATGCAGTGGAAGCAGTTTGATCCTTTGCCATTTCAAGAATATTACATTATCTTTAAAATGTATGTCAGAAATTACATTTTAAATTAACTTATCATTAATTGGTAAACAGCAATTCTGATAGATGAAGTTTACCAGTAGATGGAGCTAAAGGAATACATATAAACAATGCAATTGTGGGAATAGTTATATGATAGATAGATGATAGATAGATAGATAGATAGATAGATAGATAGATAGATAGATAGATAGATAGATAGATAGATAGATAGATACAGTAGATTGATAGATAGATAAATAGATAGCTAGATACTGTTGGGGTACTTAATGCCCGTTGTTTATGCTCATATTAGCAATGCATTACTATAGTTATTGACGTATAATTTCTTATGTGTTACTTGGAACCTTGCCTTCAGGGATTTTGCTGTAACAGTTCACATATTTATTCCAATTAACAGAAGAGAACACAACAGGAAACCACTGTTTTACTGCTAGAATGTTACTAATGATTTCCCCCGTGCATCCTATTTGCAGTAAGCAGTGACCATGCTTTAATTATTCCTCCTGAGAAGAGGAAGGGACTCACGCAGCCGATCTCCAAGGAGCTTAGGGAGGAGCCTTTATGTACCTAGACTGTTATTTTTACTGTACAGGTGTGTTATCCCAAACCTTTTTTTTCCAGAAATCTATGACAGTACCAATTTCCCATGGAATACTATTTAAACAAACAATTCTTTATTTGTGATTAGCTTTTTTTATATATAAGTCCATGCTGTTAAATCTTTCTATTAGACTTAAGGCAGAGCCCCATTCAAGTCAAAACTAGTGGCAGGTAGAAGAGGTAAAAGAGGGGGCACTAGGCACACACCCCATCTACCTGTCCCTAGTTTGGCTTTCTATAATTTCAGCCCTGCTGGCAGAGGAAGCAGCGACGTACTTCACCATCATACACTGCAGCGCCACTTGTTAATGCCCTGCTTGTCAAGACATCAACCCAGGATCCCCTTCTTCCCCAGTTCAGGGTGCTTGCCTTGGGCACCCATAAGGTGCTTCCTGGCATATGATCCCTTATTTAAAAACCTCCAGTTCCCAAGCATTCTGATTAGGGAACACATGCCCATTTAATAAAGGTTTATGGTATAATATATTTGAAATTTCCTAATGAATTATACTCTAAAATGTATTACTATATAATACACAAAAGCCATGAATATCCTGTAAATTATATCCTTATAAACGGTGAGTTCTGATGTCATCAGTTATAACGGTGAGTTCTGATGTCATTTCTGTCACATGACTCATTGAAATTTGTGTATTATAATAAATAAAGTACCCCCAGTTGTAAAATATGAGGATATTAGAAGTTACCTCGGAGTTCCATGACCTGTATAAAAACACTCGGCCTTCGGCCTCGTGTTTTTATATGGTCATGAAACTCCTCGGTAACTTATAATATCCTTATATTTTACAAAAGGGGGTACTTTATTCACTATATATTTGCACAAGTTCTGAAATGAAAATAACAAAGAAAATAATTGTACTTAAAGGGGAACTCCGACTTCCAAACCAAAATTTGATAAATAGGCCCGCATAACACAGAAACCCTTAATATACTCATCACAGTTTCCTGTTTCTTCAAAAAGTATGAATAAATGCCATTTTCTATGCTGAAATCCAGTTGTTTTACAGTTCTTCTCTTTCTGCATCATTTGAAATCCTGGCAGGGAAGGAGGAACTAAACACTGATTTTACAAATTGTAACAACTTCTCCACAGCTTACAGACAGCATGCAGGAACTACATAACCCACAATGCATTGCACTATGATATTCCGTTCCTCATTGAAATCACGTGTGCAGGGAATTGTGGGGTTTGGAGAATGCAGGCTAAGGACAACTGGCTGTTGATACAAAGTAACAGTAGTCAGGCAGTTCAGCAAAGTAGTCAAAAAGATCAGCAAAAGCCCTAGCAGGGGGCTAGGCTTAGGGAACTGTCAGAGACCAATAAAAATCATGAACAGTCTGCATATTTTTTTAATTGATATACATTGCAAAGTTGCTTGAAATTATGTTTATTTTTCAGAAAGCTTAAGTTATGTTTTTGTGGATTTCCCCTTTAACTAAAACATATTAGTTGCCCTATAAGAGAAATGCTTTAGAAAAAAAAAAGGTCCACCATTACAGGACACTAAATCCAGAAGCAGAGGTAAGGTGCAGTTCTCCTTTCTTTCATGATCGCTAGTTGCTGAGGAGAGGCTTGCGGGTTGTTCCAGGTCTGGTGCCAATGGTAGCACTGGAGAGAAACAAAAACCCTGATACACTGTTAGATAGGGGCATGTCGAATGTTTCAGGTGACAATATATATAAATACAGAAACATTTTCATATATAGGCCATGTTTTCTTAAAAGGCGGTTCAAAATTGATTCTTTTAATGCCCTAGCTCAATAAGCTCATTGGCAGATAACATAATCCAACTCATGACTGGGTTGGTTATACAGGTAATATTAGTATGAAAATTCTGGAACCACGTGTGCAAGAAGACCCGCACTCACATGGCCTTTGTACCATAGCATTTTCAATTATCTATGCTGCCATAAAGTTATGGTATATCTCATTAAGCGGTCATGAGACAACTGATGGAATTCTATCTGCTAAAAGTAACAATTTCAGTCCAGTTTGACAGACCACATGACAATGATGTTACAGTATATGCTGCATCATTCAGACTAATAGGCCATTGAGAAGTTGCATCTAAGGGGCAGATTTATTATGTAGTGAAAAAAAAAACGGCAGGATAATCCACTACACATCACCAGGCTTTGCTGTGTAAGAAACGGTGTAAAAAACATCATAAATTGTTACTTGTTTTTTCTTAGAATGACTTCCTTCAGAAGCAGTGGCAAATCTGGCATTCATGGTGTAAAATAATACACACTGTGATAAATTCACCATTTATTTTACACAGCTTTTACACTGTTTTTCCTGCGAATTTCCTTCTACATGGAATAATGAACGTGCCCCTAAATGTTTATAACCGGTCCTGCATAAACAGAACAGATATATGTAAATGAGGTTCAACTGCGATTTACCAATCAATTTGCAATCATTTTTTAGTCATGTACGCAGTTTCTTTTTTGTTGGGTAATAAACATTGTTGCTTCAGTCTCCGGAACATGAAAATCAACTCAAACACAGTGAAATCATATTTGAGCCTTCATTTTCATTGAGTCAATTTTGAATAAATCACAAATTTACCTTTCTATTTGAGAATGCAACTCTCATTGACTTCTACATATACTAGCCAACTTTTAACCACTAATTATTTATACTCGAATATTCCATTTTTTGTGAATTCTAAAATTGTCGCAGTTGTGTTTTTTCTTACTGCAGACAATTCAAATTGGCTAAAAAGCTTGAATTGGAATATTGACTAATCTGCCCCTTAATGATATGATAGTGGATTATATTAATGTCTTTAAAAGTGGTTTTGGATGATTTCTTAGACAAGAATCCTATGGAGAAAATAGCACCATCATATGTACAAAATAAAAAAATCCTTTGTGCCAAAATCAATTAGATGAAAAAACGTATCTTTTATTTCAAATCCAGATTGTCTCATAAAGTCAAATGCAATTCAAGGAGAAAAACTTCTCACTTTTTATAATATGAAAACTCTGTCTATTATTCACACAATAAACCATAAAATAATGTTTTCTCATTGATTTGAAACTGACCCTTTATTGGAAAAGAATTGCTTTGATAAACCTGTCATGCACATGCAGAGGTGCCCACGTTTTTTTTCAATAAAGGGTCAGATTCAAATCAATGAGAAAACGCTATTTTATGATTTAGTTGAAAATGTACGAGCGAGATTCAATCTGAGGAGACTTTCTCCTAAAGGTGGCCATACATGGAGAGATCCGCTTGTTTGGCAATGTCGCCAAACGAGCGGATCTCCCTCCGATATGCCCACCTTGAGGTGGGCAATATCGGGCTGATCCGATTGTGGGCCCTAGGGCCCAACGATCGGATCCTAACAATGCCTAACGGGTGGTCAGATCACGGGACCGCATCAATGAATAGATGCGGCCGTGATCCGACGGGAATTTTTGTCCCATCCGATCGAGATCTGACTTTCGGCCAGATCTCGATCGGTGAAGCCTGTCGAGGGGCCCCATACACGGGCCAATAAGCTGTCGGCAGCTTTTATTGGCCGTGTATGGCCACCTTTACTCAGTTCCAGTTTTTTTTCCATATACAGGTATGGGATCCGTTATCTGGAAACCCATTATCCAGAAAGCTCTCCCATAGACTTAATTTTATTCAAATAATCAGAATTTTTAAAAATGATTTTGTTTTTCCTCTTTAATAATAAAACAGTTCTTTGTACTTGATCCAAACTGAGATATAATTAATATTGGGAGCAGTAGGGAGTAGTAGACGTAAGGTATAAAGATCCAAATTATGGAAAGATCTGTTATCCGGAAAACCCCAGGTCTCGAGCATTCTGGATAACAGGTCCCATGTGCTAAACAGTGAGATAACAGTGAGACAATTTTTCAAACCCACCTCTAAACCCCAGCCCCCCCCCCCCAACTGGCCTCCCTCCCTTCTACAATTTCTTCCATTCAACTGTGTTCCTAAATGTAAACCTGTCATGCACATTCATAGGTGCGTATCGAAGTTCACAGGTGTCATCTTCTGCCTGTTTAAATTAGGGCTGCCCCGTATCCAGGATTTGGTTCAGGATTCAGCCTTTTTCAGCAGGATTTGGATTAGCCGAATCCTTGTGCCTGGTCGAACCGAATCTGAATCGTAATTTGCATATGTAAATTATGGTCAGGAGGGACTTTTGGTCACAAAACAAGGAAGTAGAAAAAAAGTCCCTCTTTTTCCTTTTCCCTCCCCTAATTTGCATTTACAAATAAGGATTCGGATTTGGTTTGGTATTCACAAAAGATTCGGGGATTCAGCCAAACCCAAATAGTGGATTTGTTGCAAGAGTTTAAGCTAGGTGTGGCTTTATGTAAGCAATACCATACATGAGTAAGGCATGATAAAGAAGAAGGAGCAATGGGCAAGCCAAACCACACTAGTTCTCAGGCTTTTAAATCACGTGAGGGAAGTTTTGAAATAGGGTATACTAAGCTCTAATAGGCTGGTCGTAAATAGCCAGGCTGGATAAACAAGAATATAGTTGTGAGGGCAGGCAAAAGGATCTGAATCAGCAACATTCATGTCTACTATGACATAGGACTTCAGCCAAGGTCCCCTCTAAGCTGTGCCCTCGTGCGTGCACATGCGTGTGGACAAATTCAGTTGATCTTTTTATGGAAGTTACTGACTAGGCACAACTCTCTGCACACACTGTAATTTGAAAAAGGCTTTGTAATACATTTTGCCTAGACCAGGTAGTAAATAGAAGCACTAGCTGCTCCCCGTATAAGTCCTTGTGGCTCTGATCTTCTGCACTACTAGTAAAATAAATAAAACTGGTCTCTAGCTGAGCTCCAAGGAACCCTTTACAATCAAATGTCTAGTTATCTGCACATAATTTATTAGGAAACATGTTATACTATGTGGCAAAATTACAAAGAAAGTGGTACTTTACCAGTACATATAACATTTTTAGGACTTCAACAATTTTGAATAATATTAGTCTGGCAATTCATAAACAAGAGGTAATTATTCAGACAGCTGTTATCTTTCAATTCCCAATGGCATCTTTGGACGTGTCTCCTGCAACATCATTTGGCACATTAATCAGCACAGTCTAATTGCATTGCACTGCCCATGTGCCTCTCAGTAAAGTGTATCACACGGGGATGTCTACAATTAGCAATGCGGTTTGTTTGCTATGTTCTTAGAAACCAGAAAGAGCCGATTGTGTAGTCTTTGGTAGAAATATTCCCTCTTTATCCAGCTGCCTAAAAAATAATAAACACAATATAAGTTTCTAAAAAAAACTTACCAATGACCTTTCAGATTTATTGTATGAAAGACAATTTCAGGTGCCTGGACAACTAAGGTTATAAATAACAGACATAGCTGGATCTTAAAAGTTCATTAAATATTTAGTTATTTAGTTAATTTAGGAGGAAAAAAGGCAATTCTAAATCAAGTTGAATTCCTCTAAATGACCCCAGCGTGTGCACATACAACTGAGAAATACAGGAGCTGTATTAATTCAGGCTAAAAAAGCTAATACAGGTACTGGAATTCATTAACTGATAAAAATAGGAGGGGCTAAGTGCCGGTTTCCTATATATGCAGACTGACAGTCAGTTTTGAAGTCAGTGGAAAGAACTAAAATTTGTTTGTTGCATAAATTATGCACAATGGAAATGTATTTTGTAGGGAAAAAAAACCCTGTTGTGAATAAACACATGCAAATACTGGTATGGGATCTGTTATTTGTAAATCCCTAAAAAAAAAAATCCAGAAAGCTCTGAATAAAAAGACGGTCATTTCCCATAGACTCCATTTTTTTAAAATAATTCACATTTTTAAAAATTATTTCCCTTTTCTCTGTAATAATAAAACAGTACCCTGTACTTGATCCCAACTAAGATATAACTAATCCTTAATGGAGACAAAACAATTATATTAGGATGACTTAATAATATCTAGATGATTTTCTTAGCAGAGTTAAGGTATGGAGATCCAAATTATGGAAAAATCCCTTATCTGGAATACTCCAGGTCCTGAGAATTCCATATAACAGGTCCCATACCTGTACTTTGTTAAAGTTACCCTGGTTGTTGCCATTTCTAGTGTTATTTCTGCCATTTGAGCAAATTCCCACAATATACATGAATAAATTATGGGAATCCAATAACGTATTTATAAAGAATAATAATACACCATCAAAACACATCTTCTCCTAAGTAACATCCTCAGCTCTAAGTGTATTTCCGCATAGTTTAGCTGTTCCATTGTTTTTACCTTTAGTAATTAAATGGGTTCTGTCAGGGGGAAAACATTTTTTTTCCAAAATACATCAGTTAATAGTGCTGCTCCATTGCACTGAAATCAGTTTTTTAAAAGAACACATTTTTTTGTATTTCATTTTGAAATCTGACATGGGGTGAGATATGATGTCAGTTTCCCAGGTGCCCCCAACTATGTTACATGTGCTCTGATAAACTTCAGTCATTCTTTACTGCTACACTGCAAGTTGGAATGATATCACCCCACAAGTCCATCAGCAGCCTACATCAGAACAATGGAGAGCTAAACCAGATAGCATCTCCCTGACACCTCTGCTGAAGGATTTAGCTGCCAAAACTGATAGTGCCTCCATGGGTTAATAGCACTGCTGCTACTGTCCTGATTTGCAGCAAGTGGGTGAACAGGCAAAACTGCTCATACTGCCTCCCAATAATTTAGGCTGGCTTTAGGCATTTCTCTGCAGGCTAAATACACTATTGAAAAACTGTCCCATGTGTCATTAGCTTCCATTAGCTTGTACAATAAAGCAAATATAGAGATAAACACACAGTATGCACTTGTAAATAATGGTACACTAACATCTATGAACAATAACTCCAGATCATAAATACATTATACAATGAGGGGGGAGAAGTAGTGGCACCTAATATACAGCAAGAAGCAGTGGGAACTTTATCTCCATAAACAATAAATACACTGAGAGGTGGTGGTGTAGGCCCAAATACATTAAATACAATGAGAGGCAATGATTTCTGACATGCCAGAGCACCTTACACTTCTAAAAAGTAGGTTTCCTGAAGGCTGGAGAAGATTAGAGCATTGTAAAAATATCAAAATGAAGTAAGAAATTGTTTGCATTGCTAAAAGTGATCCCTAGTAGACATTAGAATAGAACCCAAGCAGGAGATATCCTGCTTTGCTATTACTCAACGTGGGTCATATTGAAGTACAATGAGAAGGGGAGAATCAATACCTGTTTCAAAGCAGTTCCATCATTAACTTTGTTTTCCTTTGGAAAGGACAGAATCAGGTAAACTGAGATGGCTGCCTACACACCAATATTACTGCTAAAAAATACATTTGTTGATTCAAGAATGCAATTTTAAATTGTAGATTGAATTATTTGCAATGTAAAGAGTGTAATTTAGAAATAAAAAGTAAACCTTCAAAATCATAACAGATTCCCGTTAACATTATTTTTAAGTACTGGAGATCAAAATTGCACTGCATGCTCAAGGTGAGGCCTTACCAGGATAAATAAACAAATAACTGATAATTCAATCAATATGTAATGTTTGATACTATTTTGTACTGTGTATTACATGCTGCAGCTTACATGGTGAGGTGAGAACTTCCAGCATATGTTAACTCAGTTTACGCTAACAATCATGCAGTGGTTTGAATGACAGACTGGAAAATAATTAGGTGATGGCTTGATTAAAAAAGTGAAAAAAAGTAACTGCATAAGTACTTTTGCCTTTGGCTAACTTGTAATGTCAGAGACACACAGAGTAATACAATTAACTAGTCTTATAATTATTCTGCTCTGTTGGAGTCACTGTTCTGGCAACCAGATAGCATTAGGTATTCATGCTAGAATGTGGCAGAATAGGGCAAAGAGAAAAAGCAAGATTCATTACAAATTATCTTGCAGTATCAGAAATTAAATATTTCCTATAGTGATACAGTTAGTTGTAAATGTATTGCAGCTGTTTATATTCTCTCTGAGCTACTGGTTCTAATTCAAATGGCAGAGTCAGAGCCAGAGAACAGAAAAGCATAAGCAAATACAGCTGTCAATCACAATTGCATTCACAAATAAATCTTAAAACTATTCAATAATGTACAATGGAGAGTTTAAAATGACACGTTGTTTTAATAAGGAAACATTTGTTTTTGAGTGAACACGGTCCATAACACGCAATAAATTGTCTTTTTATAATAGTGAAATGTCTGATAACTAGAACACGTACTGACCCTTATTTAAACAAAAACATTTGGAGTAAAGGCATTGTTACAATTCAGTGAGGAACATTTTACAGATTTTTGTTTAACAGAAACATTTGTTTAATTAGGGTCTGGAAAACCTCCATGCACTTTTCAGCATTTAATGTGTTAATGTAATCATACAAAATCCTTTAATATGTTGGAATAGCCTTGGGACTATCAATTCTCGGAAGATGTGTGAACAAACACACTGCCTAGAAGGTCCAGATCTTAGAAATTAGTCATCAGAGTAATTGACGGTGTGTGGTTTTTAGACCTTGATAGGACACAAGTGTCTAAAGTCCACACTCCCAGTGGAATGACCTTGTTATCAGAGATGAAACCTTTGAGCAAAACAAAGATCCCTCACTGCAACAAACAAACCATTAAAATAGCACACAGATAATACACAGACACAATATTCAACATAACAGAATTAGTCCACCACTGTAAATGGTGGGTTTAACACATTCAATTTTTTTAGAGCAGTATTCTGAGTATTACACTAATTACTTGCTCTTAATTTTTATTGTAGGTCTACATTTTTTACTTTAAAGGCTGCATTACATTTATAAAGAAACAATTGTAAATGTTTGTATGTAAAAGTACAGTATAAGTATAAAAACATTACTTCAAATTTATTGTCCAAGTATTAGTATTATGGTATCATAGAGATGTTGGTTGCATCATAACCACCCAGACCTCTTTTGATTTCAAATTTCGTAACTTATTGTATCAATTATTAGCATTGTATCATCCAAAAGACTTACAGGTGTACACAGCTACACTTTAGTGCATTCACACCACTTGCAGGTTTTACAAGCCCTGACTTGGCAAATGACGCTCATAAACAAGGTATATATTTAACCTATGGTTCCACATTGTTAAGCCGACAGCCCTGCCTGACCAATATCTGGCTGAAAACCGGCCAAATACTGATTGGCCAGGTTTTATTTTTTCAGTAGATCAAGAGTCACATCCCACCTCTCTAAATAAGCGGATGGCCATCTTTAGCTTATCTGCTTGTGTATGGATAGATAATAGTACCTACTACAACACTTATGGGCTTATTTATCAAGAATCAAATTTGTGAGTTTTTTCTACCACTAATAAACTCATAATTTTTTTTAAAAAAACTCACTTTTTTGCTTACTTATTAAAAAATCCTTATATACAAAACTTAATACAATTGTGGAAAAAACTCTAACTTGAATTAGAGCTAGGGCTACTCCCATTGACTTCTGCATAATCTCCCAAGCTTTCTTTTACATTCAAGACTTTTGAATTCCAACATTTGATTTTTTGAAAATATAATAAAAATGTAGAGTTTTTGTGTAGGGATGGGTGAATGTAACTCGTTTTGCTTCGTCAAAAATTTGCTGCCGGTGAAATTTGTCGAAATGCATTAAAGTCTATGGGCGGCAAATTTTTTTTGAGGCATGGGAAATTTTTCTTGACATCTGATATTTTTTCTCCCATTTGAGTCTATGGCCGTCATTTCCATGGCAAAATGGGGCGAAAAAATTCACTCTATTTTTGGGTAAACAATATCATCTTGTGGCAAAATCCAACAGATAGGAGCTCATTTATTAAAGGTTGAGTTGTGTTTTTCCCAAAAGGTTTGAGTTTTTCAATGGTAGTATCACTTAAAACTCACATTTTTTGAGATTTATTATGCCCCAAATCTGCTAAAAACCGGAATCCGAAAATACTCCAGCTAAAACCTGTCAAGGTCATGTAGAGGTCCCTTGAACCATTTGAAGATGTTTTTTGCCTTCTTGATTTTTGTTAGCCTATAACTCGATCAATTCAAGGTATTTAAGTTTTTCCCCCCAACTGCATTCAATAGAGTTTTTTACATTTAGATTTTTTCAAAAATAAGTAAACATTGGAGTTGTGAGTTTATTTGAGGTAGAGAAAACTCAAAAACTCGACATTTGATAAATAACTTCCTAAATGTGGAAGAAGAGAGAAGGATAATATGATGGATGACTTTTTTGTCTACTGTGCAACTTTTTTTGTCAACTGTGTGCCTTTTTTGTCGCAAGCAAAACTGACTGTATGGTGAATTTTTGGCGCCATTTCGCAAAACTTTTCAGTGGTGGCGCAACTCAGCAATTCGCATTGAAACTATACATGGTGCAAATATTCGCTCAGCACTAGCCAAGTCATGGATGGCTTCAAGTTCAGTTTCAATAAAAAACTGAACAAAATCACCACGCATGGTTACTGGGATTTTGTAATTCAATGGTATATTTGTGAAGGTGTGTGAAAGGGAATCAAAGATAACTACAAAGCATAGAGATTGATCTGGATACTTTCTTGTTTATAGACTGAGAAACACTTTAAAAAAAAGCCCTGTGACGTCCCTGATCTTTTAAAAAAAGCCCCAAGTACTTGTTCTCCTCTTAGCCTGCCAGGACCTGCTCATACTAGACACAACCTTTACTCCCTCTGGATCTGACGTAGTGATGGATGAATCTGACCTGTTTGGCTTTGCCAAAAATTCTTGAAACTTCAAAAATTTGCTGAAATGCATTGATGTCTATGGGCAACAAATTTTACTTTGACTCATGACAAATTTTTGACCTGCAAAATTTTTAGTCTATGGGCGTCATTCTCACTGTGAAACTTGGCGAAAAATTTCACTCCTCACTGCTGACAGTTATAGGTTTTGACATTATAGGTAGAACTTGACGGTGTGGTTCGAGCCGACTCGTCGTCATACGAAGAAACGCATGCAACATATCGGATGTCCTTAAGATACAGGAAGTGAAGGAGAAATCGCAGGTAAGAACTACATTTATCTGACTGTCGGATGAAGAGGCAGCATGCAGATAAATGTAGTTCTTACCTGCGATTTCTCCTTCACTTTCTGTATCTACAGGACATCCAATACGTCACTTGCATTTAGCATTTTTCATCCTACAGTCGCATAAATGTAGTTCTTATTTGCAATTTCTCCTTCACTTCTGTATCTTCAAGACATCCAACACGTTGCATGCGTTTCATCGCATGGCGACATGTCGGCTCGAGCCGCACCGTCGAGTTCTACCCTTACACTGAGCTGAGGTTGGGAGATGCACATTTTACTATAAGTGGCTTAAATGTAGTAACGAAATGTAAGTCATCTTGGAAAACAATGAGAGGCCAGAGCCAAAGAAAGAGTGTTTGCAGAGTAAACCCTTTAACAACAAGCACAAACATACCCAAGCTATGGTCAGTCAGGTGTTCACAACTACAAGCTTGGCGATAGCCTCGAGATGGATGTCCTCAGTTATACCAATTCTTTCTGATATTTTAAAAAGTGTCAATGACAATAGACTCTTTGGGGCCTATTTATCAACAGTTGCATTTTTGTGATTTTAGTTGTGTTTGAAACCACGACTAATCTCACAAACTCTAAATCGATGAATGTCATGAGATTTATTACAAAATCGGAATAATAAGTACGAACGGAAAATTAAGCTGAACAAAAAATTTCGGAGAACTCCTAGAAAGAAAAATATGCTGTACATATACGGTGCTGCTTGTGAGATGGACATGCCTTTCTTTTTGGCAAATGATACCAAAGTGATACTTTTATATAAATAAGCAGGAGTTTTTCTCTCCAGAGGAAACATGATAATTGTTGAGTGGGAGTAGGAAACTGTGAGTCTGGAGCAGGAATGAAATCCCCACACTAAAAGGTGACTGTTGTCTGTCACTGACATATTTTCATATTAGCTAATCTAAATCGTTGTTGTTCCAAGGAAACAGGAAATCTATACAGAATTGGCTACATTAATAAAAGTCACTGCTATTAAATATTGCTGGTGAATAGCAACCACCAGAAAATGACAAGAACTATGTTGTGCTTCAGAAACTGATGACTGAACAGGTCAATAGCCTGGTTAGGTTTTTGTAATATGCGTAAACTGTATATAATATTTATGTGTTTGTGTTTACATTTAAACAAGTGACTAAACACCACTACTAAGAAACTTAGAGAGAGAGCAGTAGCTTTTTATCTCGAGCATGCTGATTTATGTGGGAAAGGATTAATCTTATCTCCAAGTCAATCCCATTGCCTTAAGCAAACCAAAGCAAGGGGGAAAATCCACAACACAAAAGAAAAAGACTTAATCTTAATCACTTGGTACACGGAAAGCTTTGAAACCAAAAGGAAAGGTGTGAAATTGTCAGCAATTCAAGCTACTAATGTATTTACAACAGATCAATAAAATTCAGCTGTAGCATTTTTTGGTAGTAGCAAATCCTGAAATCAGGAAGTTGACAAGCATTTGTGCTTTTGTGACTTAAACGGGCCTTAAAGGCACAAGATAATTGCACTTAACCGATTTTAAGCTTTACTCATTATTTTCATCCCAAACTAAGCCTTATGCAAAGTCATGAAAGTTTTGTGTTTTATGGTTTTTGTTGACATATAAATCTTTGTATGAGGAATATATTTAATTAAATATAAACTATAATCTAGCATTTGTATGTATAAAAAGGTCTAAAACTTAGTTTAATGGTAGGCAACGTTATTGCCTAAGATTGCACTTTCAGAGAATGCATAAATACAAAGAAGTTCTGTGCATGCAAACAACATTTTGCAACAACTTGCAAGTATGCAACACCTCTAGTGTCAGCTGCAGTTAAATAAACAAAAGATAATCCTACTTATAATAAAGCATTTTTCCCTTTCGCACTGAACTTTATTCAAGCATGCCCGACTCTTAAAAGTACCAACTGTTAGAGCAGTGGTCCCCAAAATGTGGGGGTGCCCCATTATGGGGGGGCAGAGTAGTCAAAGAGGGCCCTAGTCTGTTAACAGTGTTAGGGTAAATTTTGAGGGTGAATAGTTATTTACAATGTTAGATTACTACTGTACAGAATGACAGTTACTACAATGGGTTCATATAGCTATAATGTTAATATCAGCAAAGGAGGGGCACAATTAAATATTGGAACAAAATATTTTACCAAAAGGAGGACTTGAACCAAAATTACCTGAAGACCTCTGCATGTGATACTTTGTGATACTTTGTGATACTTTGACCAAGCTGAGGAGGTCACTTAAAGGGATCTAAACCCAGAAAATGAATTAATGTAAATTTGCTCAGAGTGCTTCTTCTGAGCACCATTTTGTATTATTAGTATTATTATTAGTGCTAATGCTGTTTGGCTCAACTGACATTTGCAGCCCTAGAGTAGCCCTCAGTAGAGGAGGTGAACAGAAAGTGCATAGACAGCTAGGGCCTTTGGCCTTCAAAGAAAGCTGTTGAAGCTAGTCTAGCAAAATAAAACAGTGTAAAACTGCTAATACCTCAGAAACCATCAAAATAGGAAATTAATGTAAATTGCAGAAAATCTTACCTTCATTCCTTTGCCTGCCAAAGACACTGGGGCTCATTTATAAACAGTGGGCAAATTTGTACCTGGGCAGTATACTCACAGCGACCAATCAGTGATTGGCATTTTTCAGTCAGCTGCAGGTTGAGCACTGTAAGCAATCATCTGCCATGGGATACTGCCTAAGTGCAAATTTGCCCAGTGTTTATAAATGAGCGCCACTATGTTTTCCAGTCTAAATTTCCAGGCTTAAGGCCACGTAATGGGAAAAACGAATTGCCTTGCAAATCACTTTTAATGGAGTAGCCTTAACCAGTAGCAGGCAAAAAGTTAAAGCCTTGACGTCCAAGATCAACTTTCATGACACACTATACGACTATACACTATATGACTATAAAGCTGCCGATCTCATTTATCAAGGCAGAGCAGCTTTGTAGCATGGCACCTCCATGTTTGTTCTGCAGTGACAAGTATTCCATTCTGCCATACTACATTGGAAAATGAGGGCTGCCACAGGTCACTTCTTCCTTTTTAAGCTTCCCTCACTACTCCTGTTAACAAATCAGGTTCTCTTGGTGCATGAAACTGAGTTAGTTATTTTAAAATGTAACTTTTATCAAGCCAAAAGCAAAAGAAGGATAGCACTCTATTAAAAAGGCAGGTTTATTGGAGTATCCTGCAGATATCATTCAGGTCTATGACTAAGGGATTGATTCCCAAAACGCACAAGGCGAACGATATCTGCAGGATACTGAAATAAACCTGCCTTTTAAGAGTGCTGTCCTTCCTTTGGTTTTAGTTACATATTGGCAGTGGGGACGCTGAGGACAGAGTACCCCCACAGGAGCGTGAGTTTGGAGCTGTCCCTTGGGTTAGTTTGTAACTTTTATTAAGGATTGAAAACCAAAAAGTAAATTAGAGAGCAAGAATTCTGCTTCTCAGACACCTACGCCATCTTTTAAATTTTGGTCTATTACTCTCAAGTGTGAGCAGAGCCTGGGGAATTTGTGAATTTCTTTCAAATAGGGCACTTATTATTTTCACAGTTGTCTATTGACAGAGAGCAGTCAAACCCTGGCTGCCTAAAAAAATAAATGGATATCAACATTTTCATGAGATGTAAATGCATCTTACTGACCCCAAGTTACTCCTGGCACCCTTAGGCACAAATAGTGGTATCTTGTCCAGACTGACCCTCTTGCTGTCAGGTATTGCTGGGATTCGAGCCATGGACCTTTGGGTTTCTGGCTCGATACCTTAACCATTTGGCCAGGTGAGCAGCCTGTAGGGTTGCTCTCTATGTGTTGCCTGGCCTCTGCAGTCCCAGCCCAGCTGCAGCCTGATTGGCCTCTCCAGTAGGGATGTAGCGAACTGCCGTTTATGTGTTCGCGAACGCCGTTCGCGAACACTGGCAAAAAATGCGAACAGTTCGCGAACTTCGAACACCCGCAAAATCGTTCGATTCGAACGATCGAAGGATTTTAATCGTTCGATCGAACGATTTTCATTCAAATCGAACGATCGTAGCCATTCTATCGAATGATTTCATTCAATCGCATGGCTTCGATCGTTCGATTCGAACGAAAATCCTTCGATTTTAGCGGTCGAAGGAATCGAATGGTCGAACGATTTTTGTTCGAACGCGAACTCATATTGGCGAACGTCGCGCGACGTTCCCGAACATTCGGCGGACGCGAACAGTCGAAGTTCGCGCGAACAGTTCGCTACATCCCTACTCTCCAGCCCCAGCTCAGCTGCAGCCTGTTTGGCATCTACAGCCCCAACCCAGCTGCTGCCTAGTTTAATCAGCCAATCAGGGCTGACTCTTCCCTATTTAAGGGCAGCACTTAGACCACTCCTTGCCAGAGCATTTCATGGTTTTCCTAGTACTGCGGCAGCGCCCCTGACTAGGTAGTTCTAGCTCTTGCCCCTTTTCCTTTATTATTCTGCCTTGCCTTGTCTGCCTGTCCTCGTCTTGTCCTGCTTTACCTTATCTTGTACCTTCCCAGCCTTGACCTTGACCTTGATCCGATCCTGCCTTGCTTGTTCCTGACTTCTGCTTCCTGTTCCACCTTGTACCTTGCCCTGACTTCACCTTGTACTGATCTTGTCTTGCCTATTCCTGATTCTTGCTTTCCGACCCTGCCTTGTACCCCTCTCTTGCTATCTTGCTCCAGTCCTCTCTTGCTATATCTTGCTCCAGTCCTCTCTTGCTATATCTTGCTCCAGTCCTCTCTTGCTATCCACTCTAGTCTCCTTCTGCACTCTATCCCCAGTTTGATCTGATCTACGCCCGCACCGTTCTGTCCCTTCCAGTCTGTCCTGTTCCTCTCCTGCCCCGTCCAGTCTGTTCCTGTTGAGTCGTCGCCCTCTTCTTCCTTCCTAGTCCAGTCCTGATCTTCGCCCTCTCCGTCCTGTTCTGCACCAGATCCAGTCTGACTCTTCGCCCTCATCAACCAGTTCCTGCTTTCCCTTCAAGTGTTCCCTAGGCACATACAGCTCCTGCCTCAAGGACTCGCCCTTTCCCTTCAGTCTCCACAGCTCCCCCTACCTAATCCTTGACACTTGCACCCCAGTGAAAAATTCCCTTTTTGTGTTTTTTAATTTCTCTAAAACTCTAAAAGTGCGAGATTTATGAAGTGTAAAAACCACGAAAACCAAAACTTTACCAAGTAACAGCAGTCGAG
Source organism: Xenopus laevis (assembly GCF_017654675.1). Taxonomy (NCBI): domain Eukaryota; kingdom Metazoa; phylum Chordata; class Amphibia; order Anura; family Pipidae; genus Xenopus; species Xenopus laevis. The sequence continues at coordinate 131,101,765 of NC_054371.1, forward strand.
GTCTCATTGAAGTCAATGGGAGAGGCGCTGATCCTATTGGACCTTTTTTAACCATTCAGACTTTTAGAGGTTTTCTGATTTTTTTCCGCTTGTGATTGTCCGAAAAACTCAAATTTGTAGCGGTTTTAGAGATATTCGTATTTTTTACCGCATAGTTCATTGCTTTTTTTCCATTTGTACTTTTTATAATCTGATCTTTTAATAACTTTCATGGTTTAAGAGTGAGAGTTTAATCATGGTTCTAATACCAGTAATATTCGACCTTTAATAAATTGGCCTCCATGTTATCTTACTCCTACCCAACCTATTATCATTTTTACTTTGGTGATGATCACATGAAACCAAGAAGAAAGAGACAGAGCAGACAGGATAATCATTGGATGACCCACTATCATCAAATGGGCTTCTGGCTCTGGCAGTTTTATTGTATAGTATTGCTTTAAGAATCCATCTGTTGCCAGACAACAGAGCCTGTGCTTGGTGGAGCAACACTGCTACAGAAAGTCTATATTTCCTTTAAGTACAGCATCTGATATGCCATTGTAGGCTCAACTGGCACCAGACTGCAGGTAGGTACAAGTGCTTTAGTACAGGATGCAATAATGGGTCAATTCTGCATCCATAACATCTAGCATTGTACCTACTTCTATAAAATTGACCCTTCAGTATTATATATTTCTTTAGACTCCTTGGCAAGTGCCACCTGCAAACAGTTTGTTTGCAGTGATTGTAGTTTGTAGGGATTGTCATTTACTACCAACGATCTTTATTCCCAGCATGTATTGAAACAACTTATCATGCTATCTTTCTCTTTTTATTTAATCTCTTTTGTTTTGTTTTGTGCTTTTTCCTTTAAGACCCTGGGGAAACATTTCGTTTACAGCTGTGTTTTTTTTTTCAGATTCATTCATGTAGAAAATCGGACACTGAATGTGTGCATACCCACTCCTGTTCACAAAGGAGAGGAAAAGAGTAAGAAAGGGTAGGAACAATATAGGCATACAGGGCATACGGGTTTTATTGGAAAACATTATCACTGCTGCATTTTCCCAAGATTCCCAGGTTTCAATCTTGATTCAATAGATATATTGTAGGATAGTCAAGCAGACAAAGACAGATGACAACTAGTAATTATTATCATGCATTAAATGCAGCTATATGTGTGATATTAATCCTAAAAACATTATGTTAAATGCACTAAGCCAGCTATAATAGCATGGTGCAAGAAACCCAATTTCCCAAGAGAATGTCATCTTGCTTAGTGACAGCTTTACTGTGTTCCAAGAGGGCAACTTGAACATTATATAGTTCTTTAAATATATAATGCATAGAATTGAAACATAACACTACACTTTGTCATGAGCAGGCAAAAACTTGGTACTGAACATGTATGCTAATTTGGCTATACACAGTAGTACCTATAACTGCCCAATACAGACCCTGTTATGCAGTCATGGGAAGGATTGGTTGGATGGGTGGGAGCGTTAGCGATGGGCAAAACGAACCCGTTAAGACAAGAATTTGTAAACATTGCAAAAAATTCAGCAAACACATTGAAGTCAATGGACTGTTTTCCGTGCAACAATTTGTCAAACCACAAGACTTTTTTTTTTTAAGCTGCCCATCTTTTGGGGGCCGATTCATTAACTTCGAGTGAAGGATTCGAAGAAAAAAAACTTCGAATTTCGAAGTGTTTTTTGGGCTACTTTGACCATCGAATGGGCTACTACGACCTTCGACTACGACTACGACTTCGAATCGAACTATTCGAACTAAAAATCGTTCGACCATTCGATAGTCGAAGTACTGTCTCTTTAAGAAAAAACTTCGACCCCCTAGTTCGCCATCTAAAAGCTACCGAACTCAATGTTAGCCTATAGGGAAGGTCCCCATAGGCTTTCCTAAGTTTTTTTGATCGTATGATATTCCTTCGATCGTTGGATTAAAATCCTTCGAATCGTTCGATTCGAAGGATTTTATCGTTCGATCGAAGGAATAATCCTTCGATCGTTCGATCGCACTATTTGCGCTAAAATCCTTCGACTTCGATATTCGAAGTCGAAGGATTTTAATTCCCAGTCGAATATCGAGGGTTAATTAACCCTCGATATTCGACCCTTTGTGAATCGGCCCCTTAGAGTCTATGGGCTTTTTTTTCTTGGTGAAGCTCAATGAAACACAATAAAATAATTTGCTCCCTAGTGGGGGTCAGTAATCCTTTTGCCTGTTGATTATATAGAGGCAACATTCCATATTACATTGCCTAAGTCTGGCCTTGTCATTAATCAATGTCAGGTAATCCGATTTTCTATTTTCTTATTCAAATGGCACTACAGTAGTTATACTAAACTATTGGTTGCAATGGTATACATGCCACTAGAAAATTATCCTCATTGTTTATATAAGACTCAAAGGGAGAACATATAAGTGTGTTTCCTGCATATATCTGCAGCATAGGAAGATGGGTGAGGAGCACAGTCTCCAAAAGCATGACTGGTTCTTTTGTTACCTGCAGTACATAAAAAATTAGGCATAAGTACTTACTACATACTTACTACATACTTACAACACAATGTGAACCTACAACAGTAAACAATAATATTTGTTAAAATGCAATACATGCAATCTATTTCAGTTTTTTGATCCCTGCATGTGTAGTGGCAACTGTCTCAAGAACATGTCTCTATTAATTAGAAGTAAGACAGTTCAGGGTGTGTGAAATTTCTCAACTTTTTCACTTGCTCTATTGACCTATGCCCTCTCACTTCCTAAGCTTGCTCTCTAATTATGTGCTGTTAGCTCTATTTTCACCTCTTTTGCTTTTAATACTTTCCCATAACCATTAAGTCAACCCTGTGACCCTCTTTGCTTTTTAATTCATGTCCTAACGCTTCAGTTTTTTTTGGACTTCATTTAAAAATGTATAAAATTACAAATATTAAAATACTGCAAACCCAACTTCTCCAGTCTTTTACCATATAAGCATTAATTTAATTTGCAAACACCTTCTGGATTTCAGCTCTCATTGTTTAAAGGGGATGTAAACACTGTTCTAGCATGCAACAAGCATAGACGCTGTAGTCCAGCAACATTAGGGTTGTATCCCTAAAGTAATATTGCATAACAAAACTTTTATTTCAGTTTTTCGATCAGCAGCATACTTACTGATGAATTTCCTGGCATATGTAATTAAGTTTCTGGCACAGTGGTGACGTTATTTGGAGGTCTTATAAACCCTTTTAATGTGCCCGTGGTAGAATTTCTTTATCACAATACAATGCTTAATTATTTACATAGCATTCATAACAGTATTTCAGATTCATATATTCATGTGCATGCTTGACATAAGCTCACACATCTCTCAGTGAGGGTCTTCTATTCTTACGCCAGTTTCTTTCCAATGACTGAATTCACTTGCTGGATATTGCTGCTGGAAAAATAAATTATTTTGTATTACTGCACGTCAAGAAAATGTGTCCAATGTCTCATATGTAATTATGGTTGTTTTTTTTTTCTTAAAGTATTCCTCAAATAAAGTGCATGTGTGAATACAGGGAATTCTTAGATAATGGTTCGATCTTTGGGGCTAACTTAATTTTCAGTTAATGTAATTTATTCAAGTAGAACATCCTACAGATGACACATTCATAGCAGGTGAATAAGGTACATTAATAGCTTAACAACACTTAAATGATTTTCAAATAACATGATTGGACAGGGGTTGCACCCATTGTGTTCTTCTGTTTAAGTGAATTAAAACCCATTGAATGTTTTGTGCTTTAAGTGTTAGTAGATGTTTAATAGCCAGTGAACTATAACTGTGGATTGACCATCTGGAAAAACGAAGCCACTCAATAGCTATGTAATTTGTCTTTTGACTGCATTCTGTCAGTAGTTTTTCTTTAGGATTAGCTCTGAACAAACATTGAAAGGGAGAGCTTTTAGATTGCCTGGAAGCACTTATCCCTGTCTTTCTCACTGGCCTGCCTTCATAGTAAGTTACAAATGACTAAAAAACATTTAAATCCAGCATCTCTACTTTCTGTAGACTTTGAGCACAGCAGGAGGAAAATGCCTTTGTATAACCTTGTGGAATCCTCCTTTCCTTATGCAAAATATTATGTTATTTAATAAAGGCCTTCTTTTAGAATATGATTTCAAGGAATAATATATTTATATGCATATAGTATTAGTACATTATTTTTTTATCATTCTGGCAGATACTTTTGTCCACTACTGCCTGTGGTGCCCTTGCTGATCCTTATTGGACCTCCACTAAAAAAAAAACCTCAATTGGTGACTGATGAATTTTGACCGCTGCTGTTTTTCATCAGATGGTAGTGGCAATCAAAGTGACCAAAGTGTGGCATTAGCTTTAAGATGTGTGTTTTTGCTACAGAAGATTTTCAGGGTAATTGTCACGTCAGGACTGGATTTTGTTTCATTTTGTTGAGGTTCATCTGGCAAATATTTTACTGTCTCTTCATATAACATTTTGTTGAAGTCTTTTGCTAGACCTTGACTATATCAGTTAAATAATATTTGATCAACTTATATCAATGCTTTGATGCAGTGATGATAGATGAATCAGACTACTACAGTACATATATTTCTATATTATTATTAATAATAATCATCATCATCACACGCTGGTGCAGCTTACAGTTTATGTTCTCAGACACTTTGGTCAATTTTATATGGCCCCTATTATTTTTGTTCCTGTATGTTTTTTGGAAAAATGAAGTACCTAGAGCCACCAAGAGTGCATGAAAAATCCTAGCAGATAGTGCTATATGGACTGGAATCAAATGTAGGACCTCAGTATTTCATGGTAATAATGCTAGTTTTTGGGTCACCATACTGATGAAACCATTTTCATAAAAAGATACTTTTCTAGTAGCATGTGCCATTGGGTAATTATAAATAGAAAATTGCCATTTTAAAAAATAAGGGCCACCCCCCTGGGATCATACGATTCACTGTGCACACAAACATTCCAACAAACCATACTTGTTAGGTCACATGAGCCAATTAACAGACAGAGTTCTGTCTTTTGCCTCAATGCTTCTTCCTGTTACAGTTAGAGTTGTAGTATTTCTGGTCAGGTGATCTCTGAGACAGCACACAGACCATCACGAATTGGTGGTTCAAGGCAAAAGATGTAAAAGAGCAAGATTTACTTAAATATATATATCAGTTTGGTAAGATTCTTTAATATGCCACTTAAAATGATGTAAACTCTCTGTTGCTTAAGTATTCATTTTGGGGGTATAGTTTTCTTTTAATCTGAGCTTTGTGATGTTATTTCTGCCACACGACTCAATGAAACTTGTGTATTATAATACATAAAGTATCCCCTGTTGCAAAATGTGTTTTTTTTTGTTTATGTAGGAGAGGCACTTTCAGAAATAATGACTACAAAAACATAAAATGACAATCCATCTAGTAAATGTATGGGACCTGTTATCCAGAATGCTTGTACCTGAGGTTTCCAAATAATGGTTATTCAACTTACAAACGCACACCCTGGCCCTCCTGGAACTTGAATCCCTGGTGCCCAGCAAAACGGGGGATCGGCCAACCCCTCAACAATGCAAGGAAAGAAGTTCACTGGCACACAGGTAATACTAGCAGGGTGAGACCCTTGCTTTAAATTTATTTAGTGCGGCATGCAACGTTTCAGGGACAACCCCTTTATCTTATTTGTGAGAACAAATTTCCCTTGTTTGTTATATTAAATAAATCCAATAGGCTGGTTTTGCTTCCAATAAAGATCCATTATTTTACATCTTAGTTTTAAGTAAAAGGAAATCTTTTTTAAAAATTTGGATTATTTGGATAAAATTAAGTCTATGGGAGATGGCCTTTCCGTAGTTCGGAGCTATCTGGATAATGGGTTTCCAGATAACAGATCCCATACCTGTAATGATAAGTCTAACTTAACTGGGCTTGCTGAACAGTCTTTAAAAGAAGTCACCACTTATAAGAAGTGAACTGAAGTTGCTCAGATGAGTCGTGAAACATTTTCAAGATTCCTTTCAAGATTGCATGTGGATGAGCAATAGGAACCAGCTCTTTCCAGGATGTAAGGAAGAGAATCTCTGGACCCCCATATGTCGCCAGCCCCTAAGAGATGAGGTAAGAGAAATTAGAATTAATTTTCATGTTTGGTCCCACATGTGACACTTTAGTCAAACACAGATTTAACAATGAAAAGGTTTTATTGAATAATTATATTTAAAATATTGTATGTTTTCTATATTGAATAATAAATAATATGCATAGCCAGAGATCTTTACTATATTAACAACAACGCTAACCAATTCTTCACACCCTTTTCATTAGCAGAGTTCCACCTAATGCAGATTTATGTTGTCACCCTTATTTGATAGGACATATATTTTCAAGATCAGACACAATGCAAAATAAAAGGTGTCAAAAGGGTAGGTTTATAATGTTTACTTACCCTAAACAAAACCCAAATAAAAAACTGCAAGCTAACATCATATGTCACTTCTTTCAATCCCCTTTCTTTAGTATTTATGGCTGCATGTTTTATTTGTGTTTTTCCTATTGTTTCATAACAAAATGTATTTTCACATCACCGCACATAAAAGAGTATTAATCAACAATTTGCATTTTTCTGTCAGCTTAAAGGCACATTTATTTATGGATGACTTTGATCATATTGTTAATAGGTACAAGCAGTTGAGATCAGAGGAATGTCCTCAGTCTTAGGGGGTTATTTATCAAGGTCTGAATTTATCTCAATATCGGCTGCTACAAATTCCGATCTAACCCGCTGGGGTTTTTAATGCTTATTTATTATTACATTTTCCCGAAAATTTGCTTTGTGGGAAAAGCTCAGATTTTCAAAATTTTTCTTGAATTTTCCGCGAAATCTCCGAATTTTTTAAGTTTTAATCTGAAAGCTCTGCAAACATCATGAAATTGCCAGAAACCCCTGACACAACCAAAAATCAATGGGCTGTTCCCATTGACTTTTATGCAACCTCGACAGGTTTGAGATGGCGTGTTTTTATATTCGGGCTTTTTAGCCCTCGGGGTTTAATAAATTCCCAAAAATTTTTTTTAAAAGTCCGATTTTATGGCAAAAAAGTTACAATGTTTGTTGGCCTTGTACTGCGCTCTCTGCCTTGATGAGGAAGCTAGACACTACCACAATGTTTACTTTGTTCTACAGAAGTACAGATTTTGCCTTTACATTGACCCTGGGTCAGAGCTCAATGTGGCTGCACACAAAAACCCTTTCAAGGTTTAAAGTTCCTCATAGCAGTCTCAGCTGCCCCCCCCCCCAAAGGCATCCTTGTGTTCTCAGCCCAAGGTACTAAGAGTTCTAGTTAGGTACCTTGACACCTCATGCAACATTTAATTCTGCTTATTCTTTTGGTTCTTCTCAAGGATGTAACTAAAGAGGAAGTCGCAGAGGGTCCAGGATTGTAGAGGGACCAGTAAGACCTTACTTTATGAGCAGTTTCAGTATATCTTGATATAACAATTCAATTTGCCAATATTTTGGGGCATAAATTAAATGTACTCTGGGGCCCAATAACATGTAGTTACACCACTGCCTTCTGACTCATCTTCTAGATTGTCATGGTTCAGCACTCAGACTTCATGTTCTTAATTAATAATCCTATTCTACGTCAGTTTCCACACTCAGCTGCAATCATCTTGCATTGCTTGTCATTCTACATGATTATATGCCTCTGATGAAGCTTCTTTTTTTTTTGATTTCTAAAAATCAGCGGAAAGCCAAAAAAATTCTCAAAACGGTGAAAAATTCACGAAATGGCAAAAAAATTGAGAAATGCATTGAAGTCAATGGGCATCAAAATAATTTTGATGTGAGACAATTGTGGAGCGAGCGACAATTTTTATACACACGACTCTTTTGTCCAAATGCATTAAAGTCAATGGGCATCAAAATTATTTTGACGTGCAACTATTTTGATGCACAAAATTTTTTGTTGCAACAAATTTTTTGCAGCAGTTTCGCAAAAACATTTGCAGTCTTCAAGTGCGAAAATTTGCTGCAAATCCATGCCTGCTGAATAAATGCGCCCATCACTATTAATAATGCCACCGATTTAAAAATAAATTAAATCCTTTGAATGCTTCATTATATTATTGTCACGTTCTACCACTGAGGGCAGATAGGAAGAAGGGAGTCTGTATACTAGATAACCCGGAGTATAACCATAAATAGGAGAATGGAGTTTGGAAGCCATGAAAAAGTAAAGATTTAATTAAACAAGGTGCGAAACAGTAGCCAGTGAAAAAAACAGAATAACCTGGGATACCGGCAGGCAAAACAAAGTCCAGTCCAAACGTTGGGACAGGCAGCTTACAGTGAAGGTCTGATAAACAAACTGAGGTTGAAACAGGCAGAAATCCAGAGGGAAAGTCCAGAGAGCAATCCAAGGTCAGTACCGGGAGAACCACACGAAGTAGGCAGGAGTTAATGAGAATGTCCAGAGAGCAGCCCAAGGTTAGTACCGGGAGATCCACAAGAAGCAGGAAGGGAACCAGGAACAAGGGTACAGGAACAGGGAGAGGACTCAGAGACTAGGAACTAGGAACAAGGCAAGGAACAAGAAATCGCAGGGTAGATCTGGCTGGGGAGCTTAATGATCAAGCAACCGGGAGTTGCTTGTAACAGGCTTATAAAAGGGGCAAGATTGTTAATTGGCAACAGTTGAAGTTAACAAGGAAGGAGGGGCAAGATAGCAGCAGAGAGATAGTACAAGTCCATCTTAACAACTTTTCCCATTGACTTATATGCAATCTCAACAGGTCTGAGATGCCAGATTTTCAGATTCTGACTTTTCCATCCTCTGGGTTAAATAAATTCCGAAAAAAATTTAGATTTTTTTTTTAAAAGTCAAAAGTCAGATTTTATAAAAAAAAATCATGAATTTTTCGTGATTTTTACATTCAGAGTTTAGTAAATAATCTGAAACATTGTATAATGATAGGGTTTGTGCCAGTGCCAAAAAAATATATATAAATAGGTACTACTCCAAAATAATAATTCAAAAACAAATATTAAGTAAATCTTGGAGGATATACTCACAATTCACCCCAGTCCCAGTGTGTAAGTCCAAGACAACATTTCAAAAGAGAGATGTGAGTACCTCCAACAATTATGAATCAATCAGTTAAATTTAAAAATTTATTAGGACATAAGAACAGGTCTTGTTCTTATGTCCTAATAATTTTTTCAATTTTGTAACTGATTGATTCATTATTGTTGAAGGTACTCACATCTTTCTTTTGAAATGTTGTCTTTAGTAAATAACCCCCTTAATGTTTACATGATTTTCTAGTAGACTTAAAGTATGGAGATCTAAATTACAGAAAGACCCGTTATCTGGAAAATCCCAGGTCCCAAGCATTTTGGATAACAGGTCCCATACCTATATTTTCTGAAAGTCTAATTTTGTTTTTCTTCTACGGCAGTATTAAGGATAAAGGGACAGTATCACCATTTTATTTGAGTGTTTTATATTTATTTTTCATCTAACAATATACTGTAAATGGATAAAGGCAAATCCTCTCACTGTGGTTTAAAAGAAGTATGCTATGTTTTATTGCTGATGGGCTTGATTTGCCTAGCTAGTAGCCCAGTTGTCTGAAACGAAGCATGCAGGTCTTTCTTACTTGAATTCTAATTCCATTGGCTCTTCAGGTTAGATTTAGGTCTGAAGAAGTCTTTACAGTGCATCTACTACAACAAACTCAGATGTGTAACTACAGAGGAAGCAGACCCTGCAGTTGGTCCAGGGGGTCCAGTGAAGCTCTAATTAATGAATAATTGTAATATATTTTGGTAGAATAGGTAGAATAGGCTAACTTATCAATAAGCTGTAAATTGAATTTGCTGTGGGACCCAGTAACCTCTAGTTACACAACTGAACAAACTGTAGTAATGCTGGAAAGGCTGGATTTAATAATGTTTGGAGCCTTTTTGTGGCATTGCCTTGTGGCAGGATACAGAATAGACATTTATTAGTTCTGGGTTGGGTTACAAAAATACTAATGAGTTTTACTATATAGTAAAAATTAATTGATTAAAAAATGACTGTCCCTTTATGTTTTAAAGGCTTTTATTAAACAAATAATGACCACAATTTAGTTCATGCTGTATAGTGTTAAACAGGTTGCATAGTAATCTTTTGTTATTCTAGACTGCATGCTAATATTTGAAAAGACAAAAAAGAGCAAAAATATTACTTTTGAAAATGAGTTAAGGATTTTAAGGATTAATCTCCTAAAAAATGTTAATGCTGTTTTACAGTCATTCTTTAGATGATTTACAATACATAAAAATAGTGAAACAGAACTCGCTGGCAATAGAGTTCAGAGAAAAAGTTATCATTTGAAACTGCTAGCATTTAGCCAGAGTAGTGTTGCTTTCTCTTGCTGAATTATCAAAGTTGTAATTATGTGGGCGGTTTCGCAAACTTTCCTGTTAAAGCTCAGGTATTTTTACTGATCCGATTTCTTTTTCTAACCGTTTACTGCACCATGTTCTAGAAAGTAGGAAACAGTATGAAATTACTCAATCATGTGTCTGTTCCTGCTTATTGTGTTTTAATTACATGGCACAATTATGAGTGATGCCATAATGAAATAATATCTTGTTGCTTTATGACAACCAAACCATGCTTTGGTAAGAGCTTAATTTGTAACAGAAATTAGTGAAATGAAGCCTAAGGTTAATGTAAGGCTTAAAAAGGTAAGACTTGAGGAATCGATTGGTTTTGCATTTTTTTTCCCTACAAAGTAGAAATGTGTTGTCTATTTCAGAGGAATTTCACTTGGCTTGATTAAATAACTTGAATCAACAATTTGATTTGATAGTAAAATATTGTCTACAGAGCATTAAGTAAAAATTAGGGATGCACTGAATCCTGGATATGGTTTGGGATTTGACCAAATCTGAGCCTTTTTTCAGCAGGATTCAGATTCAGCGGAATCCAAGTGCCTGGCCAAACTGAATCCGAACCACAAATAACAAGGAAATCAGAAGTTTTTTTCCACATACTAAGCATCCTATTTACTAACAGTCAAATTTAGTTTTTTTTCCACGAATCTCAAAAAATTTGTGGTTTTCATATTTTTTTTTAAAAATCTCTAAAAATTTTAGATTTATTAAGTGTAAATACCACAAAAAAAATCTAATACAAAACTTTGTCAGGTTGAGGTCCTATAGACGTCAATGGGAGCTGCACTGATTTTGTTGGATAGTCTTAAATCAATTTGGACTTTTAGAGGGTTTTGGATTTTTTTTGCTAGGAGTTGTCCAAAAAAACTAATTTTCACAGGTTTTAGAAATATTTGTATTTTTTTCTGGATCTCTCAGCGTAAGTTTCAGTTCATGCTTTTTTTTATTCGGATCTTTTAATAAATTCCATGACATTTGCAGTTTAGAGTTTTGTCATGGTTTCAAAAGCCTCTAAGGGTACGCCACAGGCGATTTTAAGTGCGATACCGTCCGTTCCAATGTGCTGAGATGATTTGCAGGCGCCACGTCAGATGCTCAGAATCTATGGTAAGTAATAGGAATGTCGGACTTTGTCCGACAGTCGTGTCAGATGCACGCATCCACTACGTCCGACATTACTAATACTTACCTTAGATTCGGCGCATCCGATGTGACGCCTGCGATTCATCTCAGCACTCTGGAACGGAAGCTATCGCACTTAAAATCGCCCGGGGAGTTCTACCCTAACATCACTAAAACTTGACTTTACTTAATAAAAAGGCTTCCACATGTGCGGTTCTTCTTTTCCTCTCCTACCCTAATTTGCATACTGTATATACTCGAGTATAAGCCGACCCAAGTAAAGCTGAGGTACCTAATTTTACCTACAAAAACTTGTAACACTTATTGACTCGAGTATAAGCCTAAGGGTGAGAAATGCATTCACAGGGTGAACAGCACAAAGCAGGGTGCTGGGACGCACATGGGCAGAGAGTGCGGCCTCAAACCCCGTTAATGGACACACAAGTTGTAGTGACTATAGAATGAGAATTGAGGGGACAATGATGATAATGCGACAGTGTTGGCTGGGCTGGGCTGCTCTGCATGACTATACTTTTATATGTAAAACTACAGGTCAAGTAGTGGCAATTAGTAAGGAGCCCATTCACATGCCAGCCACTGGCACAGCATAAATGCAGGCACATGAGCTTGCCCAGTCAGCTTGCAATCCTGCTACGTGTGTAGCCCATTATTAGAGAGATGCTCTCTCCCAGCATATAACCCCACTGACGAGCTCCACCCTCCCAGCTCATACAGGGCTAAACCTATGTAGGTAATATTGACACCTGGCACATACCGGTACCTCCCAGCAGTCTTTCCGCTTTTCCCGGGACAATTCTGATTGTTCTTAACACAGCCGGCAGTAGACCCGGGTTCCTGTTTAAAAGTCCCGCAGCTCCGTTAACGTCTAGCGCATAGACTCCAGCCAGACTGCTATTCCTGATGTCACAAGTCTCATCTCGCGAGGCCGTCACATCACTCCAGACGCAGTGATGTTCTACGTAGATGCTACTCTTGAGGGGAGTGATGGTAGACTTTGTGGGAGGTACCGGTATGTGTCTCCCATAACAATGTTGTACAGCAACAGTTTTCAATTCATCAGGGTCCTCAGCAACCTCAACTCCAACAAAAGGTATTTTCCCGGTGCCCCAGCAGCGCTGCACAGCCATTGACTCGAGTATAAGCCAAGGTAGAATTTCTCAGCACATTTTGGGTGCTGAAAAACTCGGCTTATACTCGAGTATATATGGTATGTAAATTATGGTTTGGCTTTAGTTAAGGATTCAGCTGAAACCTTCATAGAGCAATAACAAGGAGAAATCAGATGGCACTCACCAAGCAAAATGTGCTGGATTTTTGTGGTTTATTCAGATCTCTGCACAACGTTTCAGGGGATCAACCCCCTTTCTCAAGTGCTCTTACCCATGGAGGTAGGATTCTATTGAAGTTTGAAACCTTCATAGATATAGATTCCAGCATCCCAGCTGAGAAATTCTTTTGTTTTTTTATTTTGCAGATATGCCCTTACTTTGACAAGTCCATTTATTTTTTGTAACTAACAAGCATAGCAATAAAATCTAGCTGCACTCTTAGACAAAGCTGTTGCCGAGGTTAGTGATATGATACCTGTTTCTATATTATAAGTATTTATATTATAGAATCTGATAGGAACCCTGGCTTGCTACAACTGGTTGGAAACTCTTCCTATTACATTTGATGTAATTTCTCAAATGCATTGGAAAGGAAAATGTGGAATATCAAAGTGTTGGCTTGATTTAACTAAGTAGTATTAGCACAGCCTTGGCAGGGAACTGAAAACAGGTGAACCGTAAAAAGAAATAAATTGTATAATTGTTGTGAGATAATTATAGTTTAGTAAATGCTAACTATTTGGATGGAATTAAGCTATGCTCAGAATAGATATGTGAATAAGGAACTAAAATGTTTTTATAGGGGTGCTAGCCTGGCCTTGTCTATCAAGTGGGTCTAGTTACTGAGGTTTTATTGTTTGTATGGGTGTTGGTTTCATTTTCCAATTTCTTTACAAAAACAAAAAACTGGACTTGAACAGATGCTATACAAGTTTCAAACTCTCTGTAACTCATAAGGATAAACAATGTATGTATCAAAATATGCAGCATACATATTCCAAATATTCTTTGAAGCACTCTTTTCTTCTTACCTATAGGTTATCTTTCATGTAAAATAATGATTGTGCAGTAGGCAGTATACTGCAGATAAAAACATGCATGTAAAAAGCAGGGGTCTGTTGAAAAACTGGGGTCTCCTTCTCTCCACTGAGGATAAGGATAGGAGAAAAAAAATAATAATTTCATAAATTCTTTTGCCCCTTCTAAAGGTCCAGTAGGGTTGGAATAATTAAGAAGGTGAGCTACAATGCAGGGTGCACCAGAAGGTGAGCTCCAGTGTGGGTGCAATATCTTTAAAAACTCCATGATTATTTTGTGATATGGAGTAAAATGATAGGCCCCTTTGCTAAAATAATCCAACACTTGCCTTACAGGGATTTAGGCGTGCAATCACATGCGGAATTTAATCCTCCCAGTGAGTTTGATTGAAAATAGACTTGTACACAATTGCATGTTACCTGCTCTACCTACTGAATGGAATGCTTGTCTAGTCCTCTCTGTTGTTCAGAGGTGGATTATATAAAGTTAGGCATGTTTATTGATTTACATTTTTACAGATGGATGCACACAGGCAGCTTTTCCTACTAGTGTATATCAGCTGACAGGGCCACATAAAAGCTTCTGTAACCACCTCTGTCAACTCAAAAATGATGGGCTTTCCAGAACCACACTGGCACTTTCACCACTTTATTTTATATTCAATGGGAGGTAGCAGGGTCAGTTAAAACTGCTTCCCCATTAGCTGCCAGCAAGAAATGCTTTCAGCCATAGAGTTAGCAGGCATTTTTAAGTGTCCTTTTGTTTTGCTTTCTGTTGTAACGAGTAAAGTACATATGGGCAGGGTCACACTGGGCTGCTGGGACAACAGGAAAAAACCCAGTGGGCCCAAGCTTTCATGGGGCCTAGCCAACCGAGATCTGAAAGAGGTGAAGTGTATGCGGCACAGGGCTGGTGGGGGGCAGAAGCCAGGAGGGGGCCCTTGAGGTCGCAAAGGTGGCCTTGACATTGCAGCCCCAGTGAGAGCAGCAGTCTGATGCTGCATAATGGACATATTATTTACTTGATTACATTGAAGAGAATCCTTTGTTTTACAGTTTTATTTGCAAACTATGGACACAAACTCTCATCCTGACCTCTTATTTTACCAGAAATAAGGGAATTATAATAGGAAAAAAACATGATAGCTCAGTGCACAGTGTTACAGAACTGGAAGAATGCAAACAGAGATGCCAGAAGTCAGCTTTATTCCTGGCTGTTTTCCTCCCCCCTCACTTCCCCTTCCTGTGTCCATAACCTTTCTCATTACTCCACCCAGTACTAAGCTCTAATGTTTATCAAAATAAACATTTAACATTCTCACATGAATGGATGGCACAACACAACATAGGACACCCATCCATCTAACTGGTATTGGTGTGGTGAGGTCAAATACAGAGGTACATTTTCTAAGTCATCCAATCTCCAAGGCTTTCACCCCTCCCTCCCTCCCAAGCCAGTATCACAGATATATTTACTATATTAATCCTTGTGTTGCAGACTGACTACCAGAAAGTTTAGAAAATGTACTTTGAATGTGAAGCTGCCCTGGCAGCCGCCTTTTTCCATGCTCCCATTAGTAAGAAAATCTTCACTCTTCAAACAACAATTCTGTAATTCTGTAATGCAAACACTGTTCTTTAAAAAAAAAACACAGAATACATAAATGCTTTGTCTTTCTTTGGAAAGCATTTAATATTAGCTTTCATGTAATCCTTAACAAGAAGGATTTAGTAAATCTTCACATCTGGGACATGCATTCTATGAAAATGAGGCTTACCTTAATAATTTCCTCTTAAATAGGCTGGATTAGTCAAGGCAATCATTTGTAATTGAGTTGATAAATGTAAAGGTTGGAACATCACTTAAGTAAGTGTCTTATAATGACCCTCAATTCCGCTCCTCCCTCATCCCCTCTATTTATAGGCATCATAGGAAGTAATGACTTTCCTGCTTCTTATTCTCACATACTTTCAGGGGCACATTTACTAAGCTCGAGTGAAGGATTCGAATGAAAAAAACCTTGAATTTCAAAGTATTTTTTTGGGTACTTCGACCATCGAATAGGCTACTACGACCTTTGACTTCTTTAAAAAATACTTTGACTACATACTTTGGCAGTTTAAACCTACCAAGGTACAATGTTAGCCTATGGGGACCTTCCCCAGCACTTTTCTAAGCTTTTTTTGATCGAAGAAAAATCCTTGATTTTGAAAATCGAATCTTTCGATTTTTACTTCGATTGATTGATCAAAGGATTTGTGCTAAATCCTTCAAATTCGATATTCGAATTCGAAGGATTTAACCTCGAGGGTCGAATTCGAGGGTGTATTAACCCTCGAAATTCAACCCTTGATAAATGTGCCTCCCCGTGTTTTTAAAAATTTGCCAGTGCAGACATTTAGTTTATCTGAATATGATTAAACATGGCCAATTAAATATTGCAGTATCAATACTATACATGTATATGTGGTTTTAAAGAGTTTTCTGTAGTGTCCATGTCAACCTCTGTATTTATAGTTATTGCTTTTAATATTTATTTGTAATTATTTCCACTAATTTAAATATTGTTATTGAACCAGAAAAGTGTTAACCTGAGGTATTATCCGGTAATATTTTAACTACAATTGCCATAATCCTCACAAAATCTGTGAATGACTAGGTATGTGAATGTGGGACTTTTTGATGCAGCATTAATATTTGTGTAAGATTATCATTTATAGGAAATGGACATTTTTTTCCTGAATACCTTATAATTCATTGGATACTTCAATCAATTTAGTGATGGGCAAATCTGACCCATTTCACTTTGCCAAAAACTCATTAATGGCAAAATTCGGCAAAATGAATTGAAGTCTATGGGGGACAAAAACTTTTTGATGCGGGACAAATTTCGAAACTTCGAAATATCTATATCCAATTAATTATTGGGATCAAGTACAAGGTACTGTTTTAGTACTACAGAGAAAAAAGAAATGTGCTTTTAAAATTTTTAATTTTTTAATTAAAATGGAGTTTATGGGAGACAACCCTTCTGGATAACAGGTTTCTGGATAACACATCCCATACCTGTGTATATATATATCCTAGAATTATATCAAAATTTAACAGGTTGATTTATTTCATCAAGTAAACTTCTTCTTTAACTCTCTAAAAGTAGTGTTATTAGTTTGCAGAAAATGAAATATATTCAAATTCCAGAGCACTATTTGTATGATGAGCAGCTGAGTGGGCGGGTAGGGGACAAGTAGGGGTGTAAGGCAAGAAACCTACATATGCCCCTGCTTGCCCCTCATAAATAAAGTGCTATGAATGCAGACATGCACTTCTATGGAGTGGCTTTTCAAACTGGTAAATCATGATATTTTGACTAACACCACTGCAAGATTAATGCTGTTGCTCTTAATTCACTAAGCCAATTACTTTCTGCAAGTTAGTGCTTTGCTATATTTGAAAATATGTTCCTCTGATATTACCATGGTGAAAACAACATTCAACATTTGGAAGATCATGAAAACGAAGGTCTGCTGACAGTTAATATTGTATAGCAAATGACTCAAGATTTCCTTTGACAGTCGCACAACATGTATTATGGCAATACAGGTATTCTGTTAGCAGAGACAATAAACCGGGGATAGATTCTGTCAGTAGCAACTTCTGAAATTCATGGTGCTATACATTTTTGTAATTGACAGGTAACAGTAGCAGTTGAAATTCTCACGCCAGTGTATTTAAGAGGCCTTATTATGTTTAAGCTGACCCCCACCTCTCTTTTATGTTACCTGTTTAACTGAGCTTTAGAACATGTAATTGGAGATGAGGCCCCTAGTTTAATCTCTCCCTGAGGCCAGGCTTTAAATGTCCTCCATTTGTTGTTCTTCATTCAGCAGTTCTTCACTGCATTGTCCTTAAATGAGTTCCCTCCTTCTTTTTTACTGTACACTTTATCCTTTACCCCTGCACATTTTTGTGCCAGTGACCCATGAAAAACAGTAATACATGCGGACAAGTAGGGGTTTTCCGTGTTACATTTATGAAAACAAAATTGTCCTTGAATTAACAACAAAAACCCAAACAATATAGAACAATCTAAGAAATATGCCTTAAACCAGTACTGTTTTTCAAGTTATCGGTTTTCTAATTCAGTTAATATTAGAGATACATTTAATCTGTGATTTGTAAAACAAATCGGTATGATTCAAATAATAACCAGTTAAAAATACTTGTTTTTAATCACAAGTATCTGGTAGCCTGGAGGAACTTTTTGTTTGTGCTTTGATTTAACATACATACCCCTTCTGTATTGCAGTGCTGCAGAATGTAGTGAAGTGAAGCTATTTGCACTCTTTTCTGGGAGCACCCAGACATGCACCTAAAGCAAGATACAAAGTGTAGAAAAGCAGGGTGTTTTGTGTCTTTGTTGTACTTTGCTGTATTTTTAATAAATGAGGGTCATAATGTCATACCTAGGAAAGTACATGGGGGAGGTTTTCAGTATTATTATGTGGCTGCTCATTGATATACATCAGCCCTATGGCTCAGGATACTCCTTACAATTTCAACTAAAATCATTATATTAAAATTAAATTTATTAATACATTATACAGTACAGTATACGGTATGTTTCTCTGCCATTTGTTGTCATTAAGGGGGTTATTTATCAAAGGTTGGGTTTTATAGGTTTGTGACGTTTTTTTTCACCTCGAATGAACAATTTAAATGTTTTCCGATTTAAGAAAAAACTGTAATGGAAAAAAACTTGAATTAATCGGCCCACCAAAAAAAAAAAAAAAAAACAAACATCATGAAGGCTACAAACATCTTCAAATGGTTGAAGGGATCACTGCCATTGACATCTACCTGACCTTGATAGGTTTCAGCTGGAGAATTTTCGGGTTCAAGCTATTTCCAGCTTTATTTACCCAAAACTAAAAATAACCTTAAACTCTATTGGGGGTTTACTAGAACTTGACCTTTAATAATCTGCCCTTAAGTGTTTTTATTATTAATTATTAATAATATTAATAATATATAATAATATATATTATATTTTCTAAGCTAAAACCTGTGGAGGTCATGTAGAAGTCAATGGCAGAGGTCTCTTCAATCATTTGAAGATGTTTATAGCCTTCATGATGTTCGGGATTTTTTGGGGGGTTTCGCTTGAAAACTCGGTAAATTTGAGCAATTCTATTTTTTATGTTGAATACTCAATTAATTCGAGTTTTTGGATTGTTCACCCTGAATTCACAGATTCCAGTTTTTTCCATTTGAGTTTTTTCTTAAATCGGAAAACATTTGAGTTGTGAGTTCATTCGAGGTATAAAAAACCTCATAAACCTCTAAAACTCAACCTTTGATAAATAACCCCTTTAATGTAATATTAATAACATTTTTAAAATTCTTTTTTCATAGTTCAATTGCATGGACAGGGGAAAAAAATATTGGATTTGCATTATTATTTATAATATTGTTATTGTAGTTGTATCTGTTATTACTAAAGTATTCAGAATAATTGTCAGTTTCAAAGGAATTCATCAACAAAGTTGCCTGTGGTTTTACAAACAACGCAGCAGCTCAGAGACCTCACTTACAGTGCACTGTAGCCATTTGATAACAGCCAATCTTCTGTCCTGAACAATAGTTTTGAAAAGCTTCTTGCAAGTGGTTAATTAAAATCTGTAAAACTGAAATGTCATCTTGTGAATAAATGGGACTTATTGTTTACTCTAGTTTACTTTATGTAAAAAGACCTAACTTGTTAATCCCTTTTGACAAATGCATAGCACCTCTTATTTCCCAGGACAAAGACTAATAGGTATATGAACTATTCTGTTATGACAGACTCCAAGGCGCCATAATGACCCTGCCCTGGTTTGCTGAGGATTTATGGGGCAAACACAAGAACATGAAAATGTAAAATACTGTGAATGAATGTCAACATGCTCTGTCTGTTTAATAAGGAGAAAGAAATTGCATCTGCTGTTGCATTCTCGACTACTGTAACATATTTGTCTCAGTTCACTGCTTTCTTGTATGTAAACTCAGAGCTTGTTCCCTTTGTGGCAAGTATGTACAGGACGTTCACCTTCTAGACCACACTGCCAACATTCTCTATTTTCTTTTATCCTAAATGCATTTAAAATATTTTAACTTATGATTGAAGTAAATGTTTACTCTTTCTTCCTGGAAGGAAAGGTGTTGGCTGTTGAAAAGAAAGTAGAACCCTGCTTGCCCACCTAGAGTCTGATATAACATCTGTCTTTTTGAGGACAAGGAGTAGAAATAAAATAATAATAAAATCAATTCATATACTACTATATGTACCAAAAATTAAACAAGCATATTATCAAACCCTGGGGACTGTTATATCCATTGTATGTCCAACTGTATAACTCATTCTTTCATTTCAGCAAGGAAAGCCAATTATTTGTGGGCACATTACCATTCCACTTGCTATGCACCTACAAACACCAGGAAATCACTTCAGTATAAGCAAAACATAATTTATATGTAGTACTAGAAAAACCTCCTGCCCAACATTATGCCCATTACTGCCATTTCAGACTGAGGTCCGTTTAAGTCCTACAGTGAAAACTTTTACATCCAATTATTTTAAGTTTTTCAACATTTTCCACCTATTTTTGTGGTCTCACAAACTTATAATGCATAATGCAAAATATAAAAAGGGGGGTGTGTTCTACTGCATTTCGATACAGAGCAAGACTGGCTTATTCAAATATGGCTAAAGCAGACTATTCCTGCACACAGAAACTAGTTTTTAACTCATTACGAAACTACTACAGTCACCAAACTCGCACTTCCCAAATTGTCCCAAACTGAAAAGTACCAACCCAGTGGTATAACTGGGTGATGCCTATGGTGACTCTGGCAGCACTGCAGTGACTCTGATGGGCCCTACTGGGGGGTAGGCTTGGAAGCAGTCACACCCACTGCTCCCCCTGTAGTTATGCAATTGTACCTACATGTAGGTAAAATAAAAAAACTACTTCCCCATAACTTTGAAAAAAAGAACGTAATTGTTTGCAACTTTGTGTTTGGTGTCTAAAGTATAAATTATATTATATTTTGTAATTGTATTGCCTTGATAATTTCATATCATGTGCAGACTTACATTTCTTATTTCCCATCTGGTAACCTGTAGTCTAGTGAAAAAGGAAAACTAGTAAAATAAATTCTGTATATAAAACTGTCTGCAGAAAATAAAAAAAAAATACTCCAAACACACCATGAATAAGTCTACAAACCCTTTATTCTGGGTTAAAATGTCCTCTTGCCTGACCAAGAAGTATGAAATGAAGTCTACTATTAAACAAACTTTAAAGCTCTAAGCTTGGCTTCACAGTTCTACACCCATATATCAGGACCATGCACCTCATTAGGATTGCCATTCTTATTGACACAGTGACCCATGTGTCCCAAGCAGTTTATTGTCAATATGGACTTTTACCATGACACAACTGGGAACAGTCATCATGGATGCCAAACATGATAGGCCTATATCAGCCCCTAATATTTTTCCTGGTTTCTTGATAAAATAATTTCTTGCTACATGTCAGAAAATCCAGTCAGCAGTCATTATTTTTTACATTCCCATGATAATTCACCTGGTGGTCTTGGCTAGTGATTACCTTACACAAGACCATTTAAATGCAAGGAAGCTCAGTAAGTAGCAAGGCATACCTGAGGGAGAGAGACACAGTTACAAGCCAGAAAGCTGAATCAGAAGAATTTATTGAGACTTACCTTCACTGGTTCACACCACAAGTCCTGTCAGCAGTGCTTTTACAACGTAACTTCCCTGCTTCTCGTGGTGGCTTCCATCTATGGGTCATCCTCCACATATATATATTTATATATATATAATATCCCATGCTTGCATTATATTACTTAAATCGGATCCAAATTAAAGCATGAGTGCCAGCCAATGAGATATTACAATAAGATAATTTAATTACATTTTTTAATTTTGAGCTTGAATGTTGATTTTTTAATATGCATGTTTTCCTTATATCGGCACCCTCCGGTGTTTAATATATTAGTTATTAACATAGTGATTTACCCCTCTTAAGTGATATTTAGAGTGCTCACACATCCAACTAAGATGTGACACGAAGGTTAGAATCAAGTGGTTTTTCACGATAATTAGTTTTATTGATTATGGTGAAGTAAGTGTAATATACACAGGATGAAAGTACACTGACAGTTGAGGTATGGTTAGCGATTATTTATACGTAAAAGCAAGTTAGGCTTGATTGGGCCATATAGATCTTGATGACTCTGAGATGAAGCGATGCCCGATCAGGGGGGTGGGTTTAGGTGGGTGTTGAGGACGAACTACTAAGATTGGAGCCATGATGATGTAGTGTTGGGTTTAAAAGGAGTATAATACACAAATTATGGGATGAATATGATAAGGCAACTGTAGCAAACGGGGTAGATAATTGAAATAGTAATGGGAGGAGTATGTCCATGAGTTAGTTTGATACATCCTCAAAGAATGACACATACAGTAAGTATCTTAAGTAACATAGTTTCCGTTATTTAGTGTACAAGATGTTACGGAAATGTTGAAAGTAAAAAGAGTTACAGTCACTTTGTGTCTTGTTTTTATTATGTGGTTTTATCCTTAGTTAGTAGGTATTTGTATATATAGATGGATTGTGCTCTCTATGCAATATGGGGTTTAGGATATATGTATGGGGTTATGCTGGTTTTGACAATTACCATACTTCATCGTCATCGTCGTTTCCCCGCCAGATCGTGTATATAATGCAGCTTTATTGTTAAATAGAACTATAATTTGGAGGGCGCACACCTTAAAATAATGAATAATTAAGATCAATGCTGAGGTGCCAATCCCATGGAGACTGCCCAAATTAAGCCTCCTGGTACAATTATCAAAATACAAAATGGCCCAATTGCTGGACCAAATTACCAATATGTAAGTGCTTTTGATACAATAAAATTAGATTTTTACATAAATGAGTGTGCAATCGCAATATTTTGTATTTTGATCATCTCCTATAGCCTTTGATGAGTGTCTGGATTCTGGATGGTGGTATTATTGACCATTCGTCCATACAAAATCTCTCCAGTTCAGTGAAATTTGATGGCTGCCGAGCATTGACAGCCTGCTTCAAATCATCCCATAGATTTTCAATGATATTCAAGTTGGGGAATATTGTACATCTCCCTTTTGCATAAATGCCTTTGTAGATTTCGAAGTGTATTTAGGGTCATTGTCTTGTTGGAATATCCAAACCCTGCGTAGCATCAGCTTTGTGACTGATGCTTGAATCCTGAAGAATTTGTTGCTATTGGGTTGAATTCATCCAGCCCTCGACTTTAACAAGGGCCCCAGTCCCTGAACTAGCCACACAGCCCCAAAGCATGATGGAACCTCCAACAAATTTGACAGTAGGTAGCAGGTGTTTTTCTTGGAATGTGGTGTTCTTCTTCCACCATGCAAAGCGCATTTTGTTATGGCCAAATAACTCAAAAGCACTCTGTTCCAACTTGTATAAATGAGCTTCTGCATACAACAAGTGACTCTGTTTGTGGCGTGAGTGCAGAAAGAGCTTCTTTCTCATCACCCTGCCATACAGAATGTTCTTTGTGCAAATTGTGCAGAATTTTAGAACAATGTACAGATACACCATCTGCAGCAAGATGTTCTTAACGGTCTTTGGAGGTGATCTTTGGGTTGTCTGTATCTTTATAGCATCTTTCTTGCAAGTCATTGGAGGCGATCTTTGGGTTGTCTGTAACCATTCTCACAATCCTCCGCATATGCCGCTCCTGTATTTTTCTTGGCCTACCAGACCTGGGCAACTGTGTCTGTGGCCTTCCATTTCCAGGTTTAAACCTCTGAGATAGCTTTTTGTAGCCTTCCACTAAACCATTATACTAAACAATCTTTTCAGATCTTTTGAGAGTTGCTATGAGGATCCCATCATGTCACTCTTCAGAGGAGAGTCGAACAGAAGCACAACTTGCTATTGGGCAACTTACCTTTTCTCATGATTGGACACACCTGCCTATAAGCTTAACAATCTCATCCAACCAATTTGGTATTGCCAGTAATCAGTATTGAGCATTTACATGCATCAGAATTAGCAAAATTACAAGGGTACCCAAATTTTTACACAGCCAGTTTTTCACATTTGATTTAACATCATGCAACTGAATACTACTTCACTTAAAATCTTTGTTCAGAAAACACCTCAGTACTCAGATGTTCCTGAGAAATGAAAGACATACAACTGTTATCTTTTTTTGTGGAGTAAATTACTGTTATCTTTTTTGTGGAGTAAATTATTATGCAGAGAGAGGGGTTCCCAAACTGTATAATCAGCTTATTAAGCATGCTTATCAGCAAGCCCAGATACTAGTCCATTTTGAGATGATGATGTACCACATGATGTCTGGCACTTCTCCTACATGAGATGCAGTTATTGGTCTGCTTGCTAATACTTAAGGACTATTTAAAAAACTTCCAAATGGTGGAAAAGGTTCTATTTTATATGTGTAAGTCTTTAAAGGAGAAGGAATGTTTATCATGATCAATTATCTATTTTGTATGCCATCTTATAAAAAGTAATCCATAGCGACAACATTGCTCTTAGCATAATAGTTTGTCTGCAATCATCAATGATCTACCCAAACAATTCGGCACCTGCTACACTTCAGGTAATTTCTGTTTCTTCTTTTTGTGTAATGGCCCAGAGCCATTATATGCGCATTGCAGGACAGATCTGTTGTGCAAACAATAATTATCTGTGACTCATCAATCACTGGCAAACAGTAATATTTTCTTGATGACATTTGAAATACAGACAATTTCAGCTCCAATTGTGCTAGAAGGAAGTGGCAATAAATGGTACAAGCTACACAAAAATGGTGCAATTCAGCAGGGAGTATCTAAAGTAAGCATTTATATATATTGGTTTGGTTGGCAAAAAGCACACAAGTTGTTATTATCATAAATAACAGTGTATCTTCTCAAAGCAAACCATCTTGCCTGGGAATTTTCCAAGTGCAAACAGAATGACTGCATAAATAAACATTATGTCATAAAGATTCCAAGCACACGTAATATTTAAACAGAGAGTGGGTCCTATAGAGATCTGAAACGAATTCAAAGACGACTGTTTAATAAATTTGTTGCAAGTCAACAACTTATAAGACCACAGGATAAATCTATATTATGCAAAGGATGTCAAATATATTTATAGCATGATTAATGCACACTGCAGCTCACAAATGGATGGCATAAACTATTCCTAGTTGGACTGAATTGATTTATTGTATTGGGCTATTATTAAATATTTACCTTTTTGGACTCAAGCTACTCCATTTAGCCTTGTGTTTAGGTTTATAGTCCTACTGAATGATGAACTTTCACCCAAGCTTACAATAGAGTTACAGCTTCTTTTTTTACTTCTATTTTAACTAGAGGCATAATGGATCAGAAGCATAACTGCATTATAATGGTGCCATCATGTAACTCACTGTTGGTTTGGTGCTTTTAAGGTACAGGCAGTGTTATATTATCATTACATACTGTATATGCATATAGGGCATACTATGACCTACAAGCTAAAAGGGGGTGTCAGAACTGGGATCTCACATTCCACCTGCTTGTAAGGATTGTTGTGTATAATGTAAAGATCTGATAAACCTCAAACATATTTTTGGTATACCTCCTCAGGAGTTGTTGGTCTTTAAATAACCTACACCTTTAAAACTTGTTTTTACATCAGAATATAAGTTGATGCTATATGACTGCTAACTCTATCCTGAGACTTCTAGGTGACATGTCCAGTATATTTGTATGAATACTTTTATATTCTCTCATGGAAATGCTTTACCAAAAAACTTTTGCATTGGCAAGTGTTGCATCTAAAAGTGCCAATAGTAATCTATTGTAATTTAATGTATAAAGGCTGGAGTGACTGGATCTCTAACATAATAGCCAGAACACTACTTCCTGCTTTGCAACTCTCTTGATTTCTACTGATCAGTGAATCTGAGCTGAATGCTAATGATCAATTGCAAACTCACTGAACAGTTATGTCCCATGTGGCCCCCCTTAAATTTGCTGACTAACTCAAAGCAGGAAGTATTGTTCTGTTATGTTAGACATCCAGTCACTCCAGCCTTTATACATTACATTTTTGTCTAAATATCTACATTAGAAACATCTTTTATTTTGCACAGCCTATTTATTTACCCAGTATTTTATACTGAACTGCTTTCAGTCAGTGCCTTTAAAGGCCACACAATTAGACTTCAGACCTTTGCAGTGTATTATTAACCTTACAAAGATGGTGAAAAATATGAATGTTAGGGTGTTCCATAACAATAAAATAGGCTTTCTCCAAAGAAAGCACTTGTGTTAAAAGTTCATAAGCCAGAAAGTCCAAGGTAGAGCTTAACCATGATAAACATAACCATCTGAATACCCTTTTTGTCTGTGGGCTTCAAGCAAATGCTAGGGGCACATTTACTAAGCTCGAGTGAAGGATTCGAAGTAAAAAAACTTCGAATTGCGAAGTTTTTTTTTTTGGTACTTCGACCATCGAATTGGATACTTCGACCTTCAACTACGACTTCGACTTCGATTTGAACGTTTCGAACTAAAAATCATTCGACTATTCGATAGTCAAAGTACTGTCTCTTTAAAAAAAACTTTGACTACATACTTTGCCACTTTAAACCTAATGAGCTACAATGTTAGCCTATGGGGACCTTCCCCATAAGTTGTAAGCTTTTTCTAAGCTTTTTCTGATCGAAGAAAAATCGTTAGATCGATCGATTAATATCCTTCGAATCGTTCGATCAATCGATCAAAGTATTTGCGCAAAATCCTAAGAGGATTTTATCTCAAAATGTGAGCTTTTAACAGATAAAGATTTATTATTATCCGTTATTGTTATTATTTATCCTTACTACTGTACTATTTTGATTCGTTTGGTTATACCAGGTTACTATACATACAATCATATTTAAGTATCCAGGTTGAGATAATGTATGACTTGATGAAAGCTGAGCAAACATTGTTGGCGCCTCTGATTCTGGTGTTTCTTGTTGTCTGATATTTGAGTCAACTAATGGCTTGTAGACTAGGGGTTTTGTTCGCTGGAAGATTTTGTTACACGTTTCTTAAGTCTAAGACTGAATCACTCATGAAGCCATAAGGAATGTTGAATTAAAGATGACCCTTTCTAATATCAGTTGGAATTCAATCACCATGCGTAACTTAGTAAGTAATTAACAAATTAATTCATAATATTTAGTGTATTGTTTTGTAATATTCTATTTAAGTTGCTGATCAGAATTCATTCAGTATTTTTATGCAATAAACTCAACAACCAACAGACAAGTATTTTTTAACCACCTCTTACCTCTTACAGCAAAGTCAGGGGTGAAAATGACCACCTAAGATTCATAACCCTTACTTTCCAGGCTATGTTGAAAAATCAGAGAGTGTTTGAGATCACACAGGTTGTATGCTTTTATTTTCTGTACAGAGTAAGGCTTTCCTAAATATCCCTTCTCTGTTACAGTATTCAGCCATATCACATCACAAATGGAAAACCTGGTTTAGGCTGGTTAAGTTTAGTCCATCCTATGGATGGAATTGCATTGCATGATTAAATTTTTTAACTATTTCAGGCGTTCTGTATTCAAGAAACTAACAATGTAGCCTGCACTGGTATAAAACACTGAAACTAACCCTACTGACACCCTTTCTGACACTTCTGATACACTTCACATGTGGCACATACTTGTCTGCATGGGACAAGCCTAAGCCACAGGGGAGAGACTGGGTTCCTGGTTCTTGTTAGCACAATGCCTCAACCTAATGTGATCCGGGAATGTACCTAAAGGTGGCCCCACTAGTGACAATAATAACACAGACACAGTCTTTGATACAAATAAATAACTTTTATCTAAAATTAAAGGGGAAATTAATACAGAAAACACTCTTAGAAAAATGGCAATTAAGGACTCATTATCTAACTGTACCCATGCAAGCTGTCTCACTAAGAGAATAAAGTCCTTTAAATCCATCTAAAAATACTGTAACTGTAAATCTTTAAGTGCTCTAAGCACACTGTCACTACCAGTCCCTTTAGACACTAGAGATTCACCTACAAGTGGTTGTCCCTCCAGTCAGTATTCCTCACAGGATCTTTATCTTTCCAAGCACAGGATATGCCTTCCATGTACCATCCCATCCAAAGGATTGCTTACATTGGGCCTTCTAGCTCTCTAGGCCCCCATGCAGCATTCTGGTCTCTGCACCATTCCCTTTCCTACTACTATCTTCTACTGAAATGCCTTCTGGCTTCCACTTCCTCCTGGTGACTCCCAGACTGCTTTTGCAACTTCCTGTAGCCATGAGCTTGGTATTCTGCTGGTTGCTAGGCAACTGTTGACAGCAAACATGGCACCTTCTTACACTTATTTACACTGATGTCTTTTGTCAATTACAGTTCATGGAACTTTGTTCTGAGGGAACAGATATTGACAAATTCACAGTAAATGTGTCTCTCTATATAAGTTCTAAGTAAGCATTATTAACTCATTGTCATGGAGTGCTATGTCACTTTGAGGTAACACACGTCCTTTATAAACTGTGATATATCCTCCTCAGCTTATCTATTGATAGGTAGCTACTGAGCTACAATGCTGACCTCATGCCATAGCCATTTTCTCATCAGGTGACCGCAAGAAAGAAAGTTCCATCATGGGGTGTGAAATACATTTTTCAGTGAGAGCTGTGAAATTGTGAATTTGTCTCCCTGAAGTGGTTATGCTGAAACATAAACAAGATACTTTAAAAAAAAAAAAAGTTAGATGCCTTTTTATTAAGTGAAGAAAATACAAGGTTACTGGTACTAACACTAGTGACAACTGCAAAGTTTTCACCTCTCTCTGCATCAACAGCTATGGAAAAGGTTGATAGAGGTATTTCATTTTAGGTTAATGGATATATATAGGGGGTTTGGTAGGTGAGAAAACCATTCTTCACACATGAGATAAAATTCACTGTCCAGCTTTATTGGAATAATAAAACAACAAACAGGCATCTATTACAGATGTACTCCTACCCTATGACATGTTAGGTCACCTGACGCGTTTCATGCCTCCTTCTGGCACTTCATCAGAGGTGAGGTCACAGGATATCCTGTGCCTTATATACCTGTGTAAATTAAAATAATCTCAAATATAAAATAAACAAACAACATATATCTTGTTTGTTACAAGTCATATTGGTCACAGCTGATATTCTCTTTATACAATGTTACAAAAAAGATGCATTGATATTCACACTTTTTTAACGATAAGGCCTTTCACTTGTACATCATCCAATATACATATATATACATTATGGCTGAAAAAAGCATGTTACCTCCCAGTCATTATTGAAACCATGTGGATGCCTAATCCTCAAGGTGAATATCCAAAACGTTTCCCTTTGGTCAATTATTCTCTTAATATCGCCTCCACGTGGTCCCAATTTGACATGTTCTATGCCCTGGAATTTAATGTGGGAGAAATCACCCCCATGTCTGCACATAATGTGCTTACCTATAGCGGAAGTACGCTTGTTCGAGGGATTTTTTTCTTCTATTATATTCGAGTCTAAGGGTATTAAGTGCTCTCTTACTCTCTCTTTTAGTGACCTGTATGTTCTGCCCACATATTGGACACCACAACTACAGGTCGCTAGGTAAACCAAACCCCTTGAGTCACAGTTTATATAGCTCTTTATGGGAAACATCTCTCCTGTTGTCATACTTCTAAAGAAATTTTGAACTAACATATGTTTACATACTTTGCATCTATTTTTCCCACATTTAAATGATCCTTGTTTCACTAACCAATTTTTGTTTACTTTCGTTTGTCCATCTTTAGGTCGATATAAACTGGGCGATACATCATTTGAAATGGTCCTGCTCCTTCTAAATACATATTTTAAATTATCCAACACTCCTCTATCCAATAGGGGGTCAACCTTCAGTACATCCAGTCTTTTCTCTATAATTCTCCTTATCTGATCAGATTGGTTACTGTATTTGGTAATAAAATATATGTTAGATCCTTCTTGTTTTGTATTCACATTTTTGAGTGTTCTCTTATTATTTCTATTTTTAGTTGGATATAAAAGCTCTTCCCTTGAGGTGCTAACTGCTCTTTCATATGCTTTCTTTATCACAGTAACATCATATTTTCTCTCAATCAACTTGTCCCAGAGTATCATCGCCTGTTTATTGAAGGCATCCCACGTGGTGCATATGCGTCTAAGACGCAAAAACTGCCCAACTGGGATCCCCCCCAAAACAGGTCGAGGATGGCAACTATCAGCCCTTAATAGAGTATTCCTAGCTATTGGTTTCACATAGAGGTCGCATCGGATTTCACCACCATCTGTTCCTTCCAATGTGATATCTAAAAAATCTATCATATTATTGTGGGTTGTGTGGGTAAAGCGTAAATTGTATTCATTCCGGTTGCAATATTCAAAGAACTTGATGCTCTCATCTTGAGTGCCCCCCCAAATGAAAATTAGATCATCTATAAATCGATGGTAAGTGATAATTCTATGTCTGTAGGGGTTCCCACATCCATAGACGTGGCACCGCTCCCACCAACCCATTACTAGATTGGCATAGGTTGGGGCAAACTTTGCCCCCATAGCGGTGCCACGTCTCTGGAGGTAGAACACCCCATCAAACATGAAAAAATTGTGGGTAAGTAAATATTCAATGCTTAATAAAATGAATTCCCGTGTTGTGTCATCATATAACTCGGAGTATCGCAACCAGAACTCGACCGCTCTCAATCCTATAGTATGTTCGATACTAGTGTATAATGAGCTTACATCCAATGTTAGCCAACTATAGTTACCTTTCCATTCGACATTTTGTACTATTTGTAAATAATGTCCTGTATCTCTCAGATATGAGGGTAAAGCCTTGACAATAGGTTGTAACATTATATCAATTATGTTAGACAATTTCTCATTAAGTCCATCTATTCCTGAGATGATTGGTCTCCCTTTTATGTTCTCTAAACCTTTATGTACTTTGGGTAATATGTGAAAAATAGGTATCTTTGGGGTTTTCACCACTATATCATTTATTTGGTCTATACTGAATACTTTGGCAGTTACACCATAATAGAAGATTTGTTTCAGTAGTATTTGGTAGCTACTGGTTGGATTATATTGTAAGGGTTCGTAAGTTTCACAATCATCCAATTGTCTGGAACATTCTTTAAAATAATCCAAACGGTTCATTATTACTATCGAACCACCTTTATCCGAATCCTTAATAATGATGTCCAAATTATCCTTTAGTTGTTTTAATGCAATACGTTCTATTCAGGTTGTCATGTTTCTTTTTGCTTTTAGGTCTATCTCTTATACTTTGGGCCAACGTAATAAGGTCCTGTTCCACTAGTTTTTGGAATAGTTCTATATATTGTCCCCTATTTGATGCTGGGTAAAAGGAGGAGGGAGAGGGTACCCTTCTAACACTCGTGGGAACATTAGTGTATCTAGATCTATCTAAATCAGTGTCTATAGTGTTACAGTGCTCAAAAAATGAAGAAACTGTTTGAGATAGTGTTGCTTGTGTATTTACCTGTTCGTCACTATTGTGTTCAATGGGTGCTAATGTTTCCACTTGTGTAGAATTGGACTGTTCTCCAATATGTCGGTGAAAAAATCTTTTTAACGTGAGTTTCCTAGTAAACTTATTTAAATCTAAAATAGTGGAAAAAAGTGAAAAATCATTATTAGGTGCAAAATTTAAGCCCTTATTTAATAAGGAATGTTGTGCATCTGTTAAAACATGTGACGATATATTTATAATATTATTCTTCTCATTACATTTTTCTGTGTTGGGCACTTCTAGTTTTTTTCCCCAGTAGTGGGGCCACCCTCCAAAAATCTCTTCCTTTTAGCATTTTGTGAGAATCTAGGTCTCTCCTTCAAACTAGACTCAGAATCCTCATCACTTGTGTTAGCCATATCTGAAAATGAAACCCGGGTAGAAGACAAGTCAACCTGTGCAGATTTAGGTTTAAATTTCTTCTTCCCATTCCCAAAGGTTCGCTGTTTGATTACAGATTTAGGGGATCGTGAGAATCTGTCTTTATGCCATGTATACACATTATCATTATCAAAGTCTAATTTATCCCGGTTATACTTCTGCTATTTAGATTGCATAATGTTATTCTCATTCAAATTTAATCTTGTTCTCAGTTTCTTATCCCGTTGTAAAAAGTCACTATTCTTGGGTAAGCCATTTAGCTCTGTCTGTAATAGGTTAATCTCAGTTTTAAGTTCTACATGTTTACTCTTATCTCGATTCACTATTAAACCCATAAGTGACATTGAACATTGTGTTAAAACCTCATTCCATGATTTTATGAAATCCTGATCTTGTGGATCCACATAAAAAGAGGGATATTTGTTGATTCTTAATCCCCTAGGTATTCTTCCTTCATTTAAATATCGTTGCATCGTTGTGAAATCCCACCATGTCTTCTGTTCCATTAACATGAGTTTTTTTCATATCATTAAACAAAAGTGGCATAGGTTTTATACCCACATCATGTTGGACAAAAGTTCCACTTGTAAACAGAACATCCGCTCTATTCTCTCGTGTGAGATTCAATGTGTCAATATCGTTCATACAAAATGCTGCTGTGTCTTGTGTTTCCACAACCTGTTGTGATGCCTGTTCCTCCATTGTGTTTGGCTGTATTAAAATATACATATAAACTCATGAGTATAAACATGTCTCTATAAGCATGAAGGGGAGAATAAACATAAGCTTCCCCTAATATATAAAAAAAAATTGATATTAAGAGAATAATTGACCAAAGGGAAACGTTTTGGATATTCACCTTGAGGACTAGGCATCCACATGGTCTCAATAATGACTGGGAGGTAACATGCTTTTTTCAGCCATAATGTATATATATGTATATTGGATGATGTACAAGTGAAAGGCCTTATCGTTAAAAAAGTGTGAATATCAATGCATCTTTTTTGTAACATTGTATAAAGAGAATATCAGCTGTGACCAATATGACTTGTAACAAACAAGATATATGTTGTTTGTTTATTTTATATTTGAGATTTTTTTTAATGAACACAGGTATATAAGGCACAGGATATCCTGTGACATCACCTCTGATGAAGTGCCAGAAGGAGGCATGAAACGCGTCAGGTGACCTAACATGTCATAGGGTAGGAGTACATCTGTAATAGATGCCTGTTTGTTGTTTTATTATTCCAATAAAGCTGGACAGTGAATTTTATCTCATGTGTGAAGAATGGTTTTATCACCTACCAAACCCCCTACATGTGATGTCTACTGGACTGGAGACCAGTATGAGGGAACCAACACACCACTGAGATTGGACACAATGGAAGAGTGGCCACAGTATGGGCATGTGAGTTTTTTCCTTCCTACAAACCCTTAATGGATATATATACATTCCCTATAACTGTCATTTGTGCACCCTACCTATCCAAAATACCTATCAAATACCAGCACTGTTTTAATCATCTCTCTGTTCTCTATCATAGGGCCAGATTTGGATCATTTAGAAAATATTATTTTATGGTTGATCAAGTGAAAACTTATTGGTTTGATTTAATTAGAGGAGAAAAATAACTTTTCTTTTATTTCAGTTCAAGTTTTTCCTATAAACTTAAACTGCGTTTTCATAAAATAAGCAGTGAGATAAGTTTTTCTCAATTATATGAATTTGGCCCATAGTGAGAGAATGGTGTGATATTTGCTTATAAATATTGGGCCACATTTAAATTAATGTAAAAAGCTTATCTCCTCAAATTGAATCTTGCTCCAAAAGTTTTCAGATGATAAACGTGTATCTGGCCCAAAATTATGTATTCTCATGGAAATGAAACTGGTCCATTGGGCCATATTTAATTTGATGATGAATATTTATCGCTTAATGAATTTTCTCATAGACATCTGCTGAGTTTTCATGAGATAAATCATGTGTTTTCTCATAGAATCTGGCCTATTATGCAATATAGTGCTGTTTAGGTGTTCGTGGTCAGTTCTGGAAGACTAGAACACTTTTATTTTATTGTGTTTTAATAAACCATCTCTATGGTTGCTGGGCTATAGCTTGTATTATGTTTTTACCTTTAAATATGCAGTAAAATACTGGGAATTGTAGTCCAGTATAATACACTGCATTGGAAGGTATCGCTTACCCGCCTATTTTAAAGGGGGGGGGGGAAGTGAGTTAATTTAGTTTGGCTTGTACAAAAAATGGCATAAACAATGTAGGGCTTGTTCATGTCCACAAGTGCAGTGAGCAAAGTGCAATTTTGAGTGCAATCATCTTGTTTATTCCCACAATGTAGCCTTTTTTCACAGAATTCCAGTTTCATTTTGGGTTATTTTCAGAGTGTGCCTGGTGTCATTTCCAGTGCCGGCATGCAAATGACGAAGGGGAGGTTGAATTACTCTGTGAGCCTAAGGCTAATGTCACTTGCCTTTTTTTTCTGGAATAAAAACCCTGGTGGAAAAAAAAGCATCTGCCTCTCAGTGCTCATACAGGGAGTAATGCTGCTCGAAAACACTTCTAGGTCGAAATCTGCATTAGATCCCCCTGCAAAACTCCATTAGATTAAGGATGTTGGAAATGGTTCCAATATATTTCAGCACTAAGTAAATCTTGAGAATTCCAACCTATAAGAACCAAAGGATGTGTAAACTTAGGTTAGCTTGATCTTATAATAAAAACAAAAAAAAAAGGAATCTGTCTGTTCCACGTGAAACGTTATGAAAGAATAAATATGATTTGTATTACATTGCCTATAAATGGGACATGTAGGAGAGGATTTGAGATTTCTAGTGATAGAACAAGTCCCTGTATGCAGACATGGAGGCAAAAGGGTATTACATCGAAAAAGATTTAAGGTGAAATGGATTCATCGATTGGGGACCGAAAATGATCTTCATTTGTTTATAAAAAACTGTGAATTGTAGAGGTAGCTAAGTGTCTCAGAAGAGAGACTGAAATAGTGGATATCCATGTATTTATGATGGTATTTTGAAATTCTATATCTGGCATTGGTTTTTATAGTTGTTTACATTATTTTATTATATTTCATGGCCGGGTAGGGTTTTTTCCCTGGATTGCCACTTGCAAAGCAGGATTTGTCCAGTTTCCATGGCAACCTGATTGAGAATCTAGGTGGGACTTTAGTGGGAGCATTACATTTAAGACACAATCTTTTGGCATTTGCTATGCTACATCCCCTGACCATTTATGTGTTACCGGAGAGGGATGACCACTTGAGAAAGGGCACAGGAGTGACCCAAAACATTTCAGAAATTTATTCCTGTGATGTTGTAAGTGTTGTACCTTTAAACTATAACAAACAAGGGAAAGTTGTGCTCACCACTAATTTTTAAGACCATTAAGCAGGAGTGCAATGAGTGACCACAAAATTCAAATAGACAAATACAAGAAGTCCTCTGCACTTAACCCATATCAATATATTTAGGACATTGCGACATTTTGTGCTACTAAAAAATGCCTTACCCTTTAAAAAAAACAGGGATTGTTTGTCCATATATTGCAATATATTTAAGCTGGCCAACTATGTCAAAGTCATCCGTGGTGTGGCCAGTCCTACACTCAGCTTGCATCTGGTTCGTCAAGAATTCAATTGCTTCATTATATATGTTACATAGGGACTAAGTTTTACCTGCAACTTACTTGCTGCTTTCAAGCTTAAAACTCCCAAACATGGTTGCCCCTTTATTGGCCTCCACTGGAATCACCTGACTATAGCTGGAAAGGTGAGAGCTATAACATGGAGCTGGCCACTGCTCTTGTATAAACTATATCAAAAAAGGCAATGAGGCTGTGACCACAAAATTAATATTCATTATTAAAAAATATAAATATTAAATTAAAATTATTAAATTCGTTACATTAAAAGATACTGTCTCCTTGTAATACAACTAATAATGGAATATAAATAAATGGAAAATTAAAAGCTCCCCTTTCAAAACCATTCCATTTGTCAATCTGAAGTGTTGTATACATTTTTATATTTTAAATATTTACAGGTATTTTAAAACTATGCAAATAAAACTAACATACCCATCACCATTTCATACCATTCATCAGTGTATTCATTGACCCATAATATTGTATAATGCCCCCTGAAAAGTGTCCTGGATGCTTCACTTTTTGGAGAATGCTAATTCCTCTGTACATTGAATTGAGTTTCAAGATCTGTTAAGTACATGTTGACTCTTGGAGCAGCTTTACAATGGATACGGTGAAATAGCAGTAAGTAGAGCCCAAGGAATGCATGACCTGTGATGGTGGTCCTTTAGAAAGAAGTATCTGTCAAGACAAAGTATTGGACTTAGACATTTAAAGGCATGAGCAAGAAATAACAAAAAGGGCTGATTTCTGATGGAAAACTTTGTCAACATGAATTTAAAGATGTTCAAACAAGGTGTGTACCTTGTTGCCAGTTTTTGTTATCATGATAAAGAAAGAGAAAACAAGGAATCTTGTTAGACCAGAAATGACATGGTCAATTGATAAGAAGTCAGGAGGACAATGCTTAAAATAACTAATTTGTAGCTTAATTGATTGTTGCAATTTTAGGACCCTGCCATTCATTTCTGGTAAATATAATCCATCACCAATTGTTCCTTGCCTTAATGAAAAGGAAATTGTTAACTTAATAGCTCAGACTGTGCAGTAATAAAGACAATGGGGCGAATTTTCGCCAGTGAATGCTCTGCCACACTTTGCACCACTTCACCTGGCGTAAATTCATTACCACTATGTTAATTCTCTAAAATGCGAAGTTGCACATCAGCAGCCGAATGCTTTCGCTGGTGTTAATTCGTCTGCACGTGCATGACGAATAGCACTCAATTCTGCCTAGCAAAACTTCATTAGTACTCTTACACTAAGGTCAATTTGAATAGAGTGGGTACATATAGGTCATATAGATGACTTTATTAGAGATGTTGGTGCAAATGCTGTTGCCACTTATTATTTCAAATGTCCAAGGAAGCAAAAAAAAAAGATTAAAGAGATCCTCTAATGCCCTAGACATGAGCCCACCCTAAAACATACTATATGTGGCATGCCCCTCAAATTGCTAAAACAATCTTTAATAGTTAGGACTTTTGAAGGAAATCCCGCTTTAAAAGTTTAAAAGTTGCCAGCGTTTTTATAACTTTTATGACTTTCCAGCATACAGGATATGATGTCACTGACATAACACTGAGGAGGATGTAGCTTCATTTTATCAGTTCGCCTGGTCTAAGGTGGCGAAGGAAACTCTGACGAAAAACTCTGAGGTAACGTTCTGTAAAATTAACACTATAGTGAATTTTCGAAGTAACAACCATTCACCTGTGCGAAAATGTGTCTGGTGATAGGGCACAAAACTACGCTAGCGACAGTCTCTTTCGCTAGTGAATTGTCATCTATGCTTGTTAGTAAATTGCCGATGTACCTGCAGATGAGATTTCTGCCGAATTCTTGCTAGCGATGTGTTTTTTTTTTTTAAAAGACCATATACCCGTAGAGCCTTGCAGTTGGTAGACTTATCTTATCTTATCTAGATCATAACAAAGGCAAGTACAAACACCTGCCAAACTCCTTCTAAACTATTGACCTAAAAATAACAATTTTGGCCAGGGTTTTATTAAATGAACATAGCAAGATAAAGTCCCTGGCAACATCTACAGTAAGTATATACCATAGCCATTTCAAGCCACCAGTGCTCCTGCATTGTGGGTATTCCATGCCTTTTATGTCTCCAGCCATACCATCTTCCTGATCTTGAGTATAAAATTAAATCACATTTTGAACCAGATACAGTTACATGAGAATATTTTATTTTATGGTTTCTCATGTGAAAAAGTATGGGCTAAATTCACTTTGAAAACTTTTCTCTTTATTCAGTTCCAGTTTTTTCCCATAGACATCAATATGGTTTTCATGTGATAAACTACAAATTCCATTCCCATGGAACTGTGATATCTGTGATAAATCTACTTAATGCAGTAATCAGTGTATACCTACCATGTGCCCATCCGTTAACCTAACTTGTATCTCATAACCATGGCCGCAGCTGTGACATCTAAAACAAAGAGGCTAAAAACTAGGCAGAACTTTAATTTTTATCCCATACTGGATGCCTTTCCTAACAGTTAGGGGCCAATTCATTAACTTCGAGTGAAGGGTTTGAAGTAAAAAAACTTCCAATTTCGAAGTGTTTTTTGGGCTACTTCGACCATCGAATGGGCTACTTCGACCTTCGACTACGACTTCGAATCGAACTATTCGAACTAAAAATCATTCAACTATTCGACCATTCGATAGTCGAAGTACTGTCTCTTTAAGAAAAAACTTCGACCCCCTAGTTCGCCACCTAAAAGTTACCGAAGTCAATGTTAGCCTATGGTCGAAGGATAATCCTTCAATCGTTGGATTAAAATCCTTCGAATCGTTCGATCGCAGTTTTTGCGCAAAATCCTTCCACTTCGATATTCGAAGTCGAAGGATTTTAATTCCCAGTCGAATATCGAGGGTTAATTAACCCTCGATATTCGACCCTTGATGCATCGGCCCCTTATTGTCCCACAACCCCTTCTCTTTCCACATCCCCACTAACAAAATATCCCTAAAAACCTAATTCCCCCCCGGGCAGATTTGTCCTGCCTTGTCATGTGGTCCCTCCTGTGCATAAGGCATCTCTGGGCATTCTTTCTACTTTGGAAGGTATGGTCTATAAAATATGATATTTAGAGAATTTAACAAATCTGAAGAAACTCACTATGTCTAGAATGAAACTTCTGACTGTAAGTTCTGTAACAGTGGAAACCAGGCTGTTTTTTCATGAGGGAGTGAGAATAACTTAAAACCAAAAGCAAAATATTGTTAATTTCTAATCATAAAAAGTTTAAAACTGTACATGGGCTGGCATTATATGCCAATTAGCTTACTTGCCAGCAAAAACAAATGATATCTGTTCGGGGGTTATAATCATATCTATTGAGAAAGTTTTACTAGGTAATAGTGTGTCTCCATTGGAATATTTAATGAAGAAACGTAACATCTTAGAAACCCTTTTTAAAGTTTAACTCTCTGTATATCACCACTTTTGTACTAAAACCATTTCTAGGTTTAACAGTAAAATTGCAGTTCTTACTAGCACAGGGTGACGGTACATTATGATATAATGTATACAAAACCTTAACATTTTGGTCTTA
The DNA here is from genome assembly GCF_017654675.1 of Xenopus laevis. Lineage (NCBI taxonomy): Eukaryota > Metazoa > Chordata > Amphibia > Anura > Pipidae > Xenopus > Xenopus laevis. The sequence goes on from NC_054371.1 coordinate 131,140,875, forward strand.
CTGACCCTTTACCTCTGTATTTATAACCAATGGAACATATCCTTATTTAAAAACATTTAATGGGTGTCCTGTAGTGACTTGGCATCACAACACATGAGTTTGGATAGATGAAGCCTTATGCTTAAACTTGTATGCATTTGTTGCATTAATAATTGCATCCTCATCAGCTTGAATACTGTTTCATAAACATCTGGATAAAATCAAATACTCCTTGCCATTTTTAGAAATAATTTCTGGTGTAGGAATCACTTATATGTTATTCGTAAAGAAACATCTATGTAGCTAAACTCATATTCTGTTCCTTGCAATAACTGTGAATATGTCATGCTTATAAATATATAACTGAGCCCTCATGCCTTCTTGCAATGGGATTGCATATCCCTGTGGGAGGTGCATGAAGTGGATGTGAGCAGTATGCAGTGAGACAGTGACTTAAAGAAAGGCTAAAATGAAGATCTGGTCAGTAATACCTTCACAAAATGCTTAGTGCTATAAAATAAGTTAATAATAAAAAATAAAAATACAAAAAAAAGTATTAAAGTATTAAATAATAAAAAATAAAAATACAAAAAAAAGTATTAAAGGAGAAGGAAAGTCTGTTTGCACAGACAAATGTTAGGCACCCTCAAGTGATTGTATTGACTTACCTGAAACCCCGGGCCGGGGCTCCTATCGGCATAAAACAGCCCGAGGTTTTTCTAGCGAGCACAATGGACAGATCTTCTGGCTTCTTCTTTCTTCAAATTTCCCAGGGCAAGCGCATGTGCAGTAGAACGAAATAGCCAACTTTTTAGTTAAAAGTTCGACTTTTCATTCTACTGCGCATGCACAGCCGCGCGAAGAAAGAGGAAGTAGGAAGAAGATCTCTCTGTGGTGCTCACTGGTATAACTCCGGGCCAGTGAATTTGGCACCCCAAAGTGCAAACAGACTTTCCTTCCCCTTTAAGGTTTTAATATTTCCATTAAAAATAGCGATAGGGAAAATTAAAAAAAAATTAGGGTATAGTTACACTTTAAATATTCAACTTGCAACTGGCCACTATTTCTTATTTTCTCAGACTCCCGTATGGTGCAAGTAGATCAGAGGAAAGTCCAATCAATTCCAGTATTTCAAAAGGGATTACAATCTTTTTCAACATGTATGTGACATCTGTAGTGCGAAAGGTACAGTATTTGAAAGTTTGTTAAGGGATCACATTCAAGAATGTGTCTTGGTGAATAAAATTATGGGGGTTATTTACGTATATTGAGGGGAAAAAAATGTGTTTTTTTTACATTAGCTATAAATTTGGAATTGCCTTCCCATTTGTTTGGAAGTTTTTCATGAAAAATTTGTATTTTTTTGGTGTTTTCACAATAATATTGTGAACATTGGCGGTTGATGCCGAAAAGATTGTATATTCTGTAAAGACATCGGAATTTATCATTTTAATTTGGACTTTTAAGCAAAATAAAAACAACTCTAGGTTTGAGCTGCCGAGGACCATTGAGTCCTACGAGGGAGCTGAAATCATTATATTTTTGTGTTTTTTTTTTTTTAAAATTAATTTGAAATAAAACATGAGATAAATTCAGACTTTGATAAATAACCACCTATAACTATTAATCAACGTGGCTTTATGAAGGACAAACAAAGTGACAAATGGAAAGTAGGGTTGCAGTAGATGGGATGTACTTAGATTATTGTCCAAAGCTTTTGCTAAAGTACTGCATAAATGTTTGCTTTCTAAAGCAGGGTTTATGGTTTGGTGATGTTGTTTGTACAGTACATGAACAGAGAAATTACTAAAAGATTATGTGCATTGAGTAGTTGTCAGTGGTATATTATCTAACTGGACTGTAATTCTAGGTGGTGCCCCATAAACTTTGGTATTGGGTTACAAGTTTATTTAATATGATTTGTCTGACTTGGGGGGGGGGGTCACTGTAAACAATGTTCCTTCTGATAAGGTTCAGTAGTGGTCCATGTTTATTTAATAGGATTTATCTGACTTGGAGGGGAGGTCATTGTAAGCAATGTTACCTGTAATTTGTATGGACTTGCTCAGGTGCTTAAGTAGGGATATGATTACTATGCATGTCCCATTATCCATCACTTCACAGTGGAACAAGGTGAGGGTGAGCTTGAATTACACTGTGAGCCTAAAGGGGGAGGGAACAGGTCCCCATGGGAACAGGTCCCCATGAGCAGGGAAAACCTTTCACCATTTCCTTTCAATCTGTGGAATCTGATATGTATGTGTAGAAATAAATTTATCTCTAGTAATGGAGATCTAGTTAAACATAAAACTGAACTGAATACATCCCAGAACTAAATTTTCATGATAACAGGGTAAAAGCTCGTATATTTTTCCATGTGATTATTCCTATAAAAATACCTTGTCAAGATTTTTTTTTTTCATCTTCCAATAACAGGATTTTACTGAGAGGACGGTTAGGATTTTCACTGGGTCAAAATGAAGTGCAATACAACCATGTAAGTTATTCTCACAAAGTGAAAAATGGTCTTTATTTATACATACCTGTAGTTCCATAAATTTACTGTCCTTGTGATGAGCAAAGCATTTCTTTCAGTAAAGAAATCAGCTCAGCTTTATGTCTAAACACAACATTTATTAACAATCTATTAACGTGTCACTGGCTGTAATTGTTGAAATAGAATTTTCCTGTTCTTGTTGGGTGCACTTTCTGTGAGTCAAGCTACTTGTGGTAAAATGTAAAGAGATGCATGCCTGTGAATGCCTTGGCTTTGTTTACAGTTTTGTTTCATTACACAATCAAATAAAATGCACCAAACAACAATTACTTCTGCCATGCTATAATATAATTGGGAAGTGAGGTTTATGATGTGTTAGTTATAGTCATGAAAAAGAATGATCACTGCTCTTCGCACTTTCAGGAACTTTTTTGGCAAACTGAATGAGTGCTCTATGTAGCAGGGACCAAACGACACAGAAGATAATTGATAAGTATTAGTACTGATAACTGCATGATCTGAAATTATATATGAGGAATAAATTAAAGAAAACAGTAAATTTAATTGAAAAACAAAAGTTTTTTTTTTTACTAATGTAACACAAAAAGTCCTTTAGCAGTATAAATGTAATTCTTAGGTTAAATATTTCTTTAAGATCTCTGGTCTTTATCTGGATAGATAATCAACCCTACTAGGAGTGAAATTAGTTAACAGAAGATACAAAGGTAATTGGATCTCATGTAACCAAAACCTAGAACAATCCAAATGAATGTGTGCATGTGTTTCTGTATATGTGTTTAATATTCCCAAGCATTAACTGCTGGAAGAAATCTGGCGTTAGAAACACGATCTGCCTTTGTTTCTGAATAAAGATAACGTGATTGGAGACTTTTTCTATAGACATTTTGGAGTAATTATGACCATGTGTTAACAGATGGACATGTACTTTTGTTATGTTGTTAATTAGAAGGTAGGCAAACAGAACTCAAACTGAAGCTTTCTCCAAAGAGTCTCTCACACGGTCAATAAATGCTAAAACAAACAGGTTATAGGACACAAGGGTATACTTTTTAACCTTTGCCAAATCTCAGAAATAAGCTATATGTTATTTTGTAACAACACATTATTTTTATGCAAAATATCAGAAGTAAAAGTAGGACAACATTTTTTTTATACAATTTGAACAGTTGTAACTGTCAAAATAACTGTTGTTTTTGTATCAAATACTAATTTAATATAATTAAAATGAAGATTCAGTAGGGACCATTTACCAAATCCTCTACCACAAGTACAATTGATTTGCACAGTGGTTAAAGTGTAGCCTTGACTTTCAGCAACACAGATGGTAAGTAGATAAAGTAGGTACTAAGTACAGGGTGTCCCTTTGCCTATAGGCACTCCCAAACCTGCGCTTGTGTTAGAACATTTACTACGCATTGGTGCAAGCAATAAAATTCACAAACTTTCTTCCACTGTTAGAAGTGGTCACTAAACAGTTTCTGGGTTCACAAAAGCTATATTAAATTCATGCAAAGCAAAACGTGTTCGCACAAAGGCATAATTTTTCACATTGCGAATAGTTTTTACGTTGCTGACTTTTATTGCATTCCCCCATTAATCTGTATTGTAAATATACTTTATATTTATGTAAATTGTTTTTTAATAATGTACTTATTGGTATTTATTATTGTATTGACCCCCTTTCTGTTCTACTATTTTATTGTTTTGCTGTACAGTGCTTTGCCCTCAAGGAGCGCTATACAAATAAAAATATATATACATATACATATACAACTGGCTTTTAGAATGAGCCTGCCCACCACTGCTGCAAGTTTCCCCCAGGGTGAGCATCTTAACAGTTTAGAAACCACTGTTTTACACTGTTCCACGACAGAGAGGGTACACATGGCAAAAAGATAGTCTATGCTTCATATCCTGGGGCACCAATAGCTGCACTCTGTGTTCTTCACTATATATCCTATGTTTTTACTAGTGACGGGGGAATAAATTCGACAGGTGCAAATTCGCGGTGAATTTTCGTGTTTCGCCGCCAAAAATATGCTGGTGTCAAAAGATTAAAAAGTCGCTTGTGTCAAAACGGTCGAGCATCAACACTATTCGGACACCATTGACTTTAATGCCGGCGTCAAAATTGACACGGGCGTCAAGTTTCGAGTTTTGCAAATTTTTCAGTGTTTTGCAAAAGGGGAGAAATTCGCCCATCACTAGTTTTTACCTTTTTTTCTTAGTTGTGATGTGTTAGCCTTTTGAAATGGAGAGCATACTTTTCGGTTCATATTTTCCTTTGCCATGTTGACATGACATTTCATGGATAATATGAATCAGAGCTAGTTCCAAGTGGCAGCAGCAAAAGTACAAAATCATGATGTCAGGTAAATTTGCATTGCATTGAAGTTAATGTGTTCCTCTAGTGCTCAAATATTCTAAATAATATGTGGTGTCAATAAGTGTTCCCTATCGTACAAAAATCAAATCATTTAGAGCAGTGATCCACAACCAGTAGCTCGTGAGCAACATGTTGCTCTCCAACCCCTTTATGTTGCTCCCAGTGGCCTCAAAGCAGCTGCTTATTTTTGAATTCCAGTCTTGGAGGCAAGTTTTGGTTGTATAAAACCAGGTGCACTGCCAAACAGAGCCTCAATGTAGGTTGACAATCCACATAGGGTCTACCAAATGGCCAATCGCAGCACTTATTTGGCACCCCAAGAACATTTTTCATGCTAGCGTTGCTCCCCAACTCCTTTTACTTTTGAATGTTGCTCACGGGTTCAAAAGGTTGGGGATCCCTGATTTAGAGTAACTGTACTGTACTGTAACTACAACTTTGTATCCTGATCCTGCCACTGTAGAAATTTGCTTGAAATTGCAGAAATAGAAGAGATAAGTGTTCTATATGAATTCAGCATAGGAGAAAGGGTGGTGACTGGTAAAAAGGCACTGTGTACATTTTTGTCAGTACTTGATTTGGAATCCTGCAACTGCACAGTGCCTTATCAACAATGCCATAGTGTCACGTTTAATTATATTGATGGAAATATACAGAGGTGATTTATAATATATTGGTGTTTTGACCGGCCTATAGGCGATTAAAGAGTTCTTCTGATAGCTAGGGAAGGCACAAAATGCACCAGAGATGCCCAACATGTTGCAGAACTACAACTCCCAGAATTCATACAGTACATACAGTATGTGCCTATAAATAATTACATTTAATATTGATAGGGTATATATTATATGTATATTACATGCTAAAAAGACCAGCAACGCCGGTATTTCTTATGATCAAAATGTATGTATTATAAGGTGCATGTACAGCCGATGTGACGTTTCTCAGGCTCCTTGATGGGACCGAAATGTCACGTCGGCTGTACATGCACCTTATAATACATACATTTTGATCATAAGAAATACCGGCGTTGCTGGTCTTTTTAGCATGTATGAAACTTCTTACCGGGAACGATTTGAAAGTGGAGTGCTGCCCTGATTGATATATATACTGTATATATATTATGAGTATTTTTTATTACACAAGCAAAACATGCCTGGAATCGGGAAAATATACTAGACAGCTCTTGAAACACTTTCTTAAGATTCATCTTTAGAGGAACACGTAGCATTTGCTTTGCCGGCGCTGGTGACAAGTGGTTGTGATTCACTTCAGTGAGGCAGCACAAGTGTAGACAGACATTTCTTTGCAGTAGAAAACAGACCAAACATTACATGTGCCATGAGCTTGAGTCTGCAATACTCATAATAAAATAAATCACTAATAATTGATTATATTTTTACTGTAGGGTCTGTGAATTCATGAAATGTTGTTTCTTCAAATATATAAATATTAGACCATTAACAAAATGTATTTGTAAATGTGTGTCTGTTTGTTTTTTTGAATCCCAATAATATTATGTGCAATTAAGACTCATATTGACTTCATTTTAACAAAACAGGATATCTGCATTAGATCAAGTCGAATAGCAGCACATTAGAGAAATGATGATATTAATGGCAATTATTAATCAACATTCTCTGAACAGGTTTTGTTAATAGTATTTATTATTAGTTTGGGAAAAGCTATGGTTTCTGTTATATATAGGCCTTACATTTTTATAATAGAAAATTTGTGGTTGTTTATGTGAGCATGCATGTGTTCTTCAGTCACTCAGCATGCAGTTGGTATGAATAGACAGCCCAGTGGGACACAGAGATATTAAAAACTAACTGTGAAGATTCTCAGCAGCAAAGGATCCCTACTTAAATAATAATTCTAATTAACATGAATTATATGAATAGGGCTTAGCTTTCTTTGTAAAAATATTATTTTGCCATAATTAAATAAAAGTATCAGATTAGTGATTATAAGAATATTAGCTCAAAACGATAGATTTGTTGAACATTCCAACAATGTATTTCCCGTCTAAGTTTGCCAAGCCTCAAACTCAAAGGGTACTTAGGAACAGACTGAAAAGTTAGTATGGAGCTTAAATGTATGCAAAATGTTTGCAGAAGATGTGAGTGATGTTAGCAACTTACTTGCATTTTCTGCAATTTTACTCAAACCTGAGCTTCAAGGGTTCATAAATGTGCCCCTAAACGACAGCATTTGGGCTTTAGCAAATCAGAATTGTTTAAAGCAACAGGTGGTAACTAAGCTGAATGAATCCATACTGGAGGCAAAACAATTCCTACTGAGGTTATTTAATATTTAAATGATTTTTAGCAGACTTAAGGTATAAATTATTAAAAGATTCCTTATCTGGAAAACCCAATATCCTATTCATTGTGGGTAACAGATCCTATACCTGGTCTGTATAGAAGCTGCAAAAGCTTTTGATATGGTGCTATGCAGATTCTTTTTTATTTTTTATTCTGTTTTATGATGCTGTATTTGGAAAAACATTTGTGAGCGAGCAGAAAACTGATTAAAGAATATGGAGCTTTGAATTATTATGACAATTATTTTGTATGTATACGAATGACCTTGCCCTGAACCAAAGTTTAGATGGTTGCAGAGAGCACGATAAACAAATGGCAGATAGGATTCAGCTTAGATAAATATAAAGTTATACAGGTGTGTAACAAAAATAAACATTCCATTCGAAAGAATTGTGTTTGGCATTTCAGTAATGAGGAAGTATCTGGCAATGAATGTTGCCAAATAATGTTAAAAAATTTTGCAGAACATGTTAAACTCCATACCGTGCTATGGGTGTAAGAGCTCAGTGTCACCTCACTGAATTGTAAAGTCCTGGAAATGAATGAACTTTGTATTACAGTTGACGCAATGAAGTTAAACAGAGGCATGAGCATTCTATAAAGTTATTATCCAAGTCATTAATCTCTGGCTGCAATTTGCTTTCAATATTAACATTTAGGATATATGTGCACTGGCTACTGACACCTACTGAAAATAAATGTTTTTGACAGCTCTTCATTAGGTCTTTATCGGTTGTCATTTTTTAAATTTTTCAAAAGTGTATCATTTTATTTTCTGTTTGCCTCTTTCTATTTGGTAAAAAAAAATTAAGACGATTTGAATATTGTCTCAAAATATTGATGCTTACATCATATGAAAAGTTAATTTAAAGGTGAATTAGTAGTTTAAGCAGCGCTTCTCCAGCATAAATAATCTCTGCTTCTGTAAACTTTCTGCATAACCAAGACCTTCCATACCATTTATCAGCTTGGTCGCCTTTGGAGCATTAGTATTAGCACATTGAACTATTGTATAAAAGTTTAAATATAATTTTTAAATATGACTTAATATGTGGAATTGCTTTGAAATATAGGGTACTACAAAGGCATTTCAATTGATTTAAGGGGGAACATAATTAAAATTGCAAACATTGCTTTTTTGCGTCTGTTTAGCGCTACTCGCAATGTAAAATCAATCTTTGGCGAATATTCCGTTTCTCATTATCGCTAAGCTAAGGTTAGTGTAAACACCTGCTCTGGAGTTTCACTAAATATTTTGATGCAAAAAACTAGGTACGATTGAAACATTTTGTTAAATACACTATGAATGTCCAAAAAGCCATTTGTTCAGAATCTTTGGGAGGAAGTCGTTGAGGTCAGAAATCGGTCAAAAATTGATAAAAAAATGAACATTTTGGCTGCTAACATTCACAATGAAAATCTAGGTCACATTCACACATTAATCTTTTTAATTTGTGAAGTTGTTGGTGTTTGGAAGGACAACCTTTATCCAGAGTCCCCCTAAGTACACAAGGTTACAGATATAGGAAAACATTGTTGTATTATCCATTAATGAAAAGTTTAATTCATTTATTACTGTAAGGGGCGGGTTTATAAAGGGTCGAATTTCAATGCACAAAAAACTTCGAAATTCAATCATCGGATTAAAAAACTTTGAATTCAAATATCGAATTCGAAGTTTTTTCAGCAAATTTGGCAATCCTGCGGTCAAATAAAAATCGGTTGATCGAACGATTTTAGGGTACGATTGAACAATTTTTATTTGATATGTAAAGACTTAGAAAAATGTTGTAGAAAGTCCCCATAGGCTAACATAGCTAAGTAATGAAGTAGAAGTTTTTTTAAAGAGGCAGTACTTCGATTATCGAATGGTCGAATATTTGAACGATTTTTACTTCGAAGCGAAGTCGAAGTAAATTCGAAGTCATAGTATCCTATTCAATAGTCGAAGTATCCAAAAAATTACTTTGAAATTCAAACTTTTTGTACTTCGAAAATCCACTTGAACCTTAGTAAATCTGCCCCTAAGTGTTTAACTCATATCTCACACTAATTGGGCTTTCTGTGGTTTCTAGGAAAGCTTATAATTGTTTCCACCAAATCTTACCCTAAACATTCTTCAGTTTGAGCCCTTTGTCACTGTTGGAACCCTTCCCCCCAGCCCAGTAGGTGCCAGTCCCACAGTTTTGGAACCACTGGGATAAAGTGACTAGAATTTTGACCAGTTTTATTTATATATGTAGCATATGTTTAAGAAAGAGAAAAATGGGAGAAATATTGTGATGTTCATTTAGCTTTTCACACATTTATTGCTGAGACTCCAAACTATACTGTATATAAATTTGAGTAAAGCAAGAGGGAGAGAGTTAAAGAGGAGAAAGTCAAAAGACTTGTCTTAATTAGCATCTCCCTAAACATTGTTAATTGTTATTCAAATGAGATACTAGGAATTGAGTTGCTAACACCTACTGCATATGCACTTCCCCCATGTTATGTAAGATGTGCTTGTGAAAGTTTCACTTGTTTAATATAAAAATGGGATATCCTGGGGCTGTTGGGCAGAACAAAACACTTACTATTTAATGATGTTTAACCTGCTGCTTTTGTTTTCTTAACACTTTGAAGGCATTAATCACATACAATTGCCTTATTCACAAAGCAATACCTATGACAACACCTTGTAGCCTTATAAGCCTAAACTCACAAAGGGAACAAAGTTCAAAGACACCATCTACTAAAAGATGTGTGTTTGCGGCTAATGCTAAAAAAAAGGACCGGCCTTCTTCTCATAGCTCCACCATATAGAGTGGATTGTTCTACTCAACAAAGGTCTTTTTAATTAGAGCTCTCTCATACAGTTTCCTATATCCTTCTGTAGGACGCTGTCCAAATAGTCTCTGATGATTATGCACAGAGCAGGCACAATCATTATAGTGGGTTTGTTAGTTCCAGCATTATTTTTGTTTAGTAGAGTTTAAATTGCTCTTAGTAAATGACTCTTTTCATTACTGCATTCATTCAAGCTGTACTAATTATTAAATTCAGCGGGGGGAACTTAAAATGTGTATAGAATATCAATGCAGTATTGAAATGTGTGTATTGAATTTTGTTGCGGTCACTTTTTTATTACATTTTGGGGGTTATTTACTAAACTCTGAACTCAAAAATCCCGAAAAATTCATGATTTTTTAAAATAAAATCGGACTTATAAAAAAATCTGAAATTTTTCAGAATTTATTAAACCCCGAGGATGGAAAAATCCGAATTTGAAAATCCGGCATCTCAGACCTGTCAAGGTTGCATATACGTCAATATGGAGAAGTCCCAATGATTTTTTGATGTGCGCTGGGTTTTGTGCAATACCCTGAAGTTTTCGGGTGAAAATTCCGGGAAAATCGTATGAAAAAAATCCAAAAAAATTGTGAAAACCAGATATTTTCCCGCAAAGCAAATTTTCAGGGAAAAAATAATAATAAATAAGCGTTAAAAACCCGAGCGGATTTGATCGGAGTTTGTACCAGAAAATATTGAGATAAATTTGGACTTTGATTAATAACCCCTTAGTGTAATAATTCTGTTAAATTACCATGTGAACATTAAATAAATAGGATTGTTTGCCATCAATATGTAATAGGGAATTTTCTGTATATTGAGTTTCTGGATAAGGGATCTTTTTTAGCAAGAGCTGCCTTGCTTTTTTAACCGAGGACGTAAACATTAATATATTTTTTATACTTTAATAAAATAATATTTTTTTTTTCTAAGAAACAACATTTGCAAAAACAAACATAATGTCTGTGATAACGGATATCCCTATATGTATGTGTGAAAAGAAGGGAACAAAAATACACACATTCACACACTGTCTGGGAGCAGTTAGGCTAATGTCAGATGTAGCGGATCTCGGCTTGCGGAGAAATGCAGGCAATGAATCTACTCCTAGGCTTTTTGATGTGCCTCCATTCGCATACATTGGGCTGGATGCGGGCATGCTCAGCAGATTTTATAAAACAGATTTCTGAAACGTGTTCATTTCATTTTGCCACCAACATTTTCCGTATGTACCTGTCCCCGGGCTGATGAAATGTATCCAGGTGCAGACACCTGGAAATTTGGACAAAGTGATAATGGCGCACACATCGGTAGGATTCTTGGGATAGATCCAAAAATATATGAAAGACTGTATAAAATCTTTTCCTTTATTAATGAAAATGATTAAAACCACAAGATCCAAAGTAACAAGGCAGGGGAGTGCATGGCTCAAACCTGGAAATTTGTTAGTCATTTAATAAATATCCTTTATACTGTCGGCTCCACTATGGTAAAATGCAATTTGGGCTGTAAACAAAGGTTCCTCCAGTTGCTTCATTATTTTCTTTGTTTATGCTACACAAATTTCAATATTTGGTAAATAGCTTCTGCAGCAACAGCATACTTCTCCATCATCTTGAATTGTGCTCTTAAGATGGGTCCTCAGAGCTGATTCTTTCTGCAGAACGATATGTTCATTTGAGAGGTTATGTTGTATCGTCGAGAGCGTGCAAATCTACTAAGCTTTGTATATTTTAAGAATTTTATTGTCCGTTGTCCACTGTAGCATTAAGAAATGTGCCCATAGACTTAACTGGATGGTGGATGTCTCTCAATATTTTAAAAGCAGCTGTTTGCTCTGTAAATACATTGTGGTGTAAACTGTATATATTTGTGAACAGACTTTTTAGGATGTGCTCTAACCCCTCGGAGTAAATAAATTCGGGGGTTTCCGAAGCCTTCTCAGCTGGGCACTGGGCAATACACGATTTGGAAAGCCAAGGTGTGCAAGCTGGTAACTATACTTGTTTCTCTAACCCCTCAGCCAATAATTTTAACAAAATGAGGTAACACGCAGAAATCCTTCTTATGATCGCTCACCATTTAACTGGGTGGGTCCAGGTGCAAATGCCCTGGACCGGTCACTTAAGTTGTTACTCTCATTCAAATCACGCTACTCACCGCTCAACGACTCTGGCTCGGGTGCGACGCCCCAAACCTGTAGCTTAGAGAGGCCTGACAAAACACTTCAAAATTGTTGTGTGCACTTTCACAAAACAGAGGCCAGCGGTGAATTAAAAAGTGACTTTATTTCCCCAACATTTCTCCTCCTAACGCGTTTCGTGTGTTCACATACCTATGACTAATTCTCCCAGACGAAATATAATTTTAACAACTGCAAAGGATTGCTGCATCTCTACAGTTCTCTATGGTTACAGAATAACACCTGCTCACATATTAGATGGTAAGGGAGGGCCTTAATTATAAAAAACAACTCGGTCTGTATGGTGGCACTGTGAGAAAAATACTTCTTTGTCTCCTTACGTGCTAGCTGCAAACACATCTCTTAGTAGATCTGCCTCTGAACTCTGTTCCCTTTGTGAGTGTGGGCTTATAAGGCTACATGGTATTGTTAAAGCCATTCCTCTGTGACTTAAGCAATCCTAAGTGATTAATGCCTTCAAAGTGTTAAGAAAACAAAAGCAGCAGGTTAAACCATTAAATAATATGTTTAGCCTTGCCTAAGAAGTGCTAGATACATACCAGGCACTGTGGAGCATGTACATGTTGTTATCCACAATATAGGGGTGTATATATATGTGTGTGTGTGTGTGTGTAATAAGTATATATTATTATATAGACAAATATTATATATACTTATATACAGGTATATATACACTTATTATGCTGTAATATATATATATATATATATATATATATATATATATATATATATATATATATATATATATATATATATATATATATATATATATAAAAATATATATAATAAATATATATATTTATTATAAATATATAATAAATATATATCCGGAAACCCATTATCCAGAATGCTCCTTTTTCTCTGTAATGATAAAACAGTATCTTGTACATGATCCAAACTAAGATATACTTAATCCTTATTGGAAGCAAAAGCAGCCTATTGGGTTTATTTAATGTTTACATGATTTTCTAATAGGTATCAAAATGCTTGCATTGCCATTAAAAAAGAAAGCAAATGTTCCTAGAACTGGAAAAGAAAGTGCAGAGAAGAATACAAGAACTGTGTCATAGTTATCCCATTCATGTATATACTGACAACGATAAATCCCTAATTCTCTTTACAATACAAAGTATATTTCATTTGGTCACACCTTAATCCTCCACCCCCTTCCAGGGTGGACACTTCTGAGTACAGCATTTAGTTCTAATTTGAATAGAAAAGATCCTTTCTGCAAATGTGGTGCCTCAGAGAATCCACATACAGCTTTAGCAACGCCTCCAGAGAAAGCCTCTTTTTCCCCATGACTCATAACCAACTCAATTCATTTCACATACAGTGTGAGCAGCAGTTACACTGTCATATCAGAGCATAAGGCTCTGGGAACAACACGGACATTTTCTAGATTGGTCACCCAACTTTAAGAGAGGCTGCCAACAACCTGCACCTCAAGTCATGGACTGCAAAAACCCAAACATGAATCCCAGACCTCTTCTGCATCCAGGTTTGCTCTCCTCTACACCATCCCTCTCTTCTTCTTCTTCAGTTTTATCTATGCCTCCTGCAGTCCCAATGCCTGCCTCATTCCTGAGACCCCCTACACTGCTACTGAGAGCTGCTGCAGCGAATGCTGCCTGTAGTCCAAGGGTTACAGTATCACTGGACAGGGGTGCAGGCAATTCTTTATACCCACGAACACCTAAGTGTGCCCGATGCCGCAACCATGGTGTCGTATCAGCCCTTAAGGGGCACAAACGATTTTGTCGCTGGAGGGACTGTTCATGCGCCAAGTGCACTCTTATTGCAGAGAGGCAGCGGGTAATGGCTGCACAAGTGGCGCTTAGAAGGCAACAGGCACAGGAGGAGTGTGAAGTCAGGGATGTGCAAAACTTCTTGTACCCAGGAGGAGAAAGACCGACCCCTGGAACCAGAGCTCAGACGTTGCAGATTATCAGCCGGGAGGGGAATAGAGGTGAGTGTTACAGGTCTGTGCCTTAAAGTTTAACTCTAACAAGTGAAATCAAATTAAACATTTCCCAAAGAACTGCTCATGTATATTTGTGACTGTAAAATAATCCATATTATTAGGGTGAAAAACATTCCACTGATTTATTTCATAGCTAAGAAGAGCTCAAACTGCATACATTCATTTTTAAATGCAGCTGCTGTGCAACATACTGTAAATAAGATGATTTGATTTTTATACTGTTTGTCACTTGCCTGTTAAGAAAATCCCTCCCTTTATAAATTATCACTTCCCTGTAAGTGAAAGAACTAACTCCACCAAATATACAGTATACCATTATATTCTACAACATGCATGTTTGCATGGCAGCAACCTCTGTGTCATAGTTACTGAGCCTTGAAACAATATATTTTTCCTACAAGTGACTATACCTGTACAACTTTTTTTCTTGACCCTGAGCAAACTGCAGGTCTGGTTCTTCCTCCAACACTTTACTGGAGAAAATGTTTCTTTGTAAATATAGTAAATATCATGTGTAGTTTTGCACTTTGTGAATCATCTGGAAAATGCCAAAATTAATTTAACTAATTGAGTGTGATCTGTACCTAAACTTCCATGACTGAGTTAATCTCCCTATGGCATTTCAGTATTGCCAATAAATGTGCAATACATCGAAGTAAGCATCCCAATATTCTATGTGCAGTTTCGCTTTCTGAAGATTTATCATGAAGTAAATGATGGTATACCAAGATCTGTGCGTCAGATATATTATAAGATCAATGCTTTTCCTTCCTTAAAGGGACTGTCAACCATAAAAATAAAAATTTGTCCAATAAAGAAAACATAATTCTAAGCAACTTTCCAATATTTATTTATTAAAAAATGTTCAGAGTTTTTAAAGTTATTTGTAAAAACCATAGTAAATTTGTAATGAATGTATATTGCAAAATTGCTAAGAATTATGTTTTCTATTATTAGACATATTTTTATTTTGGGGTTGACTTGCCCTTTAATGGCTTTTCTTAGAGCTAAAGTGGCAGAGGGCAGTGATAAACACAAAACATTATCACCATTAGTCTAGCCAGCATGAAAAATCACCAACAAATAATGAAACTTCCAGTTTATGTGATTTGTTGAGAGTATATTCTTTGGATTTCTTAAAATGTACAATATTTCAGTTTGGTGAATAATTTTCAAGTTATATTTTTTCATATTACCTCTATGTATTTGGATATACTACAGGTAGATTAGACTCAGATGGGCCATTTACTTAATTTGCCCCACTGCAGTAATCCTTAGCAAACAATCAGCAATCAACTTTTTGAGGCTACATGGGATGAATAATGAAATCAAACTGGTTGCTATGGGGTTTCTGCAATGAAGTTACTATGCCCATAACTGGTGAATCAGTCCCAGTGGTGCCTATTTACTAATTTAGCTCTGACTTTGAATCAGCCTTAGTCATTCTAGTCTATTAGACATTTGCTTTTTTATTCTAGTGGCAAAAGTCAGTTTAGAGCTTAGTTTGGTGCTGTTATAGATAAATACTATATAACTGCTGACTGGGTTCCTGCCATGGTGCATATTAATGATGAATAGCAGAAATAGGTAAATGGGCACTATAAGAATCCACAATGCCACCAATTTAAAAAAGGAAAAAAAAATATCTATATCAGCAGCATTTTGGAAGCTTTTTGTGCCAAGGTAAATAATATTCTGCATATAGTAACAATGACCAGTAGTATGTTTATGGATATAGAAGTTAGCTGGAAAGGGTTTAGCCCATTTGGTCAAAATGTGCCACATACTGTTACTAACTATTAGTGGAATAAACCTTAATCTAGGATTTGCTTAATAATTAGGCACATTGAGGGTCATTTATCAACACTGGGCAAATTTGCCCATGGGCAGTAACCCATGGCAACCAATCAAATTGCTGCATTCATTGTTCTACTTGCAGCTGATTAGTTACTATAGGTAACTGCCCATGGACAAATTTGCCCAGTGTTGATAAATGAGCCCCACAGTATCTTCTGCTGTGTAAAGTCTGCTAAAAAAATAATTTAATCATTATTTAAACCCAGTATGCTTGTTTTGCCTCAAATAAGGATTATTTATATCTTAGTTAGGATCAAGAACAAATACTCATTCATTATTAAAGAGAAAAGGCAAATTGTTTAAAAAAATTTAATTGCTTCATTAAAATGGAGTCTATGGTAGATGAACTTCCCGTAATTCGGAGCTCTCTCGATAACGGGTTTCCAGATAACAGATCCAATACCTGTATTACCATTTAGTAGCATGGGGAAGTCATATTATTGCCCTATTTGAAAATAGTTTGGCCACTGATATATATTTATTATGGTTTAGTAAACATCCAATTTGAAGATGATAATGTATCCTATAGTAATGTAACACCACAGATATTATATTAATCATAACTCTTATGACAGATGAACAGTGTTGATATAAAGTATTTTGATGGAAGTTGACCATGAAAACAGATTAGTTTGTATGTACAGCATGCATCCATGGAAATAGCATGGCAGAGTCCCTTGGCGCCTGAGTTGCAGTAGACTTTCTGGTTCATCCTCTTTTAAATACAGTTATGAAATACACACACACACACACACACACACACACACACATATATATTATAGTAGGTATAGTTGTAACATTAAACATATTAAAATGTGTGAAATCCTGTAGTGACAAAAATTAGTGACACGTGGGAATATATTGTTATGTAGCCATTAAAATGGAAATGTAATCATTCAATGACTTTTATTAATCGTTCTGCAAAAAAAAAAAAGCATTATGTTGTCATTCATTAATTCATTGCAAAAGTTGCAATACAGAATTGCTGTAGAACAATGTACTCACTGCACCAAAACCTATTAGCTCATCTTTATTTGAATCATATATGAGTTCTATGCTTTTATATGTGATAGTTAATTAATCCAATAAGACTGAATCCTTTGTTCTTCAAAGGGCTGAGGTCATGTTCAAATGTTTGTCTATACATGGAAGACTTCATTTAAGCAAATTTTCGTACATTGGAAAACCTTTGGCTCCCAAACTTTCTGTGTATATAATCTTTTTAGTTAATAGCATTTTTAGTTTAATAATTTCTTGTGCTGCCTTATATAGATAATACATACCATTTGTTGTTGGCAGAAACAAGTGCTCTTAAAGGATAGCTATGCAAATGTTGGTTTCATCATGGCAGACAATGTAATATATTATAAATTGAATAAATACAAGCAGCCATTTTATATTTACATCTGCATCATTGTGCCTTTCATAAAGTGAGCCAATATTTTTAGTGAATAGACTGAAACATTTTTGGAAATTTGGAATTTTTGGAAACTTTTTTGTTCAAGTGGCAATTTTTCTGCTACTGAAAAAATGTGGAATATAGATTTCCATAAAAAAAATAATGTGTTCTCATGCATATTTTCAATATATATATATATATATATATATATATATATATAGTCAAGAGTTATTCTGCATATTGTCAAGTGACTGCAAAGATACATTCAATATAGAAATTGGACAAAATGGTGTTCTTATCATTGCAGGTATCCAGAATTATTGCTCTTCCTCTGTTTTGCTACATTAATATACTAATTTACCCTGCCAGTAAGGGATATGGACTATATTATCAGAATATGAGAATGGTCATAAAACTTGTTTTTTTAAATATCAGAATCCTGGTACTGAGAGAAAGGAGAATGATTCTTGGGGTGCACTGTCATGTAAAGCAAACATTAGTAGCTGCAACATGGTATAGGTATGGGACATAGTATCTGGAATGCACTTCTGACCTGGTGTTTGTCAGGTAATGGCTCTTTCTGTAAATGAAGCATGGTGTCTTAAGGCTAATAAAAACATTTAAGCATTACCATGAACGCAGATCTATTCTAGTCTGTTCACATCAAGTCTTATTTTAGAGGTCATGTAATGTTGTCACATAATGTTAGTCAGTGACAGATGTAATAAATATTATGTCAGCCGTGCACATCAGATTAGTCCTTGCAATATTTATCTATTTCTTGTCTCTTTCTTCTTTCTGCCTATGTGGCAAGTGACAGGTGTAATACATATTATGTCAACACTGTGCCTCAAATAATATAAATGTATTCAACCTGGTGAGAGGATTGCAGAAACCCAGAAATTAATAACATTAAAAGGTAAAGCAATAATAGGTGCATATTTTCTGCTTCTGGTGATCCACAGCAACCAATCAGAAGGGAACATAGACAGCTTTGTTTGAAAGTAATGGTAACCAGACTTGAATAAAACATTGCACCTGTTATTTCATTGTAGTATCATAAGCATTTTTGGTCTTTAAATACACCGTTATCATATTACCTTATTTATACTAAAATGTTTGTGGTTATCTACTATACATATTGTTTAGGACTTTACAGCTCACACTCGTTCATTTTTTTTCTTTGATAGCCGTGCAGCTGTAGTTTTGTTCTATTTATAGGTGACTTCATGCTGAACATCCAAAATTTAAGAAGACATCTCAGAGTCCACAATTATAGGTCATGTATTAGAAGCAGGTCCGGACTGAGAATTTAAATAGGCCCTGGCATTCCAGGTACACAGAGGCCCACTCAGCCCACATAGAGGTCAAAACAGCCCCCACCAGCCCACTAAATACTGACTGTCTATGGGAACTTATAGCAGCCCCTCTGGCATTTGCCAGAACTCACAGATTGCCAGTCCGGGCCTGATTAGAAGTGACAATAACACACTTTCTGAATATTATAAAAGAGTATTTTAAAGATATAAGTACTCTCAGCCTGTTGCCTATTATATGATCAAGGAAAATTGTGACCTGGAATATGCTTAAAACGTACTGTGGAGGTAGAGATAAACAAATAACAAGGAAAGTGTTCGGTTACTCCATATTCATATGTTCACCTACCATTTAAAAAATGAAAGGCAGGCATCAAAATGCAAAAGTGAAAGACATTAGCCAAATAAAATGTTTCCTGAAATAGTGCACAAATATTGTGAGTCATCCATTGTTTTTCCCAAAAAATTTGAAGTAACCAGATTTGTGTATTCTAGTACAGGTAAATGACCTGTTATCCAGAATGCTCAGGACCTGAGGCTTTCCAGATAACAAATCTTTCCATAATTTGGATCTTTGTACCTTAAAAAGATACTGACACCAGAAATTAAACTCTTTTTTTTACATCTATCATAATATTGCCTTTGAAAACAATTTATAACTTTGCCATAAAGTATTTTACATTACCTGTCTGATGCCCCATGATCCTGTATGAGGGGGCTGCCATATTTGTGCACCAGGAGTCCATTAGCATTAGAAACTGTAACTGACAGGCTGAGATGGGACAGTCGGGTTGGCAAAAGATTCAGGGTTAGAAACTTCAACTAACAATAACTTACAAAAACAAACCTCTCAGCAAAAAATGATCAACATGACCTATAGATAACTTTTAATGTACATTCATATTTCTAAAAGTAGTTTTTTAGTGTCAGTATCACTTTAAGTCTACTAGAAATCATGTAAACATTAATTAAACCCAATAGGCTGGTTTTGCTTCCAATAAGGATTAATTATATCATTAAAAATAAAAATGTTTAGTTTTGAATTCATTAATGTAGAGTTTTTTATGTAGAACTAGAATGCACCAATTTTCTTCTAAATGTTTTCCATTTGTGTTTAGATGAATCCTCTGAGAAGTCTGAACAAACTTATGAAAGAATTTCAGCTTCATCAATGTTTTCCCACTCACTTTCACAACCATCTCCAAGTGGCATCGTAAGTGCCTGTCATATTTTGAAGACTGTGGGACCTGAAAGTTCAAGCAAAGATGAGCCTATTCAATCTTCTGGATCAGAGGAGAGATCAGAAGGCGCTGACAGTCCCAGATCTCTGTCTTCGTGTGATTTGGAATCAGGGAATGAATGTGAGTGGCCAAAGGATCTAAGTGCCTCAAGCTCAAAAATCCCAGTTGTGCCTTCTAGACAAAGAGATCCTCTAGAGATACTTAGGAAAGTCTTTCCAACGCAGAAGCAAAGCGCTCTTGAAAGCATCTTACAGTACTGCAAAGGAGATGTTGTTCAAGCAATAGAATTTGTTTTAAATGGAAAAGAAGACAAAAAAGATGTCAAGGACGTTGAAAGCTCTTTAGGGTTAGAACGAAGTGCCTTTACAAAAGAATCTGCCTTAAATCTAACTGGGCTTGGAATTGGTGGTTTTGGCAGCAAATCTGCCTTTTCACCTCTTCACATAAACAAGTCTTGTGTTGGAGGTGATACCAATATATTCAGTTCTAGACTTGGGTTTACTCCTTTAAGGTTAGCTTATTCAACGTCTAACAGGATACCTGGGTTTATATCACCTTACTTAACATCTGGGTTTGTTCCACCATTTCCTTTCCGGCCTGGAATGGACTACTCATTTCCTGGAATGTTACGGGACCCATCCTATTATCAGCATAAAGACACTGTTAATCTTTCTGGACTTTATTCCAGGCTAAACCATGAAAACCAGTAGTACTGTTAAATTAAACAAACGTCCAACAGTGGCCTTACATAACTTAACAAAATTTAGACTAAGTTGAATATGATTCATAGATATAACATAGTTGTCAGACAATTTCTAAAACCTTGTTTCCTATGTTAATATAAAACATTTTTTGAAAAATAACACTATTCTATTTTGTAAATACATGTAATAAAATAATTATTAATGGACCTTCTTTTTTCTTTATGTGTGTGCCTTTTTATTGTAACCTGCTTACCGTATATACTCGTGTATAAGCCGACCCGCGTATAAGCCGAGGTACCTAATTTTACCTATGAAAACCAGAAAAACTTATTGACTCGCGTATAAGCCTAGACACAACTCAGAAAATTCTCAGAAATATCAAACAGTCGGTTTAATGTTAAAAATCAAGCCATGATGTGGGGAAGAGCGAGAGTTGTAGTTGAGGAGGAGCCACAGGTTGCAGACATGAGGCATGGCCTCCCCATACAAATACATTGTTCCTACAGCTGTGTCTGTTCAAGTTGTCAACCACTACTAATTATTACATACAGCTTATGGTTCACATAGCAACTAAAGCAAGAGAATGCAGATATAAGTCATATGGCAACCATTTTGGATTCATTAGCACCTTTCTATGGCAGGCACAACATTGTTATTCTTTGTTTATTTCTTCATTAAACTGCTGTATTCAGGCACAGCAAAGAAATAGCTCTTTCTGCTGTTCATCAGCTAGCAGCTCTGCTGCAGTCATGATTAATTAATGAGCTACACATACAGTAAATGAGAAGAGAAACATCTTCAACTAAGATTTCCTGACGAACATGAAATATTAGAGAACCAACAAGATACTGCTTTTCAAATTACCGGTATACAACATGGCGAGGGAAACGACGGCGACCCGACTGTTCTATTCTCCCTCCTCCCGCTGGTGCGCACTGCAGCCTGGGAAAGACTGGCACCTCCTCACTGCAGCCGCTACCTGAGCCTAGCGCGTATTCACTTCCTGCTCCTCCTCCCCTCCCACTTATTGTTATACCTCCCACAGACCGCGACGCCACAGACCGCGACGCCATGAAATATTAGAGAACCAACAAGATACTGCTTTTCAAATTACCGGTATACAACATGGCGAGGGAAACGACGGCGACCCGACTGTTCTATTCTCCCTCCTCCCGCTGGTGCGCACTGCAGCCTGGGAAAGACTGGCACCTCCTCACTGCAGCCGCTACCTGAGCCTAGCGCGTATTCACTTCCTGCTCCTCCTCCCCTCCCACTTATTGTTATACCTCCCACAGACCGCGACGCCTCCTAGCGCTGTTCTCTCCTCGCTGCTCTTCCGGCTACTTCAAGCTGACCCGCGTATAAGCCGAGGTAGGATTTTCAAGCACATTTTCGGTGCTGAAAATCTCGGCTTATACGCGAGTATATACGGTATATAATTAAACTGGTGTGTACAAATGGAAGAAAACATGGGGGCCGATTCACTAAGGGTCGAATATTGAGGGTTAATTAACCCTCAATATTCGACTAGGAATTAAAATCCTTCGACTTTGAATATCGAAGTCAAAGGATTTAGCGCAGATAGTTCGATCGCACGATCGAAGGATAATTCCTTCGATCAAACGATAAACGATTCGAAGGATTTTAATCCAACGATCGAAGGAATATCCTTCGTTCAAAAAGTTAGCCAAGCCTATGGGGACCTTCCCCATAGGCTAACATTGACTTCGGGAGCTTTTAGATGATGAACTAGGGGGTCGAAGTTTTTTTTAAAGAGACAGTACTTCGACTATCGAATGGTCGAATAGTCGAACGATTTTTACTTCGAATCCTTTGATTCAAAGTCGTAGTCGAAGGTCGAAGTAGCCCATTTGATGGTCGAAGTAGCCCAAAAAAAACTTCGAAATTCGAAGTTTTTTTACCTTCGTATCCTTCACTCGAAGTTAGTGAATCGGCCCCCTAGTGTAGTAAAGCACACATTTCGATGAATGTCCTTCCGCAATTGTTTGTGTGCTTTGTTTGACATGAAATATTATGAGCAACGACCTATCTTAACATAAATGTATCCACAGAAGAGTAGCTTAGAAAACTATTTAAATTCTGATCAAATCTTTACTACACAGTCACATTTTAAAGGGGAAATATATATATTATATTCCACATATTTTCACTGTAGTCTAAAATAATACCAGATAAAAAAACATTTTTGAGAGGGTCTCTATATCCCCCCATCTAATTGGGAGTTTCTGCATTTCCTTTACCTTCTCTACTCTACCTAAGTCTGAGAGAGCATCAGATAGGGCATTTGGATGCTATGGGCATTCAGGGGAGTTACAGATTAGTTACATGGGCTGAAAAACAGCCACCTAGGAGCCTGCTGCAAGGGGCACCTGGAACACTGTATTTCTTTGTCCCTTAATGTACTTGAAAAAATAATCTTAAGTGACTGGAATGCAAATACTTCCATAAGGTTTAGGATCACTATAAGTAACATCCATATATAAGAAAATACAAAGGAAATAAACTCGGAAATACTCATTATTGGGAAAATGATAAAAAGCAACCTTATCATCTCTACTTCTGCTGCCAGGTTATTTCTATGGAAGTGGTTATGAACATAGCAGTTGTAATGAAAGGATATTGACTGTAGCATTTCCCAAAAGTCAGAATGGATGTTAATCAGCTGGAAAGCTCATAGTTACACAGATCATTTGGGTTGAAGAGAGTATATCTATATAACCATGCCTATACAGAACTATCTATACATTTATATATATATATATATATATAAATATAGATCTTTGCCCTGGGACCACCGGTACCTTAAAGAAGCTCTGGTTATGGATATTATAAAAGATCTTCTTGAATCAGGAGCAGACCATTTAATCTGCTTCATTTTGCATTAACATTTTGTGTAAAGACAGCTATGATTTAGGTAGGTTCCCAAACCCAGCTTTCTATTTATTTCAGTTCACCGGCATAAATGAAAAGGGTTGCATTTATACTGTATAGACTTGAATGGGATATATGCAGCCATATCCAACCTGCAAAACCTGAGGTTATTTGAATTGTTCCTCTTACATACAAACATAGTAATAAAATAATAATTAGGCAATACTTATGTTTTTAACTCAGCCTGCCAAGAAGCTGGATCCTTACAAGTTTTCTCTGGCAAAGCTAAGAAGGTTTATGTCAGGTACATTCAGGCACTCTTTGGTGATTTATTCCTTTGGCTGCCTGACACAGTATTCATTATTGTGACTAACTGGATTTCTCACCTGCTGGATTTAAGATAAATTATTGTAAACCCTGCAATATTGCCTTTAGGTTTGTTCAGATAAGTAGCTATATGAGAACCCTCAATTCAATTCATGCAGGTAAAGAAATGTATAGTTATGTTCATTTGTACAATACAGGTTCCCACTAGTGTCTCATGTTTCAATCATGTGCATGTATTCTGCATATTGACTATGCAGCACAGGTCTGGCTGAATCAACAGAAAATAAAATGTCTGTGTGCAGGGCCGCTACTAGGGGTAGGCAGAGTAGGCGCCTGCCTAGGGTGCATTCATAAGGGGGCACATTCACATTCGTTTTTTTATTTTTTAAAAAACCTGCTTTATACCACCTGACCCAAGTGTGTGACTTTAATTTATATGTGGCTGCACCATGAACTATTGATTCGTGCAAGCGGTCTGGCTCCTGCAGGCTGCAGCGATCCCTAACCTCTCTTTTACTTACTGGCATCCATTGCTTCTCAACACGTGGTGGTGCATACGCTGAAGGAATCGTCGCATCCAGACGTTGATGTCATCACCATGAGCAGCAGAGAGAGGAGGAGAGCTGGGCTGGCGAGTTAGTGTGGCATGCAAGGCAGAGAACTGGTGCTGTAGAAAACCAGAAGACTGCTGGCCTTATTCCAATGCTTCCTGGTTCTTGCTGGCAAAGAATTTTTTTATGGCTGCACAGTTACAGATTTAGGGGCTAATTTTTTATGGCTGCACAGGCAAAGATTTGGGGGCAATATTTTTGACTACACAGGTACAGATTCGGGGCAATATTTATGGCTGGCACAGTTACAGATTTGGGGGCAATTTTTATGGCTGCACAGTTACAAATTTGGGGGCAATATGTATAACTGGCACAGTTACAGATTTGGGGGCAATTTTTATGGCTGCACAGGTACACATTCGGGGGCAATATTTATGGCTACACTGGTATAGATTTGGGGGCAATATTTATGGCTGGCACAGGTATAGATTTGGGGGCAATATTTATGGCTGGCACAGGTATAGATTTGGGGGCAATTTTTATGGCTGGCATAGGTACATATTTTGGGGTAATATATCCGGCTGGCTGCTGGCACAGGTACAGATTTGAGGGAATATTTATATAATTGAAAAGTTTCAATCATTAATGAGTTGAATGGTTTGTTTATAGTGATGGGCGAATTTGTGCCGTTTCGCTTCGCCGGAAAATTTTCAAATTTCCCACGAAATTCGCGAAACGGCAAAAAATTCACGAAACGGCGCCGGTGGCTAGTTTTTGACGCCGTCGCCCGTTTTTGACAAATTTTTTCTGTCGAATTTATTCACTTGTGGTGAATCGCGCAAATTCGCCGCAAATCCGCGCCTGGCGAATAAATTCACCCATCACTATTTGTTTATTAGAAAAACTTAATGGTAAGGTGGGAAATGGTAATACAGGATAGGGGGCGCTTGAATCCCTTGCCTTGGGTGCCAAATTACCTTGGCCCAGCCCTGTTTGTGGGTGTAAATCAGATGCAAAGTTCACAGTGTCTGCACCTGTGCCACATGTTGCAGTAAACTGTCTAGGACTAAGTTATATAAGTAAGATTTGGCATGAAAGAGATTCATTTAGGAAGTTCAAATGCAACTGTATATATGGGAAGTGAAAAAGAGAGCAATGTTAATAGGTGGCCTGTTTTGCTTTGCCGGAAAATTTGCAAAACTATTGGAAAATTGGCTTTTTTATGGCGCCTTTTTCTGTTTTTTTTGGGCTACCAATAATAAATGTTTTCCTTACTTTCAAGTCTTGTTGACTGTGTTCTGCATTGTGTCACGATTCATAAACCGGCTTTAAAATTTGCCAAATGCATTCTTTGCTCAGTATACTGCTACACACATTCCTTCACTGTACGTGCTCTCTAGTCCATATATTTTCCCCAGAATCCAAGCATATCATTATCAACAGGATAACCTCGTAAAACATATCACCAAATATTAAATGCACTGGTTTCATTTAAAGGAGAACTAACCCCCCCTAGTAAAATAGCCCCCTAACTGCCTTCCATCATCTCATCGCTGACATTAAGGGGTTATTTATCAAGCTCAGAATATCTGAACCTCAAATAATTTGTAGTTTTCGGAGCAAGAAAAAACTTTTTGGAGATTTATTAAAGTCCGATGGTCTAAAAAACTCCGAATCCGAAACCCTGGCATCAAAAAGCTCTCGGGTCCTGTATAAATCAATGGGGAATATTCTAATGTCTGCGCTGATGTGCGTACCGATGTCCATACCGATGTCCGATGATTTAGTGGTTTCTTCACAAAAAAGTTCGAAAAGTCCAAAAAAATTGTAATTTTTGCGTAAAACTCCAAACAATTCGGAGTTTTCAGGGAAAAGAAGTTTGCCCCACCCTATTTTTTTGGGCTTTTTTCTTCATAAATAAGGTCCATTCAGGAATTCTGAGTTGCTCGAAGTTTATTAGAAATAAATAAATAAATTCTGACCTTCAGGAATCAGCTTCAACTGAGCATGCTCCCACAGGCTTTGGCAGGCATAGATTCACCAGGACAATGCTAATTCACTAAAATCCAAAGTTGTGTCCAGGGTGCCGAACTCTGGTGAAGTTGAACTAGCATTACTGCGCCAAGCAAAGTTGCGCTAGCGTTGGCTAATTTGCATACGGCGGGAAGTTAAAGTACAATGGACGTATATCTTGCAGCAAATACATTACACTACACAAGCCCAGGGAAACCTTAATAAAATAAAATAAAGTTGTTATAATGCCCTACATATGAGCCCAGTGTATAGTTTATGTGCCATATGGTAGGAAATGTAGGGGGGAGCCCAGGTACCCTAAAAAAATTTAACAGACTTTTGCAGCCTATCACGCTGAAAAAAACTAAAAGACGCCAGCGTTTTTTGGGACTTAGAAAATTTTTCAACTAAAAATTGAAGAAGCCCTATACGTTACATTGCCTGGTCTGAGCTGGCGAAGGCAAGTCTGGCCGAACAGGTAAGGTTCAGTAAAATGCGCATCTTAGTGAATTTGCGAAGTAACGCTCTTTCACCAGAGCTAAACTTCGCCTGACGTAAGAGTGCGAAGTAGCACTAAACTTTACCTCCTTCACTAACAAAGTTACGCACCAGCACCCATTAGTAAACAGGCGAAGTACAGAAATAATGTCACGCTGGGAATTTTCACTAACGTTAGTCACTTCGCCCTTTAGTAAATTTGCCCCTTTGTGATAGCAAAGGAGTTCTCATACACTTCAATAGTAAGGTTTGATGATGTGCATGAAGTTTGAAGTTGTGTCTTTGCGTTTGTAGGCTCAATAAAACAAGCCTTTGTTTCCAGAAGCTTTTAAGTATGAAGGCAAATATAGAAACAGTGACGTATTTATCAAGTTGATTTCCAGCACAGGTGGACATTTCCCGCGTGCCCTCACAGCATGACGTTACACCTGTGTAAATCAAGTGCTCACACATAAACAAACCACGGTGGCTTTGTAATGTTTTAGGAGAGGGAAAAGAAATCATGTTGCAGTTACACAGTTGTAGGGATGGCAATTAGTACGTCTATATGATTATTTACTTATTACTTGTTCATTGTATTATCATTATTTTGCTACCTTTACCTAAGATAAATATGATAAATTATAGAATATCATTTAGTCGCCCAGTGATAAATCGTCTCTTCTTCGGGGTGACTAATCCTTCTGAACTGCCTCCCGCAGGCTAGAATCTAAACTGCCAATGGAATGGAACTCGGAGCCCTTCATTTTCTGAGTCGCCCGAAGTTACCTCGTGAGGCAACTTTGGGCGACTTCGGAAAACAAAATGCACGATTTACATTCTAGCCAGTGGGAGGCAGTTCGGGAAAAAAATCTCCCCGAATCTGAGCGTATGTCTCTGCCTTTAATGTTCAGATTTGGCTTGCTTCTATTAAAAGGGGCTGTCCACCTTTAAGTATGATATAGAGAGTGAAATAATTTTTTATCATTTGTGTTTTTTTATCTGCCTTCTTATTCTGACTCTTTCCAGCTTTTAAACGGGGGCCACTGTCCACAAATAAAACAAATGCTCTGTAAGTCTACACATTTATTGTTATTGATTCTTTTTATTACTCATCTTCAATTCAGGCCTCTCCTATTCATATTCCAGTCTCTAATTCAAATCAACACATGGTTGCTAGGGTAATTAGGACCATAGCATCCAGGCTGATTATATTTCAAACTGGAGAGCTGCAAAAACCACACACTATAAAAAAACTAAAACCAACTGCAAATTGTCTCAGAATATCACTCTCTACATCATACTTAACGTTAACTCAAAGGCAGGGGCTTAACAAGAGTGCGTCGGGCCCCCCTGCCAGAAAAATTTTCAGAGGAACGAGCGCGCATGGGCGCTCCTGCTCACGCCTCTCTGCAACCCCCCCTTCCCCTCGTGTGGTCGCTCAGACATGAGGGTGTCAATTAAAAGAAACAGAAAGTGGGGGGAAGGGGGATTTGAAAGCCATAGAGGAAACAGTCCCTGTGCCCTGGGCCCCCTGCGACCGTGGCGTCTGTTTCCTCTATAGTTACGCCACTGCTCAAAAGTGAATAACCCCCTTAAGTTAGGAAATTTAATTGCAAAATATTTCTTACACATTACTATGGAGTACTGGTTCTGGATTTTGATACAAGGACATAGTTTTCCTAGGATTCCACTGTTTCTTCAGAAGTCCTTTTATATGCAAGGGGACCTATAGTAACCTCTGCGTGTCGACATTTTGGTTAAGGTCATTCCTACTGTTTTGCCATTTGTCTAATAAATAATTCCTTATCCTGTTCCTGTTTCCTATTTCCTATTTCCTGTCTAAGCCGAGAGCAAGCATGGAGCAGGCAAGACTTGCCTGCCATGGTATTATATATGTACCAAAAGTTACTCTGCTTGTCTGACTGAACTAACACAGCAGGATCATTTAACCCACTGTTATGCTAACATACTTCTCAACTGTCCCGTTTTCAGCGGGGCAGTCTCACTTTTGACAGCTCAACCCGGAGTCCCACTTTGTACTGGAAAGTCCGGACTTTGGGTAGAACTCCACGGGCGATTTTGTCGCGATCCAACGGGCTTTGCAAAAACGCAGGCGTCAAGCCGGATGTGACAGAAATAAGGTAAGAGATGGAAATGTCAGATGAAGTTGCAGCGTTTATATGATGCAACACAACTGTCAGATGCAGACGCAGCATGCAGCGTCTGCATCCGACAGTCGTGTAGGACGAACGCTGCAACACCATCCGACGTTCCTGTTGATTACCCTATTTCTGTCGCATTCGACTTGACGCCGAAATCGCCAATGGAGTTCTACCCTTACTCTGCATTGAACAGCCAGAAAAAGTTTAAGTTTCTAACATAATTGGCTTTTGGCAGAAAGCCCAGAACAGACACCAGGTGCAACTACGATACTTTGTAGCAATTTTAAGGAAAGCAAATAAGTAATTGTAACGATTTAGATGAGGAGGCACCTTGGGAAAAGTTAGACTCACAGCTTAAAGGGCAATTCACCTTCATTAGTAAAACTGTAATAACTGGGAAAAAAAAACAGAAATATGTTCAAACTTTCATAACCTGCCAAATTTTATAAAATGAGCATAGGGGTGTGGACACAAAAATTGGCGTGGTCAAAAAAGAGGTATGCGCTAGCAGTTTGTTACAACATCCATGTCCCACCAATATGTTGCCACTTGCATGGCAGTGGCACCATTTGCTCTGCAATAGACTGCAAAGATGTGAAACAAATAACAAGCAAATAATAAAGATCCTTTGCATCAAATTATTTGCACTTTTCCAACACACATTTTAGTAAATGAACTATAATATACAGCTAATATTGACATATTGACATATAGCACCACATATATTGTCATAAAATTAAACCATAGACTTATACTTACAATGTAAGTTTTATTTTCAACACTTGAATAAATGCAAGACACGTCAGTAAGTCAAAGTATACTGGCCCATTAGTGACTGTAGGCACAACATTGACGTATTGGCAAACCAGAGAGCACAGCCACGTATGATGTCATTGTCAGGTGACTCTTATTTGTCTTATTACACACACACTTCTAGTTTTTTTGCAATTAGCATCCATGCAAGTCCTGAAAAAACATCTTGTGCTCTTGTTCTCTAAAAGATTATATGTTTGATGCTATTGCCATCTAGTGTTCAACTGTCGTAAATAAACACAGGGGAAAAAAAG
The DNA here is from genome assembly GCF_017654675.1 of Xenopus laevis. Taxonomy (NCBI): domain Eukaryota; kingdom Metazoa; phylum Chordata; class Amphibia; order Anura; family Pipidae; genus Xenopus; species Xenopus laevis. The sequence goes on from NC_054371.1 coordinate 131,171,113, forward strand.
TCATACATATAGACTATTTCAGTGCACAAGCGAGTCACCTGCTTTTGTTTCAGGCCTTTACTATGCTCTAAAGCACAGTCTTTTGCAGTTAGGCAAACTTTGAATTTTATTGCAGCAGTGTTTCACACACAGATATATCTGATACAGCTTTCTGCAAAGTAAATCACCCACAGATACATAGGGTTAGACTATCCTGTTTGTCACAGTGGTTGTTCCATGTACTGCACCACTGGCCATTCTGCCACATCCCCATACATGTCAGAGTAGTTTGGAGGAACAACTGGGGTCCTTCTGGGGTCTGTATATTATTACAGACTCCTACAGTAATTTTTTTTGGTATGTGCAAACACTGACAGTACCTCATACAGTACCTCATACAGTATGTTCCTGAGTATCCTGATCCCAGTATTCTACAGTTGTAATACACAGGTTAGACATTTCCTCACCTGCACCCCTAAACCACCCCAGTATTTGGACCTTCCCTCTTACAAGAAACTTTCAGGGGAGGCATAACCAATGTCTAAACTTGTGGGTTGGTGTCACTTACTGACCAAACTGGAAATTACATTTAACTATGTACAATATACAGGAATCGGATCTATTATCCAGAATACTCAGGGGGCCTGGGGTTTCCAGATAAGGGATCTTTCCATAATTTGGATGTCCATACTTTAAGACTACTAAAAGTCATTTACACATTAAATAAACCCAATAGAATTGTTTTGCCTCCAATAAGAATGAATTATATCTTAGTCGGGATCAAGTACACGGTACTGTTTTATTATTACAGAACAAAAGGGAATTATATTAAACATTTTAAATTATTTGATTTAAATAGAGTCTATGGGAGATTGCCTTTTTGTAATTCAGAGCTTTCTGGATAACTGGATTCCAGAAAAAGTATCCTATACCTGTTTATTTTACCTCTTTGACAGGGCCAGAACTAGTGACTGGGCCAGGCGATCCAGGCAATCCGGCCAGCCTCTTCGACCCCCGCTGCAGGTGTGCACAACCAAGGACGTGCGCACGGTCTTGCGCCATCGCTACCGTGCATGCGCTACTGTGGGTGTGCATGCGCAACTGTGGGCGTGCGCTACAGTGTGCAATCGATGGCATGCATGGACAGACTAGCAGAACGGCAGAACACTTGCCGGACTAGGAGTAGGTTGCATATGAGGTACGTGCCTGGCACCCCACAAGCTTTGCACCCTAGGCATGTGCTTCTTCTGCCTACCCCTAGTTCTGGCCCTGACTAGTGGTAGGCAGAAGAGACATGTGCCTAGGGTGCAATGGTGGGGAGGCAACAGTGTGAGGGTTAAAGAGTTTAGCAGGGCTTTGCTTTCCTTATAAGGAGTCCTATGTATACCTTTGACCTAGGCACATTCGAAAGGTATGCAAGTCCAGTAGTCTGAGTGATATTCAAGTGTATCAATCAGAATCTATCATGTTATCATCTATCCAATGAATTCTAAAAAATGGTAATTTGTAAAGTCGAAATGGTATAAATATATATCGCTTAGTATCAGCAGTATGTTGGAATTGCTGATCCACACAGCTGGTCCATACAATTGTGCAATAAATCTTCTACGGCAGAATTTTCTTTATCTCATCTTTGGTTTATACAGGTTTACAGGTTTATACAATTTATACTTGAAAATGTAGGTACTAACAACAATAATATTAATAATAATTATAAGAAAGCATTACAAAAGACTGGTCCGGCTCCTGCTACCTCTAAAGTATCTGGTACCGCACAGCACAACTTTAGTGATACTCCTTGTGCAGCTCTTCTAGCTTCTAGTAAAAAAAACTAAACCTCAATGCCACTTCTCCATCTGTGGCATAACTGCCTAGCAACCTAAGAGATGAGCTCTGAAGTTTAATCTGACACTTAGTCCCATACATGCTCATAGAGACTCATGGGCTGCTACCCTTGATGTTGAGTCACACCTAATATACCCTTATTCTCTCATTAATTGTTTTAGTTTCTAGTGCATAAAAAAATGTCCACAATGTTCTGAGACAGGGTTATTTCCCATAGAGTCCTATTTAAACAAACTAGTCCTTACTTTTGACTTCTTTTCTATAAAAGAAAATAGTACCATGTATCCTATGTTACCTAAGATAGTATAAATCCATGATAAATCCATTATAATGATGATAATAACAAAACAATTGTATCTTTTTATAAAGAAGAATGGATGTTTGGTAGCAACCAGGGCTGGACTGGGAGTAAAAAAGCAGCTCCTGGCAAAAAAATCAAAGCGTCCCACATATAAATGTGCAGCATTGGCTGCTACCCCCCCCCCAAGTTAAAAAAAACATTGGTTGTCAGGGTCCCCCCATAAAATTAAAAAAAAAAATGCTTGTCAAGGTCCTCCCATGAAACTAAGAAAAAACATTGGTGGTCAGAGCCCCCCATAAAAGTAAAAAAAAAAAACATTGGTGGCCACCACCCCCCACCAAGTTAAAAAGAATGGTGGCCAGCCCTTCCAAGTTAAAAAAAAAAAACATTGGTGGCCATGGTCCCTCATAACGTAAAAAATAAATATTGGGTCCTAGCCCCCACAAGTTAAAAAAAAAAAACATTGGTTCTCAGGATCCCCCCATAAAGCAAAAAAAATGATGGTCAGGGCCCCCATTAAAGTAAAAAACGAAACATTGGTGGCCAGCATGACTTGCAGGCTGAGGATAAAACGCATATACTAACTGAACTATTATGTGTAAGGGGGTGGAAAGTGATGAAGAGTGTTGTGTGCGGGAATGTTGTAATCTTTTTGTGTGACAAAATGTGCATGTGTGTGAAATGTATTTATGTTTAAATGTGTTGGGTGTAATTTGTGTCACCATTAGAGTTATTTTAATCTAATTTTAAGTGTAGTTTTTACCCGACTGTTCTGTTATGTTAGGCGTCCACTCACTCCAGCCTTTAAAGATTATATTTTGCCTAGCTATATTAGAAACATATTTTATTTTGCACAGCCTATTTACCCAGTTTTTATATTTACACGGAACTGTTCCTTTAAGACCAACAGATCTTTACAATTTTCATATAAAGCCATCATAATCAAGTTTTGGAATTCTCTAGCTTGTCCCTGAGCCTCTGTTGCTTTGAATGTTGATTTTTTGATTTTTTACCTGAAATTACCCAACACGTTCAATATGAGGCATTGACACTAATCTATTTTCTCAATTGCATCTGTGCCTACAGCTAACTCTATTATCTTTAAGCTCTCACATATCCCTCTATCAATGTGGTTGTTCATATAGGGCACATGTATTTACTGTATATCCTAGATGCTAAAGCCTTTATTTTGATTGGCTTCTTCTACTTTTGTCAGTTTGTGTTGAAAAGAACATACGTCTTACATTTTTTTTGCAACCTGTGCCATGCAGAATTCTTGCAATACAAGGTTTACACTTTGCATCACTTCTACTTGTTTGATTTGTCTTCTGTTGCTTTGTGAATAATTTTAACTTTAGTCCACTCAATTCATATCTCTTTTCATACCGTCTTTCAATTAGTTTCTCTCCATGTTGAGACTGCTCTTTTAAATTCCCTTGGATGTCTCTTATAGCTGTGGATGGCTTCAACTACGAAGAAGCCAACAATATGCATGTTTATATGAGACCACTGGTCAGTGAATACCCATCAGAACTGAAATGCTATACAGAAGGTACTTATGGTCTATATCTACTGTATTCTTGCAACTTGACTTATTTGTGGCAATGGGTTTATAGAAACATATTAGCATCTTCCTTTTGAATTTATACTATAAATTCAATAATATTAATAGTGATGCACATTGATGTATACATTAAATTAACTGCACTATACAGCTTTATCTGTTCTTTACTGCTTTCTCTGGAGCAGGTTGTATGCCATGCATAAGTAGAAACAGTTTCTAAATTCTTGGTGGGGATCAAGGAAAGCATGGCAGGAGGACACTCTATTTGGCTGTAGCTTTTGGCTTCTCCTAAGCTGAGCACACCACAGCCTTTCCCAGTGATCTTGTCAGTGTTACCAGGTAGCTCACTCATTCTCTCTGCTGTTGAAAGTTTCTTTAGAGGCTCCTTGATAACCTCTCATGGCCCTCCGTGTAGATAAGGCACCAAGGTAAAGTTCTCCCTGTTCCCTCCTCTTTTCCCAAATGTCATCTGGGGCTCCCATGGGCTTCTTCTGCCTCCTAGCCAATCAGTTTGTTGCCCTAACTGTAACCAGGTCGGATATGGTCACAAGCAGAGGGGTTCTCTGACCCCCTACAATGTAAGTAAATGTAAGCAGTAAAATCTACTGTACACAGTGCTGGAATTGGGGAGGGATGCACAGAGATGCCATCTCTCCACTTCTTTATTTCTATAAAACAGTATCCCCTCAGCGGGGGATGCAAGAGTTTTGAATTCCAGAACTTTTTTGTAATACTGGAGCTTCTTTTGCTTCTTCCCACTTTTGCATGCAAATAAAATGGAGAGGAAAAATCTAATATAGTTTATATATTCTGTATATATATATATATATATATATATATATAGAGGATAAAAGACTAGAAATGATTGCCGATAGAGAAGTAGAGAAGATCTCTATTCGTTTACCATCTTATCAACGAAGGTGATTTTCAGCAGCCCAGATGATTTGCAGCAGCCCAGAATAAAGTCAGTATATGCTGTGAATAAGTAGAAAAGTAGTAGGATAGCAACAGGAGGCATCAGAATCTTGGATCTTTGAACTGTGCATTTGGTACGACACAGAAGCTCAAAATCTAAGGTTTCCAGTTTGATTCTTTGTTGGGTGTTTTACCTTAAATAAATGAATTGTAAATAAGTATTCAATGCTTCAAATCAACTGGCCATTCTGATCAATTGTGTATATCTTTAATATCAGCGATCTTTGTTTTGTTTTAATGATCAGTCTCATCCATCAGCTAATACTGTCTGTGATAAGACATCTGTCATAGTTGCCCAGATACACTCCATTGTCCTCTGGTATTTCATTGATTCTTTAGCTTTCACTATTAACAGCTCCACACCTGAACAATCCATTGATGTTCTAGGCATGAAATCTGCCCTGGGAGATATATTTCTGAATTGCTGAGCATATTCTAATCCATAGAAATGTAATTTCAAATTAAATCCCAGCCTCAAAGGATATCAGGCAACTGTCTGATAAGTTGACAGGGTTCATTTGACAGCAGGGGAAGCATGACATTGTAAACATTAGTGTGACATTCAGCTAAGTGTTTCAAAAGTACAAGTACCCAGACTTGAAGGTCATCTAAAAGGTTATTACAATTTACTCATGGCATTCTTTTATGAAATGGAAGTGAACAAAATGTGATGTTATATTTCACTATATCATGTAATGATTTGAATTCAGTTCTAATACAAAAATATAGGACGATTGTTGATTATCTATTATCAGCAAACATTTCATTTTGTGCAATCTAAGGTTTAAAGAATCCTATGGTAAAGTATGTTAGAAAGGTAACTCTTCTTCTGCCAGGTACCTGGAATCATAGAATTTATAGGGCACATAAGAAGAATGGTACCAGGGACAACTGATAATTGCGAGCAGACATTTAAGATTATGAACGGCAAATTTCCCAAGTACCCATGAAAAGGTAAAACTTATATCCAATTCATCAGCTTTATATATTGCAAATACTGCAAAATACAATGACCTTTGTTTAAAAGCAGTGATTCATCCAGGTTAATTGAGTAATCAAGCTGAACCTAAAATACTGCCTTGTATACAGCTTTGCAGTATAAATATTTGTTTTAGGAGTTTATTGTGAAGTTCAAATGCTTTGATTGATATGTTGTGTGGGAGGAGGATTATTTGGAGCAAAATGTACTTTTGCAGAGATTGACATCTTGGGGCTGTGACACAAAGAAAATGACAAAGTTAAGGAATACAAACATTTTGATGTATTTATATTACCTTTGACATTAGTAAACGCCATATTTAAAACAGGTTTTTTTAACATTATTAAATATTCGGCTCACATTAATTTCCAAATTATGGCCATCTCCCATAGACTGCATTATAATCAAATAATTCACCTTTTTAAAAAGTATTCTATTTTCCTCTTTATAATAATAAAACAGTACCTTGTACTTGATCCTAACAAATATATGATGTATCCTTATTGGAGGCAAAACTAGCCTATTGGGTATATTTAATGTTTACATGATTTTTTAGTTGAATTGAGGTTTGGAGATCTAGATTATGGAAAGATCCATTATCCAGAAAACCCTCGGCCTCAAGCATCAAGGATAACAGGTCCCATACCTGTACGTGTATAGGGTCCATTATCCAGAAACCCATTATCTAGAAAGCTCCGATATATGGGGAGGCCATCTCCCATAGACTCCATTTTAAGCAAACAATTCAAGTATTTAAAATGAATCTTCTTTTTCCCTGTAATAATAAAATAGTACCTTTATGGTCAGATTTTCATTAAGGCCTGGGGAGTCTAAGCCTCCTCAAGTCTGTCTTACAATAATAAAAAAAAATCTCTAACCTATTGGGCTGTACAAACTGTTCACAAGAAGGGTGAAGAGCCTATAATTAAGGGGTACATTTACTAAGCTCGAGTGAAGGATTAGAATAAAAAATACTTAGAATTTCAAAGTATTTTTTTGGCTACTTCGACCATAGAATTGGCTACTTTGAATTTCGATTATGACTTCGACTCAAACTAAAAATCGTTAGACTATTCGACCATTCGATAGTCGAAGTACTGTCTCTTTAAAAAAAACTTTGACCGCCTACGTTCGTATGATTTAATCATACGAACGAATTGCGGTAAATCCTTCGACTTTGATATTCAAAGTCAAAGGATTTCATTTCAATGGTCGAATATCGAGGGTTAATTAATGTGCCCCTAAGTGCAAGTAGACACTTGTTCGCCTACTATTGGACGTTTTTGCGCACGCGCATGTTTGAATGGAACGCATGCGCGTTTTTGCCTTCGCTTGGCAAATTCGAGTGGAACGCATATGCATTCCAAATAGAGATTTATGTGAGCACACTTCCTTTTTCACCTGTAATTGGGCGGAAATGACGTCACATGCTGAGCATCGTCTGTTTGGAAGCCTGCTTAACATGCCACAAGCCTTCCTGCCTTTTTGATTTTTCTTATATTGAGGAGTTTTTTGCCCCTGATGAAGACCACCATGGTGGTTGAAACGCGTCAGTTTTTCTATGATGTTTGTAAGTTTTTAACAATATGATACAATAAATTTTGATTCGTTTTTATAAGTCTGAGTGTGCAATCCATAGATATATCTTTTTCCATGACATGTTTTAGGAGGCTATGATTGGGCAGCCCCCCTTGGATTAGCACCTCAGCATGCTAATGGGTGTGCGCCTTCCAAATTTCATTTTTGCCCTGGTAGACACGTCAGGCCTTGGTTCTTAATTATGGAGAATAAAATGTAAGCCTTTTAACCTTTTACAATCTGACTCCGGCTTTGCTACTTTGTGGGTCCAGGCTTGTGCCAGCCTTTTGAAGTCTCCACAAGAAGGGTTCCAGGGTAACTGTACAGGCCAAAACCAAGAGTTCTATACCTGAGAGGGGAATGTCAAAAACCAGAATATGGAAGATATTCCTCCTTGTGGATGACAGAGACAGTTATTCTTCTTGTGCAGCACTGGATGGGTAGCTCTATGGGACTGACAGCAATGTGCCACGGTCACAGTTTACCCACTTGCTGAATAATATAAGCAAGATGAACACTTTCCTCTCATTAAAGAACTTGTATATAAGTTACATGAATGCAGAATTTTTTGGATCACCACACCTTAAGTCTGCTAAAAATCATTCAAATACAAAATTAACCCAAAAGGATTGTTTTGCCACCCAATATGGGTTTGTCTATCTTAATTACTATCAATATAAGGCTAGAGTGCTAGCTGAAACGTTAGTCGTATTTTGCTAAATAAACACTTTAGTTTTTTCATAAGACCATTTATTGTTTCAGGCTACATGCACCCAGGCACTGTTCACTCTTATATGAGTTGTGCCAACATCCAGCAAACATCCTCAAACTTGTAAAGATCTGCAGTGAGTATTTACACTATGGAGCACAAGCACAGATATATTGTATAGGATCTACAGCATGAATTTATTTAAACAAAGGACAATGAAAAGATTGTGTGGCAAGTTCAGTACATTAATCATAGTTAATTCCGCAATTTGGACGCCACACCCACATATCTGTCCCTGTATTTCAGTTTGTAAAATGGGTAACCTCTTGATATTTGGACTAAGAGAAACATATACAGCTGATCCTGCCCCTGACCACAAACTTGGTTGCCTGGCACATGAGCTTCAGTATTTGCATACGTAGGGGCACATTTACAAAGCTCGAGTGAAGGATTCGAATAAAAAAAACTTCGAATTTCGAAGTGTTTTTTTGGCTACTTCGACCATCGAATGGGCTAGTTCGACCTTCGACTACGACTTCGATTTCGAAACGAACGATTCGAACTAAAAATCGTTCGACTACTCGATCGTTCGATAATCGAAGTACTGTCTCCTTAAGAAAAACTTCGACCCCCTAGTGCGGCAGCTAAAAGCTACCGAACTCAATGTTAGCCTATGGGGAAGGTCCCCATAGGCTTGCCTATGTTTTTTGGATTGAAGGATATTCGTTCGATCGATGAATTAAAATCCTTCGAATCGTTCGATTCGAAGGAGTTAATCGTTCGATCGAAGTATTAGCGCTAAATCGTTCGACTTCGATATTCGAAGTCGAACGATTTTAGTTCCTGGTCGAATATCGAGGGTTAATTAACCCTCGATATTCGACCCTTAGTAAATGTGCCCCTTAGTGATGATAAATAGGGAAAGGTGGCACTGGTTATGGCACAGAGTTTTGTGTTATGTGTTACATGAAAAATGATAAAAAATACAGCTCAATGTCAATATTATTAATAGGCAGAAAGATAGACATAAAGGTAAGACGGTATTTTTTTCCAGAAAAGGTGGTAAGCACCCTTAAAATTTTATGGAAAAACATTGCTTTTCTCATTGGAAGTCAATATTTTAGCCACCTTTAGTTCCCAAAACAAAAATATCACACCATAACAAAATGATTAAAACAAAAGGCACAATGTATGTTCATCACAAGTCCCATTCACTGAACTCTTAGGGGGAGATTTACTTAAGTCTAATCGTAAATTCGAATTCAAATTTTCGAGTTGGTGTTTTGGTCAAAACTCACATTTTCAAGTTGGAAAAAAACTTGAATTTGAATTTGAGATTTATCATACCTCAACCCTGGAAATAACTCAAATTTGATAGGTTGCCACCTAAAACCTGCTGAGTTCATTTAGAAATCAATAGCAGTGGTCCAATGACCCAATTGAAGATTTTAATAGCCTTCCTCAACTCAATTCGAGTTGCGTTTGAATTCGATTCAAATTCAGTTTGAGTATTCAAGTTGTTACTTGTGGGATTGCATTAAAGACATTTGAGTTTTAATATAAACAAGATACCATTCGAGTTTCGAAGTTGTTCGAGTTCATTTGAGATAAAAAAAACTCTAACACTCGACCATTAATAAATAACCCCCATAAAGTGTACTTCCCCCTGTAAATGTTTACATAAGTTCATTTTTAAATATGGGTTAGTAATGGGCAAATCTGTCCCTTTCGGCTTCACAGAAAAATGTGCAAAATTACAAAAAAATTTGCAAAATGCAAAAATGTTTCGAAACGCATTGGAATCAATGGGAGTCAAAATAATTTTGACGCGCAACAATTTTTAACACGGACATTTTTTGTCCAGATGCATTAAAGTCAATGGGTGTCAAAATAATTTTCACACTCGACAATTTGTATGCACGGGACAATTTTTACACGTGCAACTTTTTTGTCCAAATGCATTAAAGTCAATGGGCGTCAAAATGATTTTGATGCACAATAATTTTTACACAAGTGACTTTTTTGTCACAGTAAATCTTTTCGCCTGCAAATTTTTTAAGCATTTTCGTGAAACTATTCGCAGGTGGCGAAATGTGGAAATTCATCGCAAATCCATGCCTGGCAAATCAATTCACCCCTTCGCTAATATGGGTCCCTCCTAAAGTTTTTGATTAGACTTAAAACGCACATACACATCTACAATAGAGTCTTTATTATATTAGCTGGAAGTATTTATATAGTCTCTGGCACAAATGCAGTGCAACAAACTACATCCTGGGCTATTAGTGTGGGCCACAATAATATGGTGGTTTATGTCCTGCACTTTATAAATAGGATAGTTGGCTCAAATAGAAGAACCAGAGGTGTTATACCAGATGAAACATATCAGTCTTTGTCAAGATACTTACTTGACTTAAAAAAACAGTTGCTAGCGAGTGAGAGGGCTGATGTAAAAAAAAGCCAGGTACATGATTTAAATCTGTTTTTACATAGTAATATTTCCATATTACACTTTTTAAAACCCAACAAAGAATATGAACAAGCTGCATAGCATCAAATTACCATTTCATTTAGATCCATTCTGCAATCAGCACAGGTGTCTATGCAGTCATACAGAATTCATGCAATTAGTTTCTAACTAGTCATTCCAAAAAAGAACTTTATATGCAGTACTCTGTGAACCAACAAATTATCTTTATGTAATACAGTTAAAACTATCACGAAAATGAAAATTTAATATAAGCTTCATCAGACTGAAATAAGAAACTTTCTAAATATAATAAATTAAAAATGTTCTAATATTTCTAAAAATAAAAAAGTCTTCAGATTTTCAAATTTAATACAGTATATCTTTTAAGGGGGTGGGGGGTTCCCTTTCGTAGCAGATTTATCTGCTCACAAAACAACTGACTTGGGCACTAACCCTGCATGTAGAGAGAAATGGGTCAGAATTTTGAATTGATCATATTTTCAAAAAAATGTCTTATTTTACTATGAAGGAGCTTATATTACATTTTCATGATAGTTCCACTTTAAGGTTTGCTTTTAATTATGAATCATTCAATATTGGACAGCTGTTGAATTGTATTCTGTAAGGTAATATTTAAACATTAGAACAAGCAAGTCTATGACTGAGGATGTGTGCTTGAATGAACCGTTACAATATATCAGCCTGTAGATCAGAATAAATATGACCAATTTCACCCACAATTCTATGGGTCCAAAGGGGTAGGGAATTCTCTGGGGATTTAGTCCATTTAGGGTAATGCAATTCTTAAACTGCATCACTGAAATGGCAAAAAGTGATCAGGGGAAACACACCAGGAGAGCAGCAGAGAGTAGGTGAGGGAGATTTGAGTGGGAGGGTGGTAGATAAGTGTCCTAGATGTGCACCAGCATTAAATCCAGTCCTGTCTATGGAATTTTTTCAAGCAGGTTTTAAGTAAAGTGCCAACATAAGGGAATGATCTGGTGATTATACTTAATGTTTGGATAATGCAATGAAAAAGTTACATAAAGGGCCGAATTTTTGGCAAGGCCCCAATTTCCCAGGCCTAGGGCGGCACAAATAAAGAGACGGCATACCTCCCAGCCACATGTGGGGAACTCTGAGGTCTATACGCTTCCTGACCCCTCTGCAACTGATTGCGCTTGCCTGAGCATCCTGTTCCCCTGCATGTACACTGTCCTGAGGGGGTGGGGGCGTAGGTGTGGTGGTGGATGATGCAGGCCTCGGTGCACCCACAGGCAAAATCCGCCCTGATACATATTATTAGTTGTATATTCCAAACTGTTTAGTATTCTCTGTCAAATCTGTTGTTAGCATTGAATTACAGTAAAGCAGGGGTTTCACTTTTTTAAACGTAACCCTTTTATAATGATTTATTCTATACTTTAAAATAAATTAAAGGCAGTAACAAAACATTCTGAATATTATTTTGTGGCTTAACTGTTCTTCCAATCCTTTTTTTGATATCAGAATGCAGTGCCACCGCTGATACTTTGGTGCCAGAATGAATGGCATTTTGGAGACATATAAAAAAATATTCAAATTGTTATGACTTTAACCCTTTCCTTACCACACTGCTTGCAGAATCGGATCACAAATAGCAATTAACCTTTTGCAATTCCTGAATTCCCTTTGCATGAAAGATACTGGGAACTGGGATTTACGGTGCATGGCCTCCACCTAGTGGACACCGAGGAGCACACAACTCAGGGGTGATTCCACTAGGAAAATAAAACACATGGTTGCAGCAAACCAATTCAAATTTATATAAAGAATAAAAGAATAATGAGGTTAACAAGCCCAATTCAGTAATACTCTTTCACTGGGGAACTGTGGATCTGTCTAGAACCTATCACAGTCTCTCACTCCACTGTGGGTGGACAACACAGTTCACTTCACATGAAATATCCCTTACCCCCAGAGCATTTATTCCCCAGGTAGTGCTGCCTGTCCCAATATACCTCTCCTTTAGGATATAGTCTGTATCTTCCATGTAGCAGGCTCACTTGAAACACCTGTCCTCACACAGGGGACACCCAAGGGTCTGAAGCTCAAAGCTTGTCCAAGCTGAGCACAAACACAGTCTCACTCTTTACTGCAGCTCCTTTACTTGTCCTTGACTTGTCTGATCCCCTACATGACCAATAGTTATTTATGTTTTTGTAGGATTATTAGGTAGAAACTGGAGCTTGCTGTAAAATAGATTGAATTTGATGCTTCCTTACTGCCCAGTAATAGGTGCTTAGAGGCATCACAGTTTGTAACTCTCATTCAGGAGAAGGTTATCTTGAGTGCAGAGGAATATTTTGCCATTGCTGACATTTCTATGCAAACTTTCCACTCTTAGTCAATTAACTTCTTTAAAGTTCAAATGTGTGAATCATTCACATTAGATAGAGTTCAACATATTCCCCCTATATTAGACATATTTCTAACTTTGGATTCCTGTTGCAAAGAGTATCCTTCGAATGGCCACACGAATGAAAGAAAATTTAAGAGCTCATGAGCACTTGACAAATAATTGAGGGGAATTTTGCCTGTTAAAAATAACCCCTTTGTATTCTAATGACTCATATGGAAAAAAGGTTAATAAAATGAACTGTACTTCATGACAACTTTATAAAAGCCTTTCTTGTTAAAGCATTTTACATCAGTTGGGAAAACAAAATTCTGTCAAGGATGACTGTGCAATCATACTATGATTGATAATGTGTATGTTTAGGTGCAGCACTATGTGCAAATTATAGAAATAATATTTTTATTAAAAATAACGTCTTTGTTGCAGATACCTTGGTACTGCTTTTATCAGCATATACAGCTTTCCAAAAATGTGTTAAGATATTTTTATAAATTCAATTTATAATATTTAGTCCTAGTTAGTCCTAGTGGCTTTAAGATGTTAGGTATGGTTTAGAAAGGGCACTTTGCAAGGTGCCCTTTCTACTGAAAAAGTGACATGGGACCTTGTTGAACTTATAGCAAAGTGTTTGGCTACATACCCCCATATGTAATATAAGGCACTAAGTTTGCACAGGAGCTGTATCCAATAGCAACAAATAAGATATTTGCTTTTAAAAAGGTGACCAGTAAATGCTATCTACTGATTAATTGCTATAGGTTACTGCACCTGGGCACACTAAGGGGCAGATTTATTAAGGGTCGAAGTGAAAATTCAAACTATTTTTGTGTACTGACTAGGGAATAGTCCAAATTTGAAAACAATTTGAAAATTCGAATATCGAAATTTACCATGTACTGTCTATTTAAAACATTGACATCTAAAACCTGCCGAATTGCTGTTTAGCCTATGGGGGACCTCCTAGAACCCATTTGTAGTCAATCTGTGTTTTTCTTGAAAATACTTTGAATCAAATTCAATCTTACTTCGATCTTACTTCGATCTTACATCGATTCGAGCGATTGATTACAGCCTATTCACCCACAAAAAAAACATTTATTTTTTAAATAAATTTCGGTTGGTCTTTTTTTATTCTAATTTTGAAGTTATGGGGGTTCAAAAAAACTCCCATTACTTCGAAATTCGACCCTTGATAAAGTGCCTTTTATAACCCTATAGTAGTCTTTGGGGGTTATGTAATACATGACGCTAAGTTTGCCCAGGAGCAGTAACCCATAGCAACCAATCAGCAGGTAACATTTACTGGTCACCTGTTTAAAAGCATACATCTTATTGGTTGCTAGGGGTTACTGCTCTTGGGCAAACTTAGAGCCTTTTATTACATTTGGGGGCATATATCTAAAGTGCATTCGAGTTGGGTTATATTACTCTTTCTGGTCTGTCTGGCCTATGTACATTTTTTACATTTTCCACAAGTAATGAGATTAATTATATTTTCAGAATTACAGGTGACTTTTTTAATTCTATGTGAAGTGGAGGTGAATGTTTCAGTGACTGGTATACAGTATACTGGCAGGTAATACACCATTTTTATCCACACAAATCTCTTTTTTCATTTACTGTTATATGCCTGAATGTAACAGTAAACACCTCTTTATATGGCAGAATTTTATACTTGCCTACATATATGAATAAAATCATTTCACGGTTTTCTAAATACCTTGAACTTTATGCAGTGTAGCATAGTGTTAAAACTCCAGCTAATGTACTCACAATCCTTATATCACAACTTTATTGTGTTATTATAACAGACTTTACTGTTGCTAAGTATAAATATTTCTATGCAGCAACACAAGTATAAGCTTTGGCCATTGGATTTGGGCATCTGTTGTAGTCATTACCCTACAATATGTCAGCTGTGAAAAATAAAGTAAAATCTGCAGTTCACTCCCTTTGCCGGTAAGAGATCTGTTCTCCCTCAGATCAATCACAATAAAAACCTTTCCTTCATGCGAAGAGATACCAGCGCTGCAAGCTTAGGGATAGGCACCAAGAAATCAAAAAAAAATAAAATATAGTGTAGTAGTTTCAAATGAAATTTGCACCTCTTTGTGCGATGGCTATACGGTGTGATTTGATTTCTTCCACCAAGGCGTTTAATTGCCCTTTACCCGTTACATTCTAGTGATATACGTGGCCACCTCCTGTGTAAGATAATGGGTACTTATAAACGTTTAGTTTTGCCACTAGCATATAATATAGTCGTTTGTCCCAATCCTGTGTGTCTTTCAGTTTCTAAAAAGATATGCTAAAAATCGTGTAAAAACCTCTTTATTATATTAAAAAGATAAAAATACAGATTGCACTCACATATGTGTGCTTAGAATAAGCATAAAATTAGTCCGTCTTGGGGTTCCCCAGTCCTGCGTTCCACTCTGGATGTTAAGGGGAGAGGTGCGCATGCGCATCCATGTCCAGCATCCATCCACAAAAGGCGCACTTGCGCAGTAAGGAGTTGGAAGCCTTGAGGAAGTCGCGCAGACGAAACGCGTCGGCTAGCAGTGACGTCATCAGGGGGAGACCAGGAGCGCGTGTCCTACCAACAACGCCAGGCAATTAACATCCAGAGTGGAACGCAGGACTGGGGAATGATATCAGTATATGACTGGCCAGACCAGGGATGACTTTGACATAGTTGGCCAGCTTGCAATATATGGACAAACAATTGTTGTTTAGTTTAAAGGGTATAGCATTTTTGTCAATGTCAAGTCAATGGCCATCAAAGTTTTTTTTAAGCGTGACACATTTGACGTGCACAACAATTTTTCTCACTCTAAAAGCATTAAAATGAATGGGAGCAACTTTTTTTGTCTCTGTGACTTTTTTGTCCTAATGCATTAAAGTCAATGGCCATTTTTTGTTATGGCGACTTTTTTGTCTCTGCAAATTTTTTTGCACCTGAATTTTTGCCGCAGCTTTACGAAATGCAGAATTTTGCAGTGAATCCATGGCTGGCGAACAAATTTGCTCATCACTAATCATGCGCAACACCCCTGGTGCCAGCAACAATGCAAAAACTCTTTTCATTGTGGTGAAAAAAATCTTGGCAATTGCACTTGAAATTCACTGCAGTTGTGGTTGCAAATGACCCCTAGTATTTTACAAGATGTGACTTAAATACATAAATTATACTGTATACTATGTAAACAAATGTAGGTAAAAGCTTCTTTTTAGTGCTGAAGAAATAGGTATGTATCTCACTAGAAATTAAAGTGGTTATACCATTATATATGTATGAAAGGCATACTGTATTATCCTTTATGA